>NC_062218.1:161863635-162163635 GCF_902686445.1 Sciurus carolinensis
CATTCTACTCCCCATCTCCACCTAGGAGTGAGTACACGTGGAGAGCCTTGACGGCATTCTACTCCCATCTCCACCTAGGAGTGAGCACGTGCTGAGCCTAGACTGCGTTCTACTCAACTCCACCTAGGAGTGAGCACACGTGGTGACCTCGACTGCGTTCTACAACCCATCTCCTCCTAGGAGTGAGCACGCGTTGTCAGCCTCGACTGCGTTTTAATCCCCATCTCCACCTCTAGGTGAGCACGTGGTGAGCCTCGACTGTGTTCTACTCCCCATCTCCACCTAGGAGTGAGCACGAAGTAAGCCTTAACTGCATTCTACTCCCCATCTCACCTAGGAGTGAGCCGGTTGTGAGCCTCGACTGCGTTCTACTCCCCACCTACACCTAGGAGTGAGCACGTGGTGAGCCTCGACTGTGTTCTACTCCCCATCTTCAATTAGGAGTGAGCACGCGTGGTGAGCCTCGACTGTGTTCTACTCCTCATATCCAACAAGGAGTGAGCACGCATGGTGAGCGTCAACTGCGTTCTAGTCACCATTTCCACCTAGGAGGGAGCACAAGTGGAGACCCTTGACTGCATTCTCCTCCATATCTCCACCTACAACTGAGCACGCGGTCTGCCTCGACTGCGTTCTACTACCCACCTGCACCTGGGAGAGTGCACGTGGTGAACCTCGACTGCATTCTACTCCCATCTCCACCTAGGAGTGAGTACACGTGGAGAGCCTTGACGGCATTCTACTCCCATCTCCACCTAGGAGTGAGCAGGTGGTGAGCCTTGACTGCGTTCTACTCCCCATCTCCTCCTAGGAGTGTCCACGCGGTGAGCCTGGACTGCGTTCTACTGCCCATCTTCACCTAAGAGTGTCCACGCGATGAGCCTCGACTGCGTTCTACTCCCCATCTCCAACAAGGAGTGAGCACGCGTGGTGAGCCTCGACTGCGTTCTACTCCCCATGTCCACCTTGGAGTGAGCACGCGTGGTGAGCCTCGACTGTGTTCTACTCCCCATCTCCACCTAGGAGTGAGCACGTGGTGAACCTCCACTGCATGCTACTCCCCATATCCATCTAGGAGTGAAAACGCATGGTGAGCCTCGACTGTGTTGTATTCCCCATCTCCACATCGGAGTGAGCACGCGTGGTGAGCCTCGACTGCTTTCTACTCCCATTTCCAACTAGGATTGAGCACGTGGTCAGCCTCGACTGTGTTCTACTCCCCATCTACACCTAGGAGTGAGCACGTGGTGAGCCTCGACTGTGTTCTACTCCCCATCTTCAATTAGGAGTGAGTACACATGCTGAGCCTCGACTGTGTTCTACACCCCATCTCCTCCTAGGAGTGAGCACACGTAGGGACCTCGACTGCGTTCTACACCCCATCTCCTCCTAGGAGTGAGCACGCGTGGTGAGCCTCGACTGTGTTCTACTCCCCATCTTCAATTAGGAGTGAGTACACATGCTGAGCCTCGACTGTGTTCTACACCCCATCTCCTCCTAGGAGTGAGCACACGTAGGGACCTCGACTGCGTTCTACACCCCATCTCCTCCTAGGAGTGAGCACGCGTGGTGAGCCTCGACTACGTTCTAATCCCCATCTCCACCTCTAGTTAGCACGTGGTGAGCCTCGACTGTGTTCTACTCACCATCTCCACCTAGGAGTGAGCACGAGGCAAGCCTTGACTGCATTCTACTCCCATCTCCACCTAGGAGTGAGCACGTAGTGAGCCTTGACTGTGTTCTACTCCCCATGTCCACCTAGGAGTGAGCACGTGGTGAGCCTCGACTGCGTTCTACTCCCCATCTCCAACAATGAGTGAGCACGTGTTGGGAGCCTCAACTGCGTTCTACTCACCATCTCCACAATGGAATGAGCTACGAGTGGTGAGCCTCGACTACGTTCTACTCCCATCTCCAACTAGGAGTGAGCACGCGTTGTGAGCATCGACTGCGTTCTAATACCCATCTCCACCTAGGAGTGTGCACGTAGTGAGCCTCGACTGCGTTCTACTCCTTATCTCCACCTACAACTGAGCACGCGGTCAGCCACGACTGCGTTCTACTACCCATCTGCACCTGGGAGAGTGCAAGTGGTGAGCCTCGACTGCATTCTACTCCCCATCTCCACCTAGGAGTGAGTACACGTGGAGAGCCACGACTGCATTCTACTCCGATCCCCACCTAGGAGTGAGCAGGTGGTGAACCTCGACCGCGTTCTACTCCTCATCTCTACCTAGGAGTGAGCACACGTAGTGAGCCTCGACTGTGTTCTACTCCCCATCTTCAAGTAGGAGTGAGCACGCGTGGTGCGCCTCAACTGTGTTCTACTCCCCATCTCCAACAAGGAGTGAGCTCGCGTGGTGAGCCTCGAATGCGTTCTACCCCCATCTCCACCTAGGAGTGAGCACGCGTTGTGAGCATCGACTGGGTTATAATACCCATCTCCACCTAGGAGTGAGCATGTGGTGAGCCTCGACTGCGTTCTACTCCCCATCTCCACCTAGGAGTGAGCACATGGTGAACCTCCACTGCGTGCTACGCCCCATATCCACCTAGGAGTGAGCACGCGTGGTGAGCCTCGACTGTGTTCTGTTCCCCATCTCCACATAGGAGTGAGCACGCGTGCTGAGCCTCGACTGCGTTCTACTCCCCATTTCCACCTAGGAGTGAACACGAATGGAGAGCGTCGACTGCATTCTACTCCCATCTCCAACTAGGATTGAGCACGTGGTGATCCTCGACTGTGTTCTACTCCCCATTTTCAATTACGAGTGAGCACGCGTGGTGAGCCTCGAGTGTGTTCTACTCCCCATCTCCAACAATGAGTGAGCACGCGTTGTGAGCATCGACTCCGTTCTACTCCCCATTTCCACCTAGGAGTGAGCACGAGTGGAAAGCCTCGACTGCATTCTACTCACATCTCCAACTAGGATTGAGCTCGTGGTGAGCCTCGACTGCGTTCTATTCCCCATCTCCACCTAGGAGTGAGCACGTAGTGAGTCTCGACTGTGTTCTACTCCTTATCTCCACCTACAACTGAGAACGCTGTCAGCCTCGACTTCGTTCTACTACCCATCTGCACCTGGGAGAGTGCACGTGGTGAGCCTCGAATGCATTCTACTCCCCATCTGCACCTAGGAGTGAGTACACGTGGAGAGGCTCGACTGCATTGTACTCCCATCTCCACCTAGGAGTGAGCACGTGCTGAGCCTCGACTGCGTTCTACTCCTCAACTCCACCTAGGAGTGAGCACACGTGGTGACCTTGACTGTGTTCTACAACCCACCTCCTCCTAGGAGTGAGCACGCGTGGTGAGCCTCGACTGCGTACTAATCCCCATCTCCACCTCTAGGTGAGCACGTGGTGAGCCTCGACTGTGTTCTACTCCCCATCTCCACCTAGGAGTGAGCACGAGGTAAGCCTTGACTGCATTCTACTCCCCATCTCCACCTAGAAGTGAGCACGTGGTGAGCCTCGACTGCGTTCTACTCCCCATCTCCACCTAGGAGTGAACACACAGGGTGAGTGTTGACTGCGTTCTACTCCCCATCTCCACCTAGGAGTGAGCAGGTGGTGAGCCTTGATTGCATTCTACTCCACATCTCCACCTAGGAGTGAGCAGGATGTGAGCCCCGGCTGCGTACTATTCCCCATCTCCACCTAGGAGTGAGTATGTGGTGAGCCTCGACTGTGTTCTACTCCCCATCTGCAACAAGGAGTGAGCACGCGTGTTGAGCCTCGACTGCGTTCCTCTCCCTATCTCCACCTAGGAGTGAGCACGCATGTTGAGCCTCGAAGGCGTTCTACTCCCCATCTCCACCTAGGAGTGAGCACGCGTGGTGAGCCTCGACTGCGTTCTACTCCCCATTTCCACCAAGGAGTGAGCATGTGGTGAGCCTCCACTGCTTTCTACCCCCCATCTACACCTAGGAGTTAGCACCTGGTGAGCCTCCACTGCGTGCTACTCCCCATATCCACCTAGGAGTGAGCACGCGTGGTGAGCCTCCACTGCATTCTACTCCCCATCTCCACTTAGGAGTGAGCACGTGGTGAGCCTTAACTGCGTTCTACTCCTTAATTCCACCTACCACTGAGTACGCGGTGAGCCTCGACTGTTTTCTACTACCAATCTCCAACTAGGAGTGTCACGTGGTGAGACTCGAGTGCGTTCTACTCCCCATCTCCACCTAGGAGTGAGCACGTGGAGAGCCTTGACCATGTTCTACTCCCCATCTCCACCTAGGAGTGAGCACGTTGTGGGCTTCGAGTGCGTTCTACTTCCAATCCACATAGGAGTGAGCACACGTGGTGAGACTTGACTGCATTGTACTCCCCATCTCTACCTAGGAGTGAGCACGCGGTGAGCCTCGACTTCGTTTTACTCCCCATCTCCACCTAGGAGTGAGCATGCGTGGTGAGACTCGACTGCATTCTACTCCCAATCTTCTCCTCGGAGTGAGCACGTGGTGAGCCTCGAGTGCGTTCTACTCCCCATCTACACATAGAAATGAGCACGTGGTGAGCATCGACTGCATTCTACTCCCCATCTCCACCCAGGAGTGAGTACGCGTGGTGAGCCTCGACTGCGTTCTACTCCCCATCTCCACCTAGGAGTGAGTACGCGGTGAGCCTCGACAGTGTTCTAATCCCCATCTCCACCTACAGGTGAGCACGTGGTGAACCTCGACTGCGTTCTACTCCCCATCTACACATAGAAATGAGCACGTGGTGAGCCTCGAATGCATTGTACTCCCCTTCTCCACCTAGGAGTGAGCACGCGTGTTGAGCCTCGACTGCGTTCTACTCCCATCTCCACCTAGGAGTGGGCACTTTGTGAGCCTCGACTGCATTCTACTCCCCATCTCCACCTAGGAGTGAGCACGTGGTGAGCCTCGACTGCATTCTACTCCCCATCTCCACCTAGGAGTGAGCAGGTTGTGAGCCACGACTGTGTTCTACTCCCCATCTCCACCTAGGAGTGAGCACACGTGTTGAGCCTCGAGTGCGTTCTACTCCCATCTCCACCTAGGAGTGAGCACGCTTTGTGAGCCTCGACTGCATTCTACTCCCCATCTCCTCCTAGGAGTGAGCACGTGGTAAGCCTTGACTGCGTTCTACTCCCCATCTCCACATATAAATGAGCACGTGGTGAGCCTCGACTGCATTCTACTCCCCATCTCCACCTAAGAATTAGTACGCCTTGAGCCTCGACTGCGTTCTACTCCCCATCTTCAATTAGGAGTGAGCACGCGTGGTGAGCCTCGACTGCGTTCTACTCCCCATTTCCACCAAGGAGTTAGCATGTGGTGAGCCTCGCCTGCGTTCTACTCTCCATCTCCACGTAGGAGTGAGCACATGGTGAGCCTCCACTGCGTGCTACTCCCCATATCCACCTAGGAGTGAGCACGAGTGGTGAGCCTTGACTGCGTTCTACTCCTCAATTCCACCTACCACTGAGCACGCGGAGAGCCTCGACTGTGTTCTAGTACCAATCTCCACCTAGGAGTGTCACGTGGTGAGCCTCGAGTGCGTTCTACTTCCCATCTCCACCTAGGAGTGAGCACGTGGAGAGCCTTGACCACGTTCTACTCCCCATCTCCACCTAGGAGTGAGCACGTCGTGAGACTCGAGTGCTTTCTACTCCCAGCTCCACCTAGTAGTGAGCACACGTGTTGAGACTCGACTGCATTGTACTCCCCATCTCTACCTAGGAGTGAGCACGCGGTGAGCCTCGACTGTGTTCTACTCCCCATCTCCACCTACAGGTGAGCACGTGGTGAGCCTTGACTGCGTTCTACTCCCCATCTCCACCTAGGAGTGTCCACGTGGTGAGCCTGGACTGCGTTCTACTCCCCATCTCCACCTAAGAGTGTCCACGCGATGAGCCTCGACTGCATTCTACTCCCCATCTCCACCTAGGAGTGAGCACGCGTTGAGACTCGACTGCGTTCTACTCCCCATCTCCTCCTGGGAGTGAGCACGTGGTGATCCTCAACTGCGTTCTACTCCCCATCTCCACCCAGGATTGTCCACGCAGTGAGCTCGACTGTGTTCTATTCCCCATCTCCACTTAGGAGTGAGCACGCGGTAACCCTCGACTGCGTCGTACTCCCCATCTGCACCTAGTTCTGTCCACGCGGTGAGCCTCGACTGCGTTCTACTCCATATCTCCATCTAGGAGTGTCCACGTTGTGGGCCTCGACTGCGTTCTACTCCCCATCTCCACTTAGAAGTGAGCACACGAGGTGAGCCTTGCCTGCGTTGTACTCCTCATCTCCACCTAGGAGTGAGCACTTGGTGAGCCTCCACCGCGTGCTACTCCCCATCTCCACCTAGAATTGAGCACACGTGGTGAGCCTTGACTGCCTTCTACTCCCCATCTCCACCTAGGAGTGAGCACACGTGGTGAGCCTTGACTGCGTTCTACTCCCCATCTCCACCTAGGAGTGAGCACGTGGTGAGCCTCGACTGCGTTCTACTCCCCATCTCCACCTAGGAGTGAGCACGTGGTGAGCCTCGACTGCGTTCTACTCCCCATCTCCACCTAGGAGTGAGCACGTGGTGAGCCTCGACTGCGTTCTACTCCCCATCTCCACCTAGGAGTGAGCACGTGGTGAGCCTCGACTGCGTTCTGCTTCGCATCTCCATGTACGAAGCGGGGATGGAAGGGCTTTGTAGGACAGGGCCTCCTGCAGCAGCGTGGGCTGGCCCCCAGGTGGCCAGCTGGAAGGATTAGAGTAGAGGCGCAGGGAGGACACTGGCGCAACCTGGAAGGGGCCCGCCCCACCCTCCCTGTGTCCACGACCCCACCCTGCTCGCCTTGGCCCTGTCGGGCTGGTCTTGGGAAGCGGAGGGCGTTGAGGTGCTGACGGGCTACTGCTGGGGTCTCTGCCCCGCTCCTGTCCACTCACATCCCTGAGTGGCCACCCCGTCTCACAGTCTGGGTCCCCCTGTCAAGCTCGTGCGATTCCACCTTCCTGCACCATAACCGTGGTCCTCAGTCGCCCTGGAAGGAGGCTTCTCTAAGCCTCTGCCATGCTGTGCATGATGCCTTGTTCCTCAGACCAGCAGCTGTACACCATGCCTCCTGGCTGTCCCCACACCCTCGTCCTTCTGCTCCCCCTCCTCTGGGAGCCTGCCCTCCCTCTTGGATGGGACCTGAGCTGGGCTCGGGCCTGGGATGCGTGTTCTTGCTCGGCTGGCTTCTGCGCACGCACGCCTGCCTCTTCCCTTTCCCTCCAGGCTGCTGGAGGTGGGTCGTTCAGAGACAGTGTGGTCCTGCATCTCGTGGGTCTTCCCAGGGACGGGCCAGAGCCACCAGGCCTCTGCAGGGCTCCTGAACGAGGAGCGCGGTGGCCACAGTCAGAACTCGTCAGGCTGAGCGACCCCAGGGCCCTCTGGGTGCCTCTCGCTGAGCACTCATGCTCAGGTCCCCGTAGGAAAACCGTGGGCCCTCATGCTTCCCTTGGGAGGGTCCAGAACGGGGCTGCACAGCCGCTGCCACTCCCTGGGATTGACTGTGCCCTGGACATCGCCCTTCCCTGGCTCCTCACGCTCTGACCCAGGTCATCTGCACCTCTTTCCTTGTGCAGGAATTATGGCATTTTGACGAGTTGGTCAGGGTCCAGGCACATAAATGGGTGCCATAAAGAGGGGCCGAGCTTGTTTGTGGAGTCCTTATTTCCTCCTCCACCTTTGCATTACACAGGTCTGTCCTTGAATGACATGCAAATGCCATCTGTCCCTTATCAATGTGCGGCAGAGGCCTCAGGGACCCCAAGGGACCCTGGTGTCTTGGTCGCAGGCCGTGGGGAGTTGTGGTGGGCTATCTCAGACTGGATGGACCACCTGACACCCCACTTCCCCGCGCCCCCTTGGCCTGTCCATCGACACGCTGTCAGGGAGAGAAAGCGATATGTCCCATGCCCAGGAGGCAGGGATTGGGAACGGCTTGCCCCTGCCCCACTCCCCTCCCTCCCTGCCCCTCTTTAGGAGGAGATGGGATGTGGGCCTCGGTGCTGAGGCGCCCTCCCACACGAGGCGAAGGCGGCTCTGCACTTGTGACCCGCCCCTGCTTCCCAGGGTTTCCACTCCAGGTGCGACCTGCATCTTGAGGTTTCCCAGGACGGAAACACATCTTCTGCCTTTGTATATGGCAGATGCCTTAGCGTGACCCTTCATGGCCGTGAAACAGCAGCGTGGACAGCAATCGAGAGACAGGGCCATGCTGTCCCATGAGCCGGTCATCCCAGGACAGGCTAGGCAGAGCTGCTGTAACAAGTGGTCCCAAGGTACCGGAAGCTACAGCATCAAAGATTGCTTGCACGTGTTACTGAGGCAGCTGCGTTAGGGTTCCATGTCACTTCAACCCCGGAGCCGGGCTGACGGCAAAGAATCTGTGAAGTACTGCTGGCCGTCGTGGGGCGTCAGAGCAGGAAGCAGGTCCACCTGTTCCCGAGGCCTCGGCACTCATCAGAGCATCATTCGACCCAGTCCAACACCAATGACCAGGAAGAGCACAGTCAGGAAGGGCCATGGGACCTTCCCGCAGCCTCTCAGCCCCTGCCTGGATCCAAGAGCAAGCCCGTGGCGATTCCTGTCAGAACCGGGAGGTGGGCAGCAGTGCGGTCTCTGGGTCTCCTGACCCTGACAGCAGTGGACGAGGGCAGTGGACAGGAGAGGAAGTCGGCACCTGGACCAGCCAAGGTCTGCCTCCTGCCTCAGCCTCAGAGTCCTCATCTGAAGAAGAGAGGGCTGGAGTGTGTGAGGGCTGGGGTCCTGCCACCCGGAGCTGAGCCCCACTGCACAGGGACCCAGAGCCATCAGGCAAAGGAGCCGCGGCTCGGGTCCGAGGGTAGAGCCTGGCTGCCAGGGGGCAGACCCCCTCCACACGGCACCTGCGTGTGACTTGGGCCCGTCCCCGGCTGGAGTCTGTCTGTGCCGAGCCCTGTCTCATTCTCCTGGCTACCTTGCCGTCCCCTCCACGTTCTTCTCTGCTATGGCCAGTTATTCCTCCGAGTCCCCTGGCAAGGAGAGCATCTTGTGGTCCCTCACTCGCGTCTCTCACTTCCTACCTTCCCACTGGCCATGGCTTCCCCAGGTGTGGCTACGTCTTCAGTGACTTTCCTGAGCCAGCCCCTGCCTCCGCCCCACTCCGTCTGCTGCCGCGAGCGTGAGCTGAGCGTCAACGTGAAGCCTCTGCCGGGCCAGGCTCACCTCGAGCCCCTTGACCACAATACATGTGGCCCAGAGAAGTAGCGGTGGTGCATGAGGCCACAGGGCCTCTGGGAGTGGCTGCTGCCGCATGACCTGACCCTGCAGCTGGCACTTTGAGGCACCCTTCTGTAGCTGTTGGCACATCCCGGTGGCTCTGTGATGTTACGTCCCTCGTCCCTCCAGGCCCGGCTTACCATTGGTCTTCTCGTGAGCTGAGCTCACCTGCGCTGGGACTGTGGTTCTCTGCAGGGGCTCCACCCCTGGGGCGTTTAGAGATGACGGACGGGTTTGCAAATCCTCGCCGTCTCTGTGGGTGGAGGCGCGCCTTGTGTCATTTCACGGCCAGTTCATGGAGAAGGATGCTAGGCGTCCTGTGACTCTGGGGACAGTCCTGAACAGGGAAGAACTGGCCCAGATCCCTCATGTCCCTGAGTGTTCGGAGGACCTGCCCATCAGCCAGAAGCGTATGGATTACTGTGCACTACTACCTAACTCAGGTCAATGTACAAACAGGATCTAAGTGCATGAGTTTGGGACTCAATTATCCAAAATGCAACTATTTCTTTTTTTTTTTTAATTAGATTTTTTTTATTTTACAGACTGCATTTTGATTCATTGTACACAAAAGGGGTACAACTTTTCATTTGTATGATTGTACACAATGTAGATTCACACCATTCATATAATCATACATATACATAGGGTAATACTGTCTATTTCATTCTACTATCTTTCCGTCCCCCACCCCCTCCCACCCCATTTTCCTCTATAGTATCCAAAGTTCCTTCATTCTTCTCTTCCCCCCAGAACCCTCACCCCCTTGTTATATATCATCATACATTTATCAGAGAAAACATTTGGCTTTTGGTTTTTGGGGGCTTGGCCTATTTCACTTAGCATGATATTTTCCAATTTCATCCATTTACCAGCAAATGCCATAATTTTATGCTTCTTTATGGCTGAGTAATATTCCATTGTGTATATATACCACAGTTTCTTTATCCATTCATCAATTGAAGGTCATCTCAGTTGGTTCCACAATCTAGCTATTGTGAACTGAGCAGCTATGAACATTGGTGTGGCTGCATCACTGTAGTATGCTGATTTTAAGTCCTTTGGGTATAAACCAAGGAGTGGGATATCTGGGTCAAATGGTGGGTCCATTCCAAGTTTTCTAAGGAATCTCCATACTGCTTTACAGAGTGGTTGTGCCAATTTGCAACTCCACCAGCAATGTATGAGCGTGCCTTTTCCCCCCACATCTACGCCAACACTTATTATTGCTTGTGTTCTTTTTTTCCCCCCCTTCTTTGGAGGCGCTGGGGATTGAACCCGGGGCTTTGTGCTCTACCAACTGAGCTATATCCCCAGCCCTGTTTGTGTTCTTGATGTAGCCATTCTAATTGGAGTTGGATGAAATCTTAGGGTGGTTCTAATTTGCAACAAAATGCAACCATTTCTTACATGTGTGTACAGATGTTGGAGAGGAGGGCTGAACTTGGTTGCTTAGGACTTTGCTGTCAGCCTTTGCTTTGGAAACCCGCTGTCATCCACCGCAGTGCCCTTCGTGGTGATTTGAGGGACTGACCCCCCGTGTGTCCAGTCACCCTCTGTTGCTCTCGAGGGCGTGATGTGCATATATGCAGCTGTGCGTGTTCGGCTCTTATTCAAGGATGACAAGATTTAACACTCCTAAACGTGCCCTCCTGGGTCCAGCTGGCTGGCCTCTTTGCAAGTCTTCTGTTCTAGTTTTGCCCAAACATCTCCATACTGAAACATCCATTTCAATTGCAAACCACCCTTTTGCGTCAGTCCCCTCTGTAACCACACTGGGTACTGGTCTTTGCACACTCTGTCTCCAGCGGCCAGGTGACCTGTACTGCATTCGCAGGCAGTGCTGGGGTGCTGCCCCCCCCCCATGGTGGCACCGGAGACCTCGGACCTGAGCAAAGTCAGAAATGTAACCTAATGCCAGGCCCCATGGCTCGGTTGTCTCCTGAGCACTCTGAGCCCCAGAAGGGAAGTACCACTCATGGGCAGGTGCTGATGCTCAGTCCCCGGAGGGAGCAAATGGAAGCCTGACCTCAGCAAGTATGCACTCTTCCATTCTGCCTGCTTCCCCGGACTCCTGCCTTGGCCTCCTCAGCTCAGCCTTCATCACCTGGGCTCTAGTACTCAGCTCCCTCCACCGAGGCTCCTCTGTCCTCCCCCATCCACCCAGGCTGCTCCATTCAGCCTCCTCAGCTCAGCCTCCTCAGCTCAGCTTCCAACTTAGTCTCCACTCAGCCTCTTTGCCTGCCCGGTCTTCACTGCTGGCTGGGGTGGAGGCATGGACCAGTCTGCAGAGCCTAAGGAGAAACACCTGCACCAGCTCATCCTGTGTGTGAGTGACGTGTGCAGCCTGTGCTTGTTGTAGATCAATCACTTCAGGAGCTTCTCATCGGCTCGCCATTGTTCTCCTGGTGTCCCAAGGCCGTGGGCAGGGGACACTGCACCAGGGTCTCATGGCACCGCCTTGTTAGCTGCCCCTCCAGCTCGCACACAGCTGCACGGGGCTCGCGGTGGAGGCCTCTGGCTGCTCTGCATACGCAGCTCAGGGACCCTGACGTCCTCAGGGTGATGCAGCCACCTGCCAGGTGCTCAGGTCCTGGCCCCGCGAGCCTCCGTGTGCCACCTCCCGGCTCCCCTGCTGCGCCCGCGCCAGCCCCGCCCTCCTGGAAACCCCCAGTCCAGAGGTCCACAGGGACAGGTGGGTGCCCCTGGGAAAGTCCCTGGAGCGTGACACGGTGCTTCGGCATGTGCAGATCTGTGGGATGATGAAGCTCAGCCAATCGGCAGGTCCATCACCTCATCACCCATCATTTTTGTGGTGAGAGCATTTAAAGTCTCTTCCAGTGATTTGCAGACATCCGTTACTGGCTACGGTTACTGTGTTGAACGATAGCGCTCAGGAAAAAGAAAGGAAGAAGGATGGAAAACCCAAAGTCCCTCGGGTCGGGCACAGGCAGCTCCACTTCGGAGCGTTGGGAGAGCAGATCCGATGGCTCCCACACCGGTTCGGTGGGAGGGGAGGTGGGCAGCTTCTGCCGCAGGCACGCCAGCGTGGGGCACGGGCCGCTGGCGGGACCTCTCGGGGCTCTGGCTGTGGACGCCCCTCCGGTCCGGCCCCTTCTCGGGACAGGTGCGCGTAGCTGTCGCCTTCTGGGGTGTTCACTGTGGGCGCTGGGCTCTGAGCTCCGGGCTGGCAGCCCGAGGGTCACGCTGACACCCTCTCCCCCGTGCCTGGCTCAAAAGCAATGGCCAGGCGGCCCGAGGGTCTTGCTGCGCCTCTGAACAGGGAATCCTGTGGGGAACGGGGGCAGAGAGGAGGTGCAGAGTGGGGCGGGGGGCGAGGCCCCAGGGCAGAGCAGAAAGCCTGGAGGAGGAGCCGGGCACACGGACGGGCCTGTGGGGCTGCAACGGAGCCCTCAGTCATGAAGGCCTGAACCTCAGCCCCAGAAGGCCACGGGCTCGGCTCGAGCAGCAGGGTCAAGAGGCCAGAGGGCTGTGGCCACCTGAGGAGGAGCTTCAGGCGACCTCCGGGTTTCTGGCCCGGCTGCTGTTGGAGTGGGTACCAGGGCCCACCATGGTGGTGAGGCAGGGAAACACTCAGCTTCGAGGAGCAAAGTAGGGTGACGGAGCCGAGCTGGATGGTCCAGCCACCGCCAGCATCCCGGGGACCCTCGGGTACAGGCCTGGCACCAGGGAGCAGGGGGTGTGAGAGGGAGGCCAGACTGAGGAGGACCCCAGCTCAGTGGGGGTCTTCGGTAGGTTCTCAGGGTATTGTTTGTTAAAGTCGCTTTGAGCCCGCCTCACGGCTTGTGGGAGACGTGCAGAAAACGCCCCGTTGAGAGGCTGCCCTAGGAGGAGGCTGGGTTTCCTGGGCTGTGTCTGAGTGTGTGTGCGTGTGTGTGTGTGTGTGTGTGTCCCTCTCCAGGTGGTGGGTGTGAAGGGCAGCCCCACCCACGTGTGCCCTCCTCCCCGTCCTCACTCACACCTCCAGTGAGGAAGCCGCTGATCACAGGCTGTGGCCAGGAACTCCTGAAGGTGGATTTCTGTGCGCTGGGCTCCTTATTTCCACAGGAGCCCACTATACACATACAGAGATGCTGTTAATCTGCTCCTCCGCCTGCCCTCGGCATTCGCTGTGATCCGCTCCCCCAGTACAGCAATTGGGGGCTGGCGGGGGCTGGGGAAATCGGCTGTGTTCTTAGGCTCGCCACCGAAGCCTGAGGTTTACGCCAAGGTGGGTCACGCGTTGGGCTGCCGTAGAATGTTCTGGGGACCCAAAAAGTGCTGGAGTGGGGTGGGCGTGGGTGGCACAGTGTGGCCTGGGGGTTGGTGGTGTGGAGTCAGGGACCTTGATTTTGAGTCCTACTTCTTCTCCTTCACATCTCCGAGGTCCTGGAGGCTCTGAACTGGTGTTCGTGTTCTTTAAAAGGGTGCCTTCATGTCTATGTGGCTCTGCAAGGAAATTTCAGTGATTTTTCAGAGACCCATTCTGAAATTTGTAGGGGGACATGATGTCTTGTATTAGCTCTAGATTATTTCTATGGTTGGAGGGATTAGTGAAGCAGAAGCCTGTTGGAGATGTTGGCGATGTAGCCACAGCTGGAGGCACAGCTGGATGGGGTAGTCGGGAGGGGATGGGCTCTGACTTCTCATGTGGCACCCACTTTCCCATTGGCCAGACCCGGTTGGAAGAGTGGGCAAAGGATCCTGGGAGATGCAGCTTTGGGGGCAGCCCCTTTGGAATGGGCGAAGAGTGAGGAATGGATCTGTTAGCAAGCAGGCTCTGGAAGATGAGCCCGAAGATGGGGTGGTTAGGGTTTGGAAAGACGAATTCAAGGGATTTGGTCAACCTGTATCACCAGGGCAGCCTTGGAGAGCTTAGCTGAGAATCTGACCACTGAACTCAGGACATCAGACTTTCCCCTTCTGATGAGATTTGGGAGTTTTGAGACAAATACAAGGAATTGAGCTTCCTATGGTGTGATGACTTTTTAAATTAAAGTCTTTCCTTTATTGTTCGAGCAGTTTTAGGTGAATGGAAAAATGGGGAAGAAGATAGAAAGAATTCCCATATCCCCTCTGCCCTGCACAGGCTGAGCCCCCTCCCTCTCTCAGCACCCCACAGTGGCACTTCCATCCCAGGTGATGAGCCTGCTCTGGCCTGTGGCTATTGCCCGAAGTCCATGGTCCATGGTGGGGCTCACTCTCGAGTTGGCCCTTCTATTGGTCTGCACCTGTATCTACCATTATAATCTCATGCATTATGTCTCTGGTTAAGCTGCCAGCCCCTTAAAATGAAGAACTGTGCATTCTTATCCCTGGAGATCTCTAATTGAGTTCAGAACTTGTGCACACCATCCCCAGGCAGCTGGAATTGAAAGAGTTGTTGGAGTAACTGGGACAACCATTTCAGTTTATAGATGAGGAGTCCGAGGTCCAGAGAGGACCCATGGTTGTTCCAAGACCACACAGAGAGTTGAGTCCGAGCCTGAGGGAGACGCCTTTCTTCACACCATCTAGAGTGCCAGCAAATGTCTGGAGGGTGGTCCACACAGTCAGCTGTGATGTCCAGGGTGTGGGGCTCTGGAGGCTGATGTGATGAACAGCTCGGAATCTTCCTCACAGCACCCCTCTGTGTGGGGGACGGAGGACAGTCCTCTTGGCCCTGAGTGGAGGAGTGGAGGCAGGCAGGAGTTACCCCACTTCCAGGCATTAAAACCAAACCTGGGAAGATAGAGGAGCATTTCCAGGGACGGAGGTCCATACTCCAGGCCCCGAGCCAGGTTGGCTTGAGGGGCCGCTCCTGTCCCCCTTCTCCACCCCACGCTCCCTCCTGCCCCGCCCAGCCTTCCTGTGAGTCCTGATATGTCCTCCCTCTCCCTGCTCCTAGAAGGTCCCATCTTTGAAAAAATCCCCACGTGGGAATTGCTAGTGGCAAGAGGGGAAGGGCGGCCCCCTGCCGAGCCAGGGAGGGCTGATCTGTCTGGACTGCGACCATCCCGTCAACAGGCCCTTGCCTGGTGTGCTGGGCACAGACGGGCCTCCCACCTGGCCTTCCCTCAGCACTCTGGGTCCTCCGACCTCCCGGCCTCTCTCCCTGAGGAGGAAAACATGGAGCGGATGCTGCCCCTGGCCCTTCGTAGAGGTCATGGAAGTGCCCCTGTGTGATGCCCAGACCCAGGCCCGCTGGGTGCGGCCCCTTCCCCGGCCTGACATCAGCAGACCCTTCCTACAGCGAAGCACGGGTGAGCCTCCGCTCCGCACACCATCAGCACATCTCCCCACATGGAGGACATCGTGGAAAGTCAGCAGAGCAGCCAGACGTTTCCTCAGACTTGGACGCAGCTTCTCATCCAGGGCTCCCGCTGCAGTGGGAGGTGAGGGCGCAGCGCGGGATGCGACGCCGTCAGCTCCCGCAGCCCCGCAGTCCCGCAGCCCCGCAGCCCCTCAGCCCCGCAGCCCGCAGCCCTGCAACCCCGCAGCCTGCAGCCTGGGCCGCCATCCGCAGCCGCCCCGCTCTCGCCCTGCTTTTTCTCAGGATCTCCTCCCTCGGGCCTCAGAACTCTGCTCTCCTCCGGGTTCTGCAATCTGACCAGCTCTTTTACAGTAGAAGCGGCATCCTGCCGGCCGTGGGCGGGGTCTGGGGCCAGCGGGCCCCTCCTGCTGGTTCTGGACCGAGGTGGGCGGCCGGCAGGTGCTGGACGGCTCCTTTTCCTCCCTCAGGTGGCTCCACTAGGCAAGTCTGGGAGATTTTCCAGGCAGGCTGCCCCCCACGCACCTGTCGCCCTCCTGACTCCTCCGGTCACACCCTGGGTCTGCACCTTGTGCCCCTAGGCTGATCCATTCCTGGGAGGGCTGAGCCCTGTAGATGCGAGAGCCGGGGCCTCAGCATTTCCTTGGTGGGGCTGATTCTCAGGGGGCGGGCTGTCTGGTGGGCAGAGCTGGACACTAAGGTTGTCCCCACAGAATCTCACCGGTCCTTCCTCTGTGACAGGGAAGGCTGAGGCCGAGCTGCGCTCGACTTCTTTTGTGCGGGGTTGGCTGGGTGTTTTAAAGGGGGTGCAGGGAGGGACAGGACCGTGACCAGGGGCTCAGTAGAGGAGGGATGTGGAAATGACAGAAATCGGGGCAGGGCTGGAACCCACGTGGTTTGCCCAGTGAGCCAGCCTTCCCAGGGGCGGGAGACAGGAGTCCTACTCCCAGCTTCCCCATCCCCAGGCCTTAAAGATCCCACCAACTCTCACACCGCCACATTGAGGACGAAGCTTCCAACAGGGTCGCCCTTGGGACACTCTCCAACCACATCCCACCATGGCACCTGCCATCAGCAATCCCCCTCTCCTCTGTGGTAGAGCAGGTGGTCCTTCACCTGGGCGACACCTATTCTGGTGACCTCCTGTCAGTCAGCACAAGAGGTGGCATTGGTCCTGGGGAGCACACCAGTCGTGAGTCAGAGGGCCAGCAACTGGGAGGCTGCGGGATGCGGGACCAAGGGCAGCCTGCTGCCTCTGTCTCTGACGCTGACCGCAGCGCTGCACCCCTCCTGCACTGCCCTGGCCTCCTCTGCTCCTGAGGACTCAGACCAGCCTAGTGATTCTCCTTGGCTGGTCCTGACACATTGTGGGGTCAGCATGCAGGTCCTGACCATCTTTGAGGATGGGGAGGACCATTGCTGCAGCTAACGTGTGACGTCCTCACTCTCAGGCTGGGCCTGCGTGCCTTCCACGGATTTTCTCTTAATCTTCACCATGACCCTTGGGGACACGCTCTTGTTATTCCCGCTTCACAGAAGGGCCAGGGAGGCCCAGAGCTCTTGCATAACCTGGTCACAGTCACAGAGCAGAGCTGGGGTGTGAATGAGGAGGGCCGGACCTCAATGGTCTCTCCTGCTGAGCTTTCTGTCACTCAGGATAGGAAACACCAACACACAAACACAATATCAGGTTGCATTTCAAATGGAGCTAAGTATTATTTTGTGAAACTTCTATTTCAGTTGTATGTATCAGAACACACTGTAACCTCTGTTTAAGTTGGTCACAGTGAAAACCCCTGCAGTATCCTTATTGACTAGAAGATGTTCTGTCTAATGTGAATCTTGTTTCAGGCTCAGCTCGCTGTGGGTTGTACTCAGTGCTGATCGTGATAATGATGCAGCAGACCACAAGTCCCAGCATGGTAACTTGGCGGGATGCGGGCCTGTGTGCTGGGCTGAGGTGGCAGCTGAGTGCCAGGCAGGTTGCTCACATCTGCACAGTCCAAGGCTGTGTGGGTGGAACCAGGGATGACCCTACTTGGCCCCCGGATCTGCCTCTTGGAGGGCCAACCTGGACACACTGTGATTTCTCTCCAGAGACTCAGCACCTCGGACCTCTCTTACCATAGCCTGTGACAGAACAGCTCGAGCACACTGCCCTGGGGCGGGACGGTCCTTCCCCTACCTGTGCCCCCTCCTGCTCAGGTGCTGAGAAGGTCCCACGTGTTCTTCGCCCTCCAGCTGCTGGTTCCTCTCTGGCAGGTCCAGCGTCTCTTCTGCACCTCCCTGTTATTTGTGTTTGGTTGATGTCCTTCACGTCTGGGCCTAGCTGTAGTTGAAAATGACGACCATGCTTACCTACCTTGGAAGACTGCGGTTAGTGTTCACGTTTACACACACAGACACACCCGACCAGGTTCGTGTAGTAAGTGTGACTATTCTGGAGAAAGACAGGCACACAAAAAATGAGCTATCATGGAGACAGAATCTCCAGTGCCTGACAGGATGTCCTGAGCGTAGGTGTTGTTCTGTTGCTTCATTGGTATAAATCCTACTCTGTGATAGCTCTTTTGAGTTACAATTCAATAAAGATACAACTGAGTAAATTCCATATACAACTCATATATGGTGCAACAAGTTTTGTATATTGGCAGAGCTGTGCAAACATCATCAAGATCACTTTTAGGATGTTTCTGTTCTTCTCAAAACAAACCCTGTGCCACTTAACTGTCAGGCCCCAGCCCTATTTCCCAACTCTGGCAACCACTCCTTTATTTTCTGTCTCTAGATTTTCCTTTTCTGGAAATTTTGTATGAATGGAACGACAGTGTGTGGTGCCTTGTGACTGGCTTGTTGCATAGTCTGAGTTATGGATCCAAATCCATGTTTTATAATGTGGCTGTTCAGTAATACCAGCATCAGTGTTGAAAAGGCATATTCTTTCCTTATTGAATAAACTTGGTGGCTTTGTTAAAAATCACTTGACTGTATGGAAGGTCACCTGATCGTATGCTGGGCACTACTCATGGTGGCTGACAGTGGAAAGAGAACACATTTTTGTGACTTGCTTTTTATTTGGTACTGGGATTGAACCTAGGGGCACTTTACCACTGAGCTGCATCCCCAGTTCTTTTTATTTATTTTTTATTTTATTTATTTATTTTTTTATTGTAAACAAATGGGATACATGTTGTTTCTCTGTTTGTACATGGAGTAAAGGCATACCATTTGTGTAATCATAAATTTACATACGATAATGTTGTTGGATTCATTCTGTTATTTTTTTTCTTCCCCCCACCCCTCTCACCCCTCTTTTCCCACTATACAGTCCCTCCTTCCTCCATTCTTGCCTCCCTCCTTAATCCTAACCCTAAACCTAACCCTAACCCTAACGCTAACCCCTCCCACCCCCCATTATGTGTCATCATCCACTTATTAGTGAGATCATTCGTCCTTTGGTTTTTTGAGATTGATTTATCTCACTTAGCATGATATTCTCCAGTTTCATCCATTTGCCTGCAAATGCCATAATTTTATCATTCTTTATGGTGGAGTAATATTCCATTGTATATATATATATGCCACAGTTTCTTTATCCATTCATCAACTGAAGGACATCTAGGTTGGTTCCATAATCTGGCTATGGTGAGTTGAGCAGCCATGAACATTGATGTGGCTGTATCTCTGTAGTATGCTGATTTTAAGTCCTTTGGGTATAGGCCAAGGAGTGGGATAGCTGGGTCAAATGGTGGTTCCATTCCAAGCTTTCCAGAGTGGCTGCACTAATTTGCAACCCCACCAGCAATGTATGAGTGTACCTTTCTCCCCACATCCTCGCCAACAACTATTGTTGCTTGTGTTCTTGATAATCGCCATTCTAATTGGGGTGAGATGGAATCTTAGGGTAGTTTTGATTTGCATTTCTCTTATTACTAGAGATGGTGAACATTTTTTCATATATCTGTTGATTGCTTGTACATCTTCTTCTGTGAAGTGTCTTCATTTCCTTAGCTCATTTGTTTATTGGGTTATTTGTATTCTTGGTGTAGAGTTTTTTGAGTTCTTTATAGATTCTGGAAATTAGTGCTCTATCTGAAGTATGAGTGGCAAAGATATTCTCCCACTCTGTAGGCTCTCTCTTCACATTGCTGATAGTTTCCTTTGCTGAGAGAAAGCTATTTAGTTTGAATCTATCCCAGTTGTTGATTCTTGCTTTTATTTCGTGTGCTATGGGAGTCCTGTTAAGGAAATCTGATCCTAAGCTGACTTGTTGAGATTTGGACTTACTTTTTCTTCTATAAGATGCAGGGTCTCTGGTCTGATTTCAAGGTCCTTGATCCATTGTGAGTTGAGTTTTGTGCAGGGTGAGAGTAGGGGTTTAATTTCATTCTGTTGCATATGGTTTTCTAGTTTTCACAGTACCATTTGTTGAAGAGGCTATCTTTTCTCCATTGCATATTTTTGGCCCCTTTGTCTAGTATGAGAAAATTATATTTATTTAGGTGTGTGTCCATGTCCCCTATTCTGTAACATTGATCTACCTGTCTATTTTGGTACCAATACCATGCCGTTTTTGTTACTATTGCTTTGTAGTAGAGTTGAAGATCTGATATTGCGATACCCCCTGCTTTACTCTTTCTGCTAAGGATTGCTTTAGCTATTCTGGGTTTCTTATTCTTCCAGATGAATTTCATAATTGCTTGCTCTATTTCTGTAAGGTACGTCATTGGGATTTTAATTGGAATTGCATTGAATCTGTATAGCACTTTTGGTAGTATGGCCATTTTGACAATATTAATTCTGCCTATCCAAGAACATGAGAGATCTTTCCATCTTCTAAGGGTTTCTTTAATTTCTTTCTTTAGTAGTTCTCATTGTAGAGGTCTTTCACCTCTTTTGTGAGATTGGTTCTTTTTATTTTTTATTCTGAGACAGGGTCTTGCTAAGTTGCCCAGGCTGACCTTGAACCTGTGATCCTCTGGTCTCAACTTCCAGAGTGGTTGGAATCAGATATGCACCACTGTGCATAGCAGGATGTTTTCCCTTTTTTAAGGCTGAGTAATACTGCATTTTGTTCACCCCGTCATCTGTCAGTGGACACTTGAGTTGCTTCTACCTCTTCACTATTGTGAACAATGTTGCTCTGAAAATAAGTGTGCTAATATCTCGTAAAGATGCTGCCTTGATCCTTTGGGGTGTATATCTAGAATTGTTGGAGACATCTGTCTTTAATGTTCTGAGGAACCTCCTGCCATACTGTGTCCCACAGAAGCTGTGTTATCTTGCATTCCCACTAACAGTGCCCAAGTCTTCCAGTTTTCCCTGTGTCCTGACCAGTTGTGTTATTTGTGTGTGTGTGTGTGTGTGTGTGTGTGTGTGTGTGTGCATGACAGTGATCCTGCTGTTGAAAATGTCCCTTTTCCTCTTGAGTAGTCCTGACCCCTTGTCAGAGGTCACTGGGTCACATACATGGGGGCATATTTCTGAACCCTGTCGCAGATGGTGTGAGGTGCCGTCTTACAGTGGTTTCAGTTTGCATTTTCTGATGACTAGTGGCATTGAACATTCTTTCACAGACTTGGTGGCCATTTGTCTATCTTTTTTGAAGAAACGTACTGAAATTCTTTTGCCTTTTTTAGAGAGGTCTGTTTGGGTTTTTGTTGTTGAGTGGTAGGAGTTCTTTATATATGCTCTGGTGGCTGGAGCTGCCTTCCCCTCATCTGATGGACCCTGGGGCCACATGAGCTGTGGATCTCAGTCAGTCCGATTCCTTCGTACCCTTGTGACCTGTGCTCTTGGTGTCATGTCCAACAAATCACCACCTCCAATACCAGGAAGCATCTTCCATCACTGCTGTTGAAAATATCCCTTTTCCTCTTGAGTGGTCCTGACCCCTTGTCAGAGATCACTGGGTCACATACATGGGGGCATATTTCTGAGCCCTGGTTGCACCCAACTGGTCTACGAGCCTGTCATTATGCCGTAACACAGGGATGGTCACTGTAGTAAGTTCTGAGCTCAGGAAGTGTGGGGTCTCCCACTTGTTCCTCTTTTACAAGGTTGTTTTGGTGATTCAGGGTCTCTTAATGTTTCAGATGAATTTTAAGGTCTATTTCTGCAGAAATTGCAACTGATTTTTAACAGGGATTGCATTGAATCTGCAGATCACTAAATGGTATCAATACCTTAATAACACTTTTTCTAATTCATGGTATTAGTCTCTCTGTATCTGGGTGATTTCATTTCATACAATGTCCTCCAGTTCCATCCACTTGGCTGCAATGACAGGATTTCATTTTTAATGACTGAATAATATCCCACAGTGTACACACCACTTTGTATTTATCCATCCTCCCATCAGTGGGCACCTGGGTTGAGTCCATGTCAGCTATGTGGATAGTGCTGCGATACCCACAGGTGTGCAGGGGTCTCTTTGGTATGCTTGCCTCACTTCCTCTGGGTTGACTCAGAAGTGAACAACTGGATTGATTGGTGGATCCTTTTTCTCCATAAGGGTCATGCTAATTTACATTCCCACCAACAATGTATGAGAGTGCCTTTTTCTTCACACGTCACCAGCATCTGTCATTTTTTTATTTTTTATTTTTATTTTTCTGGTCGTGGTCATTCTCACAGGGTGAGGTGCTATCTCATTACAGTTTTGACTCGCATGGCCTGGTGTCCTCTGACATTTTACTCTTTTCGACGCTACGATAAATGGAATTGTTTTCCAAGTCTGCTCTTCAGACGGCTCATTGTTGGTGTGCTATTCTTTGTGATGTAAGTGTGAGTAAACTTTTCTGAGTTTTGTTATTGAATTTTTCATTCCCAGTGTATAAATATGCAGCTATTTTTTGTGTATAGATCTTTGACCTAAAGTTTTGGTAAGCTATTAGCACTAATAGTGTTTTGTGGATTCTTTAAGTTTTCTCTACATAAGAACATGTCATCTGTGATTAGAGACAATTTCATTTTTTTCTTTCTAAACTTACTTGATTTTTCTTCCCTAATTTTTCTGGGTAAGATTTCTAATAAGATAAACAGAACAGGCAATTGTATAACCTTATCTTATTGAAATCTTCCAGTCTTCCATGATTAGGTTGGATGTTATAGGTGGGTTTTCTATAAATTGCCCTCATTGGCTTGATAAAGGACCCTTCTACTCTGAATTTGTTGTGTTTGATCATGAAACTGTGCTGCGTTGGGTAAAATGCCTCTTTTCAGGATCCTTTAAGAATATCGAGTGTTTTTTTCTTTGTTTTTTTAAATACGACACATTGCATTCATTTACACAACATGCTACATTTACAGCGATTTTAGGTTGATGGGAAGAGTGAGCAGACCATACAGCAAGTTCCTGTGTGTGGGTCCCCCGCCTCCGGTGGTCTCCCCATCAGCACCTTGCTAGGGTGGCTCGCTTCTTACCGCTGATGAATGCACAGTGATACAAGGTCGCTAACTAAAGTCCAGTTTACACTGGGTTTATTCTTCCTGCTGTATAGTTCTGCTGATTGACAACGCCTGTCTCTGTCAATACAGAATCATTTAGAGTAGTTTCGTAACTCTCAAAACCTTCTGTGCTCTCCTTGGAGCCCCTCCCTTCCTCCCCACAAGGCCCGGGCGACTGCTGATCTTTACACGGTCACCGTCTTCCCTTTCCAGAATGTCACATAGTTTGAGTCACAGTAAGTAGCACTTTCAAAATGGCCCCTTTCATTTTATAATATGCATTTAAGATTCCAAGACCCTGTCTCTAAAGAAAACATTAAAAAAAGGCTGGGGATGTGGTTCAGTGATTAAGCACCCCTGGGTTCAATCCCTGGTACAAGAAGGGGGAAAAGAAAGACTACTCCGCATCCCTTTGTGGTTGGACAGCTCACTCCTCCTCTCTGCTGAATGACGTTCTTCTAGGAGGTGAACCAGCTTGTTCATCCCTCACCTGCTGCAGGACAGCTTGGTGCCCCACAGTTTGGGCAACTATAAATAAAACTGCTGTAACATCCCTGCGTCACCTCACGTCTGTGTGGACGTGAATCTTCAGGTCACTTGGTAAGTCGCGGGGAGTGAGGTCGCGTGGAAGCGTGGCCTGGGGAGGAGCCCGCCACCCACCTTGGGCAGAGGTGGAGCCATTTGCACTCTTGCCGGCAGTGAACCCGACTTCCTGCTGCTCCAAGCCCTCCCCAGCCTTTGGTGTTGCCATGTGTGAGCTCAGAAAAGTGACCGAACCCAGGACAGAAGCCCAGGGACTCGATCCTGTCGCGTGGCGCACCTGAGGCCAGAGGACTTCCCACGTGCCAGTCTTCCTGGGGTCCAGGCAGGACAAGGGCCTGGGCCACAGTCACACAGCGTCAGAACCAGAAGCAAAAACAGCCCTGCACTTCACCAGCTGCCAACATCACCCTTTGACACCTCGTTTGACACTTCCTGAAATCGCAGGATGGCCCTTGGCACGGGGCCTGAAGACGGGGCGGGACCATCCTGGGCCTGGGCAGTGGATGGGCCTGGGAAGGTGGGAGGCTCCCCCTGCCCGCCTGGCCCGGCTGCCCCGCAGTCTTTCCTCCCCTTGGTCCTGTGGGTCTGCCATCCTCCTCCATTTTTGCCGTGGCCTTTGTGACAAATGGAATAGAGAATCAGTGTGCCTCGTGGCTCCAGTACACAGGCTGGCCTGCCGCGGGGCCTGCAGGTGCCCTCTGGGAGGTCCCGATGAGGAAACAAGCCCCACCCCCTGCTGCCACCTGGGAGGGCTGCAAGGTGACGGTCCTCCCCTCTGAAGCAGGAGGTCTTGTCCAGTCTGCAGCAGACATGAGGGGTGTGGTGCAGGTGTGGCTGTCAGGGTCTTAGGGAGGAGGGAAGAGGGAGCGGGAGGGAGGGGGAGGAGGAGGGGGAGGAGGGGGAAGAAGCAGGAGGAGGAGGAGGAGGAGGGAGGAGGAAGAAGAAGAAAGAGGGAGGAGGAGGGAGCAGGAGGGAGGGGGAGGAGGAGGGGGAGGAGGAGGAGGGGGGAGGAAGAGGAGGGAGGAGGAAGAAGAAGAAAGAGGGAGGAGGAGGGAGCAGGAGGAGGAGGGGGGAGAGCCCTGAGGACCCTGCTTTCTTTGCATCTCCGCCTTCCTCCCTCCTCTCCAGTCCTGCTTCTGTCTGCCCCTCTGAAGCCTTGGTCCTGCTGCCTCTCCCCAGGAATCCCCCTCCATCCGGGGCACAGAGCCCCATCCTCTTTGTCTATTTTTCTTAGTTTCCTGTGCTTTCAGGATGTTACCTAAAATATCCTTTTCTGCACCAGTGTCTTGTAGTGTGCCTCCTGCGTTTTCTTCTGGCAGTTTCCTAGTTTCAGGGTTGACCTTTGATCCAGTTTGAGTTGAGTGCTGTGCTTGGGGGTGAAGGGTCTAGTTCCATCCTTCTGCGTGAAGTTCTCCGATTTTCCCTGCTCGGTTGATGACACTGTCTTTCTCCATGGGGTTCTTTGCACCTTGGCTGCGGGCGTGTGGGTTTATGCTAGGGTCTTCCATTCTGTTCCCTGGGTTACACCAGTGCCTGTTGTTTGGGCTGTCACAGCTGTTGCCCCCCACATTCCTATGGGTGCCTCACTGTACATGTAACAGTGGATTCACTGTTGCTGCTCATTCCTGCACACAATATTGCAATGTGTTTCAAGCTCAGGTATTGAGATACCTCCAGATTTTCTTTTTGCTTAGAATTTCTTGGACCATTTGAAACTTTTGTGGTGTCACGTAAATTTTGGAATTGTCCTTTGTAGCTCCATGAGGAGTGCCTTTGGTATGCTGTGGAGACTGGATTTTGATTTGGGTAGTGTAGACATTTTAATAATAGTGATTCTTTCAATGCATGATCATGGGAGGTCTTTCTATTTTTTTTTTGTATTCTCTTTCATTTATTTCATCAGACTTTTGTTATTCTAAGGTAGAGGCATTCATTTCCTCCGATAAGTTCATTACTAGGTATTTTACTATTTTTTTTGGGGGGGTATCATGGATGTTATTGCTTTCTTAATTTCTTTCTCTGCAAGTTCATTATGGGTGTATAAAAATGCCAATTTTAAAACTCACCATTTTATAGAGAAGGAAATTGTAGCCAAGAAGAAAAGTCAACACACAGCTCATAAATTGCAAGATCATGTTCCAAAGGAGTCAGGTGCTTTTTGCACTTTGTCTGTGCTGCTTGTGAGAAGAACTGGAGGAGAAGACTGACGTAAGCCCAGGAGGAAGGGTGGAACTCTGACCTTGTCGTTCTTCCATAAACTCCGCGGCTCTGTGGGCAAGGCACCCGTCCCTCCCTCCCGTGGGGCTCTTGCTCATGGTTTTGTTCTCCTACTGGATCCGTCTGTCTCCTTCACATGCCCACCCACCTCGGCTTCCTTTCTCTTTCCCTCACCTTTCAGTTTGCACTTACTTTCACGCATCTCTTACCTCTTGTTGTTCTGAAAGTCTGCTTGTCGTTGTTCTCAGCAGCCTGAGATCACAGGGAGGCCAGGAGGCCATCTCTTCCACCTGTGCCAGCGTCTGGCATGGCGGACACCCACACTTAATTGTTGAAGACAAGAGTAAATTTAAGTCTCACTGTTCGGAGGAAGGCGGGAGGGGCGGCAGCACCCTGTCACCTGAGGGCAGCACTCACCATGGCCCCGGCTCCTTGTCCTGATGGAGACCTGAGCACCTCCAACCAGGTCACGGCGAGTCGCCCTGTGGACCAAAGTCAAGCCGGCCCGCGTGCTGGTCCTTCCTTGCCAGCCTGAGCCTTTCCGTCCCTACACGTGGTATCCATGTATCGTATTTTAACGTGGCACCGTATAAATATGTGCGATTAATATAATAATTGATAAGAACCTGGCTTCCTAATGTTGACTGCCACAATTCTTGAAGAATACCAGATATTTAGGGCCTGGAGTTTCTAGGGAAATTCCCTGAGAAGGTCGACAGATCTGGTTCTGGACCCATTGCCTGCCACCAAGGAGGGTCAGCTAAACTGATTGTGCCTGAGATAGTAATAACAATATCAAACTGTTGTGGACCCAATTTATGATCTATGCGCTGTGCAAAGAACAGCATACGCTTTCTCTCTTAAGCTCTATTTATTTATGTGTACAAATTTACTTTACTTGAAGGAATGGTGCCAATGGAAAACCTTCAGTGGATGCTTTGGTACGACTTATAGAAATGCTAAAGGTAACCCTGACATGCTTTAATCTTTACTACAAATGAGGTATTGTAGCTGTCACTTGTCTCAGGAGGAAACCGAGACTCAAATAATGTACAATCTCCCAGCTCACTCAATTGACAGGTGACAGAAGTGCATCCTGAGGTTGAGCTTCTCCTTAGACCGCTGCTCTGTGCGTCCGTGAGTGTCCCTCTGCTTGGTGGCTGTCACTGGCGTGAGCTCACGCAACTGTGGCAGGAGGGAGCCACTGTTCTCAGGGTGCCTTGTGATGTCCTAGCTGTTGCTGAAGATCTGCCCCTGGGGTCTGTCGACCCTTAGAATAACTCCTAAGAATTGAGTGGTGCAATGGAGTTTCATTCAGTCATTAAAAAAGCATGAAATTTGTTCATTTGCAGGAAAATGGAGAACATGATGCTAAAGGAGATTAGCCAGGCTCAGAAAGTCAAGGGTCTCATGCTCTCTCTCACATGTGAAAGCTAGAGAGAAAAAAGGAAAGAGAAAGGACCCCAGGGAAAGAGACAGACCAGTGGACTAGAGGGGGCCTGGGGAGGGAAGGGGGCGGGCAGCGGCCTCGGGGAAGTAAAAGAGACCAAATTACGTAATGTGCACGTAGCACCCGTCACAACGGGTCCATCACTGCGCGTCACTAAGTGCACCAACAAACAGTTTTTAGAAAGTGAGCGTGGCCTTCCTCTTGCTGGAAACAGGGGAACTCAAGACTGGGGGGTCATGCTCTCACACAGGGGCACAGATCCTGAAAGTTTATCTTCCAGGGCATCCCTGTTTCCTGTGTGTGGGGGTTGGAGGCCAGGAATGTTGGGGACAGTCATTTTATCATTTTTCACCTGCTCTTGCAATTCCGAGATGGAGAAATGAGTTAGTCAGTGAAGCTCCGAGAAGCAAGGAGCGTAGCTCGGTGTTCCTGAGGGGACTCTTCTGAGTTCTCAGGGGAGCCCGGTGGAGACAGAATTCCCACTCTGGCCGCCATCCTGACCCCACACGCTTCTGTGTGCTTACTGGAAACACTGGCAGCTCCTCTGGGAACAGTCCCATGCTTTGCTGGAGGTGGAGGGACCCTTCCCACAGTGGCTCCAGGCTTACACAGCAGTGTGACCCCGGGGTCCTGGGCTCGCCTCAGCGAGCTGGTCATAAGAACAGGCCACTGGTTCTTCGTGGAGATGGCACTTGAGTGCCTGAGGTGCCCAGCACTTCCTGGCTGCCGAGTGACAGGCCTGGCTCCTCCTGGTCCCTGGACTTCTTGGCTAGTCAGAAGGCAGGTCAGCTCCTGGGAGGCATGTCCTGATGACCAGGTACTTGGACCCACACTGATGACAGAGAGGTGACGTCACGTGGGGAGAAGGTAAGGCAAGCCAGTACCACCTGAGTGAGTGGGATGCAGTATCGTTGGCTCAGTGTCTGAGGACCTGGGGGGAGACCCCTCTGGGCCTCAGTTTCCTCATCTGTGAAGGAGGATGACCCCACTTTCTGAATAGTACCTGGGAGCTCCAGAGGAATGCACGGGGCTGCTGTGAGCAGCTGTGTAGACGTGAGCAGCCCAGGCCAGGGGTGCTGCTGCCTCTGGTGTCCCCATGGATGGGTCCTGACTGAGACCACTCGTTGGTGGACAGACACTGTACAGTGGTACTGATGGACGGAGCTGGAGAGCACGGCAGCCCCGGGGGGACTCCAGGCGCGCAGGGTCAGCGTGTTTCTTCAGAGCCTGAGGTCCCCATGCTCCAGGTGCATGGCAGGCCTGGGAGCCCGGCCTGGGAGCCAGGTGTGCGGCAGGGGCACAGCCCGCATGCAGCTCAGACCTGCTGGTCGCTCTCGGCCCCTTTGCCCAGGCATCACCTGCTGAGAGGAGGGAACCTTGAATGGCGTGGTTCTCGGTCCAGGTCCCTGCCCGGCTCTGCAGGGGCCTCCCAGATGCTGTCTTAATCCTGGGACTCGGGACCTCCACCTGCAGCCTGGAGGACACGTGTGTGGGGCCCTCAACACCCCTGTCCCAGGCTACCCTGGCCCTGTCAGACGGCAGGGGTGGAGAAGTGACCTACGTGTGGTGGGAACACAGGTTCCTCTTAGGGAAGGACCCACCTCTGCTTAGGAAAATGCAGTGGTGAGCAGCCCGAGGACCTCCGTGAGCACAGCAGGAGCGGGAGGTGGCCAGAGTCCTGCTCCCAGGAGTGACCCACACTTCACCTCCTCCCTGGGGCAGCTCTGGCCTCCCCGTCTGGACCGCCCAGCGCCCAGTGGGCCTGGTTGACCTGCTTCCCTGTGTTGGCGCAAGGACAGTGACTCAGGACAGTTGCCTGGCCTCGCCTGTGTGTCTCGCTCATCACATTTATTCACGTCCTGTCCCTGCTGCCCAGCCCTCCAGGACAGAGCCTCGTCTAGACTGGTGGCCCTGAAGCTTAGCGATTAAGACATCACCCGGGCTCAGGCACGCTTCTCAGTTGCTGCAACATGTGGTCTTATTCCGAGGTCTGGATGCCCACCGGGCCCCGGTGCTGTGCCTGTGGGCACGCCTGCGTTTTTCCTGTGCCTTGGGTTCCTCGTCTGTAAACGGGGCTAAAGGGGAGTGCGAAGGGCCCTGTTTTACTGGGTGGGTGTGCAGTGGTCACAGAGGCCACGGAGGAGACCTAAAGGGCACAGCTGCTGCCAGGACCCTCCAGCAGCACCCTGGCACACTGTGTCAAAGGCCGTCTCAGAGAAGCCACTTCCAATTCTGGAGGCCCAGGAGAGGACACCGAGGGCTTGGGTGGAGAGGGTAAGGGCCGCATCCCGGGCTGGGCGGTGCCCCCGACAGCCGGGCCCCACGAGGCCCCTCCCAGGAGGTGGCCGTGCCCTGCCATATAAGATCTGTGCTCACACCCGCTGCAGCCCTCTGCTGGGATCCTCCTGCCTCAGGACAGTATCCAGGCCAAGCCCAGCAGGTGAGGGGATGCTGAGGCAGGGGCCTCAGCTTGGGAAGAGCTGAGACCAGAGGCGAGACCCAGGGTCAGCTCAGGCTGCCCGTCAGGGGCTCCAGGACTCCGTGGCAGCACGGGCCTCTGCTGCCCCTTTCTGAGGAGCGGGAAGGCTGGAGTGGAGGGCGGGTGTGGGCCAGGAGTGTGGTGGCCAGCCCATCTGCTCTCTGCTCTGTGAGGCACTGAGTCCTCAGAGCCTCTGGGCTCCGGCTTCCGGTAAGATGAGGGCAGTCGTGGTAGGAACTTGCCAGATTGTTGAAAGATTTGGTGGCAGAACTTCACAAGCAGGAGGGACTTTCTGGGGGTGCCCAGAGGCTGCTGCTTCTCAGGCCACCCCGGCCCTGCCTTGGCCTCCAACCTCGATGCTCCCTTTTACTCACGGGGAGGCCGGCAGGCCCCAGGTCCCCTTGGGCTACCTGCAGGCTCTGCCTCTGCTGCGTGTGGGGCAGGTCCTGACCCCCTGGGCTTCTGTCCCTTCCCTCTGGCACTGAGTGACTCATGTGCCTGCTGTGACTGCTCTGGTCTCCCCTGTGGCTCCCTCCCCTCCTCCTCCCCAGGAGGCCCGCCAGGACCTCTCCCTGCCCAGGTCTGGAGGGGTCTCCCTGATGCAGGGAATGCAGGTCCAGCACACAGCCCTGTGCCCCGGGTGCCCTGCTTGGCCCTTCCCTGGGTCTCTAAACGGTGGACCCCGTGGGGTTACATTTCCTCTTCCTTCTCACCTACCCGCTGAGTCGGGTGAGGACCCCAGTGTGGGGTGTGGGTGTGTGTGGGCGGCAGGGGTCGAGCTGTGTGCTATGTCCTGTGGTCGCAGGCCCAGTTCCCTGTGGAGGCTAGTCCCTCCTCGGTACGTGGTGTGGCCCTGGGGTGCAGCTGGCTGTGCTTGGAAGGTCTCCTCAGTTCTTGGGCAGCCTTGGTGATGGCCACTGTCCAGGAGGACTTGTCACGAGGGAGGGCTCTGTGCCTGCCCTGGCCAGCGCAGTGGCGTGTTCCATGGGGTTGCTGAGTGCTGGACATGTGACTCTGAGAAACAGGGGGCTCATTTTACTTGACTTCAGGGGTTAGCTCAAGCAGCCAGTGTGGCCAGCATGGCCTGCAGCTCCCGTGACAGGGCAGGCGAGGTGACCAGTGGGGCTCGCTCTGAGTGAGTGACAGGCAGGTCCAACTCAAGGAGCTCTGACTCGGATCCTCGTGATGACAGCTGGACTTAGACTTCCTCTGGGCTCCCATAGGCTTTGCAGGAACCAGTGCCAAGTGCGGAGGGGTGAGCCAACAGGACTCAGGTGTGGGCCTCTAGTCCAGGTCTAAGGTCAAGGGTGCCCGGCGCTGACTCAGCACTGCCATCTGGTGGCCGCAGGTGGAGTGGGCGGGGCCTAGGCCGCATCCCAGCTCTGAGGCCCAGGAGTGAGCCCTTGGGTGGGGGCATCCAGCCTTCCTGGTCCCCAGGTGCTGACAGTGGCTGCAGCGGTGGGGGAGGAACTTCCCAAAGCGGCACACGTCAAGGGCTTGGGATGGAGCGGTGCTGGATGGCGTCTGGCTCCGTGGCAGCTGCAGCACCTCCCTGTGGGGACTCGGGGAAGCACCAGCTCTGGGAGGGCGAGGGACTCGGGGCTCCAGGCAGCTCTTTCTCCATGACTCTTGCTGCGCTTTGGATCCTCACTATTCCCAGGATCCCATGTGTGAAAGGCTGGAGACCCAGTGAGGCAGGGCCTGGTGGGCGGAAGGTCCTCATGGGGCAGAACTGGAGGAGGAGGTTGGGCCTGAACTCCTTCTGCCTCTGCTTTTTGCTTCCTGCCTACCTGAGGGGAACAAACCTCCTCTGTCACACTCTCCTGCCACAGCGTCCTGTGCCACCACAGCCCAAAGCAATGGGTCCAAGTGACCTTGGACTGAAACCTCTGACACCATGAGCCCACATAAGCCTTTCCTCTTCCTGAGTTGATTCTCTCGGGTATTTTGTCACAGTCATGGAAACTGAATGACAGATCTCATCCCCAGTGGAACTGGAAACTGGCCTACATATTTGCCCACTTGCACCTGAAGAGGCTGCCTAGGAGGGGCCCAGCCGTTTCATTCCCTGCGTAGATGCTTCTGCAGGATTTGTGTTAGGTCTTTGTGTTTGCGATCTTGAAGTCCTGGGAAGCCTCTCCACTGGAGGGTGGACTCAGAGTCACAGCCAGGCGAGGCTGAAACAGGACTCTGATTCTTTCTGTCACAAGGGTGGGCCGGGATGGGACTTGTCAGAGCATGACAGAACCTCTGGGGGAGGAGGGGCGTCTTTCTAAGTCCTGGGGCCGCTTTCCTCATGTTCCTTCAGGTTGACGCTACGTGGCCCACCCATGGGCGAGGTCAGCACTGGCACCATGAAAGCTGCCCTCGAGGCTGCTGTCCTCACCGTGGCTGTCCTCTTTGCTCTTGTCATTGCGACCGCAGGTGAGCGGAGCACAGGCTGGTTTGGGGATGAAGGCCCTTTATCCACTTCACTGGGACCTTCTTGGCCTTTTGCTCTGGGGACTTCTCACACAGCCTCTGGGGTCAAGGCGTGGTCAGTGGAGAGCAGGGGACCTGTCCATGCACCCTACATTCTGAGGGGCCCTTCCTTGTCACCGGTCAAGGTTGGGTCTTCTTCTGGGGAAGTGGGGAGAAGCTCATGGGTGTGGCTCCACCCCACTGCACCAGCTGTGGGGTCCCCACAGGGCAGGGGCCCCAGCCCACCTATGTCCTCTACCCTGCCCAGAGTATGCTCTACAGATGTCGGATTCTTTGTGTCCCCAGACTCCCTGAGTTGTGTGCAGTGTACTTCCTGGTCGGGATCCTGTGCCAACGAGAGTGCCACCGAGTGCGCTGCAGATGCGAAAAGCTGTGTGAACTCCTCGGCCAACTTCTCTCTAGGTGAGCAGCGGGACCTGGGCCTCACCTGGGGATCGCATGGGGCCGGAGCTGGAGAGGGGAGGGTGCCCCCGGCGGGGCCTGCTGGCCAGGGAGGCAGGGTCAAGAAGGTGGCTTCAGGCGGGGTCAGAGAGGGCCTGGCCCAGGCGGCACAGCCGGCCCACGCTGTGGTGGAGAGGCCTCCTTCCCGGCCACAGCAGTACGTATGGGGAGCAGGACGACCATCAGTCAAGCCCCAAGGCAGGCGACTGGCTCTGGGTGCTCACAGTGCCCTGTGCCCTGTCTTCTTGGTTTCCTTCTCTTCTGGAACCAACCCCTGCCCGGTCTTCTTGGTTTCCTTCTCTTCTGGAACCAACCCCTGCCCGGTCTTCTTGGTTTCCTTCTCTTCTGGAACCAACCCCTGCCCCGTCTTCTTGGCTTCCTTCTCTTCTGGAACCAACCCCTGCCCGGTCTTCTTGGCTTCCTTCTCTTCTGGAACCAACCCCTGCCCGGTCTTCTTGGTTTCCTTCTCTTCTGGAACCAACCCCTGCCCGTCTTCTTGGTTTCCTTCTCTTCTGGAACCAACCCCTGCCCGGTCTTCTTGGCTTCCTTCTCTTCTGGAACCAACCCCTGCCCGGTCTTCTTGGCTTCCTTCTCTTCTGGAACCAACCCCTGCCCGGTCTTCTTGGTTTCCTTCTCTTCTGGAACCAACCCCTGCCCCGGTCTTCTTGGTTTCCTTCTCTTCTGGAACCAACCCCTGCCCTGTGGTCTTGCTCCCTAGGCACCTTGACTGTTGCATGTCGCTGACCATGTCGCTAGCCTCTCAGAGCAACGGAGGGAGGGAGAGCCCTTGCCCTGCCCCTCGTCAGCGGCTGTTACCGCCTTCCGATCCTTGTCACTGTGTTCTGGAGTGTGTGTGTGTGACATGCGTCTCTGTCCAGGTGCCATCTATCTGTCGCCTGCCATTTCCCTCATAAAGACTCCACTCTCCGACTCTGATAAGGGCTTTTTAAAGTGTAACTGCCGTATCGTAATCACACGCAAGGAATTAGCTGTGATTCTTGAATCTCTTCTAATCCCCGGGCCTCGCACCACCTCTCAGCTGTTCACAGATGCCACAGGCAGTTAGTTGACAGGTCAGCTCCAGGACCCCAGCGCCACTTTGTGTTCTGCCTGTTCCGCCTGCCTGGCTTCATGCCGCTCCGTCAGTTGGATTATTCGGTTGGTTGTTGGAGGGAAGGGTCTCCTCCCTGGGGCTGTCCGGTGTTCTGGCTGCGGTGAGGACGTCCCCGTGGGGACCGTCAGCTGTCTTCCAGCTCCTGGTATTTCCTGTGCACTGCCTGCTGCTATCCAGTGGCACCTCAACAGTGGGACTGTCCATGTCATGCTGTCCTGCATGCTGCCCACCGGTGGCCGAGGTGGCTCTGGGCACTGGTGATATGGCTAGTGTGGCTGAGGTGCTTCATCTTAAACAGTGCTTGATTTTAATTGATCTGGATCTACTGTGACTTCTGCAGAGCCGAGGCTGCCAGGTGGGGCAGCTGTGGTCCAAGGCTGGCTGGACCGAGTTCAGGTTCTGAGCAGGGACACGGGTGGCGCTGTGGTGTCGGGTGCCCCCAAGCCCACCACCTCTGCGTCCTTGTTTCTACAGAAGTTAAGACTGACTGGTGGCCCCAGAGTCGCCGGCACCACCCACGTCCAGGCCCCTCCCAGCCTTTTGCCTGAGTTCAGCCAGCGTCTCTGGTGGTCTCGCCGGTCTCCTGGTAGAGGAGGCCGTGCCTGAGGGGAGGCCTCCCGAGTCCCCTGACGCACCGAGCTGGGTGGCACAGCCTCTGTTCAGGGCCGCGCGGGGCCTCTGCCCGGGGCTGACGCTGTGCTGGCCTTCCTGCAGGAGAATTCATCAGGCTGTACCAGGACACGTCCTGCTCGGCACAGAACTGCACCGGGGAGCTGAGTGCCTTCACCGTCCACGTGGCTGCTGGGGAGCATTTCCACTTCGCCAGCCAGTGCTGCCAAGGGCAGACGTGCCAAAACGACAGCAACGCCCTGGGTTCGTGCTGGCCTGGGCCTCTCGCCACCCCCGCTCCTGGCCCTCGATCAACCATGCCCCTTCCCCTGGGCCGGACACCTCAAGTCCCCGCCCGCACTTGTGTGCGTCCCTGGATGACATTAACTTCTGACTCGCGACAATTACCAGAGAAACCAGTGGGACACACCAGCCCTGCTGCGGCACTGTCCCTTCCCAGTCAAGTCAGGGGCAGAAGGGGCAGTGGATATTCCTCAGTAGTTCTCAGACTTGGTGATCTCAGGACTTCTGTGAAGACCCTGAGCATCCTAAAGGGCTTTTCTGTGGAGTCCGTTTCTCCAATATTCACTGTCTTTGAAGTTCAGACTAAGAAAATACAGAAACCATAAATAGTTCAAAAACAATAATTGCACAATGACAGGAATAGGGTTGTAGGTAGAAATCCTACCTTTCCCAAAGCGGAGACCTTCCGTGGGTGGAGAGGTGTGGTGGGGGTCCCCGTGGGCCTCTCGGCGGCTGGAGCAGCGGCTTGCACCTGCTCGTGGGCTGGTCTGTAGGGTCCTCACCCACACAGCTCCTGAAAACCCCAGAGGGTGCCGTCGGGTGGCTTCACCCGTAGGACTGGGGAACCCTGGAGCACTGTTTGGGAACCGCTGCTCCTGACCGGAGCCTCCTTCGAAGGAAGGACATGTGGCCCCAGAGCTGGGTTCAGGGGCCATGTCACTGAGCACAGAGAGCTCCCAGCAGAGCTGCTTCTCGGCACCACCTGTCCCTCTCATGGCGATGTTAGATCAGGGCCTGCTCATCTGCCCAGGTGAGGCTGGACGGAGACACCTGCTGGCCGTGCACAGTCCACTAGTGTGGCTCTTGGCTGTAGCATCACCTCTCTCTTCTCAGTCTGTTCCCCTGCATCTTGAAGCTGGTGGCCTGCAGGGCAGGCCCATGAGGGCAGCAGCATGTACCTTGCTGAGACCCGGCAACTGGGCTGGATCCCATGGCCAGGAAGCGACTGCTGGGTGCTCAGGATCCTGGGTGCTTCTTCTCTTGCGGGTCCCTTTCCCCTGGGCAGGGCCGCATTCCACGTGGTGCGCTGTCCTGAGTGATGGCTCTCATCTGCCCAGCCCCTGCACCGGGAGACGGGTCCAGCAATGCCGTGTGTCCTGCCTGTTTCGGCCTCAACACGACCTCCTGCAGCGAGAAGCTCCACAGGTGTAGTGGGGACCAGCGGTGTGTCCACCTGGAGGTGAAGATCATCAACGGTACGTCTGGGAGTCCGGCTCCTTCGTGGGCTTGAGCTGAGAGTGGGTCCGGCCCTGGGTGGCAGGTTCACATGGGGGCTGGGAGGCCAGTAAACAGGAGGCCGGGGCCAGGAAGCCTGAGGTGCAGCCTGCTCAGTGGGCCTGAGCCAACCAGAGCTCCGGCTCCCAGCGCCTCCCCTCCGCTCCTGTCCTCCCGTGGCTTACCATCCTGCCAAGCTGATCAATCGCATCACGAAACTGCCGGCTTGCTTCTGTCCTTGGCTGCCCTTGGTCGGGGTGTGACTGGGGTGACTTGCACTTCCTTTAAAACTTTTCCTCCCTACTGTTCCTGCCGAAACGCGGTCTCTGGCTTTCAGAGCACCAACACCCGAGTAGGATTCGACTTTAGTTTTTGCTGAATCTCATTTCAAAGGCTTGACTGTGATCATGGAGTTTGGGGTGGGGTCAAACACCGCACTCACCCTGAGTCGCTTTGTATTTCTTGTTTCAAAATAGAATCGACCCTTTAGAAAGCGTTTAGAGTCGCAGCAACATGGAGCAGAAGAGAAATGTCCCACCTACCCCCAGAGGGCCTCCCACTGTCCCTTCCCCACAGAGGGCATGCTGCCGGGTCCACCTGCACTGGCACGTCCTTGTCACCATGGTCCATGTGGGCTCGGGTCGCTCCGAGTGTGGACTTCTGTGGGTCTGAATGGGGGTGACGTGACATGTAGGTGACCCTGCTGCAGCATGGAGGGAGCATTTTCTCTGTGTCCCTGGGTCCCAGCCCTGAGGCTCCCTCCTTCCCCAGGAGACCGTGGTGACCGCCAGCCTCTGCGTCCCTGAGGTTCTTTCCTAGTACCCCTGTGGCTGGACGGCGCAGCTCGGGGCTCTCCAAAAGGGCTTCTCTTCCTCAGCAGGGTGCACTCGAGGGCTTTCCTCTTTGTTTGGAGCTGGAGGTGAGCCCAGGCCTCAAGCCTGCCGAGAACACACTGCAGGGACCCACGTCCAGCCACGGCTCTTTTCAGGCCAGGCTCCGCGGTGTCGGTCTGCTGTGTCTCGACTCTCCAGCTGGGTCTGGGGCAGTACCACTGGGGCTGCAGCCAGGGCATGACCGGAGTCGAGGGCCCGTGGGGCTAGGCCCTGGGGAGGGTTGCCTTTCTTATTTGCTTGTCTGTGTTCAAGATGGCGCTTTTAAAACTCCAGAGATGTGTCAAGTAGCGTATCTTCCTGGTTCATTTTAACATCCACTGCAGCACGATCCTTGCTACAAAATAGCAGCGGAGCGCTTTCCGCACCAGCTTCAGGAGCTTCCCCTCCTCCTCAGGCACTCAGGAGTCAGCCCACCTCTCAGGTGCAGCCCCTCTGCTTCCCGAGACCCTCCACCCTGAGCTGCTCTTCTCCCAGGGCTACTTGAGTTGCAGCTGACAGAACGACAGGGGCACATAATAATTGTTCAATCAAAGGTAGCCGTATTGCGGCCATGCCTTATGTGCAAATGTCCTCGGCCTTTTTCTGGAACCTAAATCTCAGACATGGAAAAAGACAACAGCTCTTGGGTTTAGAGTAGAGATGCCACAATCTCCCTATATCCATTCTATCTGCTTTTCCTTTTTTTTTTTTCAGGGAAAACTGGGGCAGCGAGAGTCAGACCCAGAGAAGTGGGGGTGGAAGGCAAACCCTGGAAGGGTGGGGAGCCCAGGGGCCTGTGCTGGTCTGAGCTGGGCCTGGCCCTCGATTCTGAGCGGGGTCAGGATTCACCTCTCACAGCCTCAGGGTCCTCAGGGCTAGGTGGAACGGGGGTCTGGGCCCCAGATCTTCTCTATCCCTGTTCCGTTTCTTTTTTGCCCTTGACTCTGACTCCTCCCTGCGCGGGGGTCAGTAGCAGACCAGCTAAGGTCTAAGCTGCCAGCTGCAGACAGGAGCCAGGAGCAGGGCAGAAGCAGGAGGTGGAGGGTGGGTGAGACCGACGGTCCCTTTGCTTCACAGGCACCGAGCTTCAGAGTCTCCTGGTGAAAGGCTGTTCCGACATCAGCAACTCCACCTGTCACTTCCTGTCCACTGGAAACCAGACGGTCGGGAAAATGGCCTTCCAACAGGTCGAGTGTAGAGACGCCTCCTTAATCACCACCTCCCGTCCCACCACCACCTCCAGTGCCAGCCTCAAAGCCTGCCTCTCCTCCTGGGCCCTCAGCAGCCTCCTCCTGCTGGGGCTGCTGCTCTGAGGTCCTGGGCATCTGCCCGCCCAGTGCCCCTCGGGTGCCACCGTCCCGTTCTCCTCCTCCACCTTCAGTCTAAGTCCCAGGGCCTCCGGGTAACGCCAGGCCCTGTTGACCTCCACGATTAAAGCACTGGTCTGTCATCTGCCAACTCTGTCCTGATGCATTGTGGGCTGGGGTTGGTCTGAGCGCCACTTCCCGTCTCTGCACTGGAAGCGGAGCCTGTCTCAGGACTGGGAGGGCATCCTTGCTCCTGGTCCCTCTTGCTCCCGAGGAGTTGGCCCTTCGACCTTCCCGGCATCTTCCCCTTGCTGCCTTGCGCCTCCAGGGTCCCACGTGGTGCTTCCCCACGCTCACATACCAGGGCCCCCCACCAAGCCCCACGATGCCCGGTGATGACACAGAAGTTCCAGCAGCTGACGTCTGGCGCGTCCACAATTGTCCAGGCTGTGGTCACCGTGGGGGCCAAAGGAGGGCTGCTGAAGACCAGAGCACTCCCTGGCGGGGACATGTCAGGTGCCGAGGCACCCGCCTGGCTCTGTACTGTGCCCTTGTACAGGACAATGTGGTGACAGGGCCCTGGTCCCTTCCCTCGGAGGACTCCCTGTCAACACCAGGATGTTGACTGTGTCAGATGTCCACGGAGCGAGAAGGCCACGCAATCCCGGACATGCCCAAGTTCAGGCTTAGACAATAAGGTGGGCCTGGGGTGGCCTCGGATGGAGGGGTCTGCTGTAATAAAGAGTTTTAAAGGTGTGAATCTATGTGGGTCTTCATTGTCCAGGATCGCTGACCGCACATCAGGACCAGAGTGGCCGTAAGGGCCCGAAGGCAAGGCGTCACCTCCTCACTCTCGCCTACTTCGCCTTTTGTTTTGAAATGATTGCATACTTCCTGAGATGTCCAGAAACAGCGCGGAGTGGCAGGACCCCTGGCCCAGCTCCGCCCCGTGCACGCGTAGGGACCAGAAACGGCACTTGCAGCAGGAGGGGAGGCGTGGGGACGGGGCTGTGGGCGCCCAGATATTATTTCTTTCCTCAGTTCTCCCTCGGGCCCTTTCCTGGCCCAGGATCCAATTCTTTGCGATTACTCCTCATTCTCCTCCAGTCTGCCATAGTTCTGGAATCGTCTTCAAGACCTTGGTAATGAGGATTATTGGCCATTGTTTTGTAGAATGTCCCTCCGTCTGAGCTCGTCTGACATTTTCTCCTGGTGAGGCTGAGGCTGCACGTTTTTGGCAAGAGCGCCACAGTGGTTGACGTGTGCTCAGCCCTCTCGCCAGAGGCGCCTGCGGTCACTGTGTCATACTGCTGGTGATGCTATCTCCATCACTGGCTTGGGTGGTATCTACCAGGTTCTCCTCTGTGAGGTTACTAATACTTTTTGAATAATAGGCAGGCTAGATTCTGCTGCTGTGATAGACACATCTCAGTACAGCCTCACAATGGACGTTTATTTCTCAGTCGCCTGAACTCTGCATATCGCTCCTGGTTGGGCAGCTGTCCTGGGCAGCTCTCTCCAGCTGTGAGGGAGGATCCAGGCTTCCTCTATTCCATGGTGCCGGGGGGCTTCCTGGACTATCAAGGAGGTGTTCTGCCTGTGGTCCTCACTGGGTACACAGAGGGTCTAAGAGGCCATGCAGGATGCCCCCAGGGCCAGGCCTGTCCATGACATCATCACGTAGGCTCCCACCTCAGTGACCGGAACATAGCCTGAGAGAGAATGGCTCACCCAGGGCCTCCCTGAGCCTCAGCGACAGGAGCAGCATTGCTCAGTGGTCAGAGCATGGTCTCCAGAGCCAGAAGGCCTGACGTTGGGCACCAGCCCTGGACTTGGGCAAGCGACCTCACCTCCCTGTGCTTGCATCCCCTCACCCCGCCCAGGAGGAAGTGGGTGGGACTGCCCTCCCAGGGAGCTCCCAGCACGGTGCCGGCAAGGCGTGCCTGCTCCTGGTAGCAGGTGTCTGCGGCTGGGAAGCCGCTCTGGGCGCACCAGGGAGCGGGAGACAGGAGAAGCGGCGGTGTGGAAAGGTGCAGGGTGGTCTTCCCTCGGACTAGGGCTGCCTCTGTTCTGCTCAGAGTCTCCTGTCCCCTCCTCTGCCCCCAGGCCCTCCAGGGATGCCAGCCTGGTCCAGGCATCACAGGGGGGTGCCACTCCATCGTGTCTGCAGCTTCCACGCCACAGAGCCGACCTGCTCTCAGACCCTCGGGAACCCCAGTGCTCAGCTTTGCTGTGATGAAGCAGCAAAGCATTTGGGGACCCCAGAGTCACGCAGGAGGGTGGCCTGGAGGGTGTGCAGGGCCAGATCTGGGAGGTCCCCGCAGCAGTGCCGGTGACTTGGCAGTGTTAGGTTGAGGGTCCTGGGTGTAAGTGAAGGAGAAGGAGGGGGACTGAATTTCCATTCTGGAAGCTCAGGGAGCAGCGGGAAGGACGGCGGAAAGAAGGGACAGGGACAGTTAAAGCAGAACCGAGGGGGCTGACCCAGCGGCAGAAGCCCGCCATCCTGCTGGGCCGCAGAGTCAATGGGCACCCTGGAAAAGCATGCTTTTGCATCGCTGGCTCCTCCTCACCAGAGCAGGGCATGGGGCAAAGTGCTGTTCCTGCTCCATCCTCCCTTCCTGTTCCTGGCTGTCCACGGTCACTCCCAACTCCTGTCCCCCAGTTGGTCTTGGGCTTCCTACTGAGGTCAAAGCCCTTTGCTGTTGTCCTACCCTGGTTCAGAATAAGCCGTTGTGTCTGAGAAGCTCCACAGACTTTGACAGTCACAGATGGCTGGCTTAATTGCAAATCATGGCCTCACCTTTCAACAGCACTTTACAGTCTGTAAAACTCTATTGCCAGAATTCTTTTTTTCTTTGTTTCTATTAGCAGTGGGTCCATTGGGACACATCCAGAGATGCCCATAACAATCTGCTCCAATTCTTTCCCTGATGCTCTTCTTTCCCTCCCATCCTCTCTCCTCCTGTTCCCCCTCTTCCATTCTTCTGGTCTCCCTTCTATTAATCTATGTGTACAGTTTTTCTTGGTGTATCATCGTTATGTATAAAGGTGGGATTCCTTGAGATAGACTCATTCAAGCACAGAGCATAATTTCATTGATTTTACTCCCCAGCTCTTCTCAGAACCTCCCTTTCTCCCTCTTGACACCCTCCCTCTCCTCTACGGATTTTTCCTTTGGTTTTATGTGATTCCCTCTTTATTTCTTCCTTTTTTCTCTCTAGCTTCCACATTATGAGAGAAAACATTTGACACTTGACTTTCTGAGTCTGGCTTATTTCACTTAGCATGAAGTCCTCCAAGCTTATTTTATTTAGAATACAATTGTAATTTTAACCTGTGTTTATAACCAAATTGTACATATAACTCGTGTGTATAACTTGTACATATAATTGTGTATATAAAGTAAAACCCACTTAACTACAATCATACTGTATGTATGATTTTTATACAACCAAGTGTACATGTGCAGAGTGACAAACTCCAACCAACTTCCCCAAGTTTTGGCTCCCCCAGGGCAGACACAGGAGTCCCACCCCCAAAGCACCCCTGGGCCCCTCGTAGCCCACCTCCCTCTGGCCACCTGCCCCTCCTGAAAGTGACAGGCTGCACAGCCCTTCAGCTGAGTCGTCTCTCAGCACAGGTCCGGGTGGTGGGCAGCTCTGCCCAGCAGCAGCTCTGTGGGTAGACGGGCTGTTTGCAAGAGACCCAGGCCCTGCTGGCCCCACTCGCTGGTCAGTCAGGAAGAGGGGAGGGTGTGCCCTCTTCTCTGTGTTCTGGGCTGGATGTAGCTCCTGTGCTACAACCTTGTCCAATTGTGATCTGAACCAAATTCCAAATAATCCTTAATCTGAAATATGAATTGAACGAAAGTAAAACCCACGTATCCCTCCAAGTCTTTTCCATGCATATTTTTACTACACAGGTGGATCTAGAAATCTTTCTCAGGGTCCTGGAGCACCAGAGTCCAGCTTTAGGTCTGCACCTCGGAGTGAGGAGGGTTGAGAGGCAGCTGTCCAGCAGGCGGTGGTGGACTTGGGACAGAGTTGCTTGGAGACTGGGGAAAATAGTTACTGCATCAAGTGAAACTTGGGATTCTGTGTCCCCAAGAGTGTTCCTACCAGTCAAGTTACAAGAGAAGTAAAGCTTCGGGAGGGACGTTGCCAGCAAAGGGAGGACTAACCCTGGTGCCCAGCGCTCACAGTGGGTCATCCTAGGAAGCAGGGCTTTTGGAGGGTGGTGGTTTGCTTTTATCGTAACTTACTTAATTAAAAACACTTAATCCACACAAACCTGCACACGTTTATTGGCTGCTATGTGATGTTCCAATACAGGTGCATGCGTGTGTAAGGTCTGAATCAGGTTAGCTGTCCTTCTCCACACACATTCACGGTTTCTGTGCGGGGAAGCGCTCAGGATCCTTCCCCCTCGCACTGTGAAGCAGGCAGTGCATCATCACACTCCCAGCAACAGAAAGCCAGACCTGTTTCTCCCGCCCAGAACGTGCACCTGTGGACACGGCTCCCCACCTCCTGCTCCTCCCAGGCTCCGGTGGGGGCAGCAGTTAAAGCAGAATGAGGTGGGACTTTCCCAGACGTGGAGGTCACACCCAGAGGGACAGCGCTGGAGGCTTGACCAAAGCCCTCCGTGTTGGGTGTTGAAATCGGGTGGCACACAGGACCAACTGCTTTCTTTTTCAAGACAGTTTTGACTGTTTGGGATCCTTGCAAATCAGGAGGAATGCTGGGCTGGGTTTTCCTTTTATGCAACACAGGCTGCAGGGAGTTTGCAGGGATCGCAGTGAACCCTGGGCGTGTCCTGTCTGAACACTGTCAAGTCTCCCAGCTCATCAACGGGGCGACTTTCCGTTGCCGGGACCCTCTTTAACTTCTTTCAGGGGTGTGGTGAAGTTTCTGTGTACAAGTCTTGTGTCTCCATGCCTAAGTGGATTCTTACGTATTTTGAACTTTTCGATGCTTTGGTACGTGGAATTATCATAATTTTTATTGTTCATGTGCAGAAACACAATGGACTGTGTGCTGATCTTACATCCTGCAGTTTTGCTTAATTACCAGCTCAAGTTTTTGCATGTATATTCTTTAGGAATAAAAAATAACTTTGCCATGAATGAGGAATTTTACTTCTTGCTTTTTTACTTTCAAACTTTGATGACTTTTGTCTTTTGTTATTTTTTTTATTATTTATTTATTTATTAATTTATTTTTTGGTGCTGGGATTGAACCCAGGGCCTGGCACATGCCCAGCAGGCACTCTCCCACCCAGCCACAGATTGAAGTCCTGTGTCCTTCAATCACGAGATGGCATTGTGTGCAAGTCTCTTGTTTATGATACGCTGTAAATATCCAACCCCAGCTTGTCAGTTATCTTTGGCATTCTGTATGATATCTTTTAAAAATTAGGGTTAGTCACCAGAACATTGTCTGAGAGTCTTTGGTACCAAACTTTAGTTTTGTTTCTTCTCTTTGCACCTTTGGAAGGCCAGGTGCTGTGACAGGTCTCATACCACCACAGAGCTTCAGAACAGTCTGTGTCGATTTATTTCAAGTTACACTGCGATTTCAATTTCTGGTTGGAAACTGTTACAGAGAAAAAAGAAAGAAGACACAGGAAACAGAACTCTGAACAGGACTTGTGAAGACTCAGTTTTTTTCTGAGAAAGTAAATACAAGATACTTTTGTTTATTACTTATTTTGGGAGGCCACTATTTTTCAGAACTGACCCTTGGGCTGACACTGTGCTTTTTCGGTGACCAGTCCTACACATCTAATTGGTTCCTTTTTGTCTTTCACAGGGACTAACGCTTCCAGCATGATGCTACGTTGGTGTTTCCAGAGGCAGGACTGCTGTGGTCCTCGCTGGCCGCCTGCGGACCAGCCTCTTGCTGCTGCTGTCTTCTCTCTTTCCCATCTGAGGGGCCGAGGCGGGACGGGGAGGGATGGTGAGAGGCTTTGTCCCACGATTTGATGATTGTTCTGTTTTGTTTTGCATTTCTTGCTTCTTTGCAGAAGCTTTGGTGCTATCTGCCTTCAAGAGGGGCTGGCGTGTGGCTTTGGGTGGATTTAGTTTTTCCTCTCCTGTGTGGATTTGGGATGGTGCTTGGGAGTCAGGCCACCAGGGGGTGCCATTGTACTTGGCTACCCAGGTTTTTATACTCTGCTTGCAATGAGAGGAGATGCAGCATCCCAGGAGTCTGAGAAATGTGCACAGAGGTGTCAGGACGGCCACAGTGGAGACAAGCAGTGCTACTGAGCACCCTGGGAGATTCCCTCGTGCTCCCTTCTGTGACCCCGTCCAGCCCACCTCGGTCTGCTTTCAGACACTGGACAATGGGTTCAACCTTGTACTACTGACCCTGGGGCTGGCCAAGGCTCAGTGGGCCGTCCTGCATGTGGAGGGCTGGCTGGCAGCATCCTGGCCTGTGTTCACCTGAACAGACCTCCGGGCAGTGTGGAACGTGCTCTGGGCCCCAGTCACCTGCTGAGAACGGCTGGGCGGGGTGGACTTGTTTTGGACTCCGTGTAGGTGACAGCCAGTGGTGCGTGCTGCTTTGTGTTGGCTGTCTTCCCCTGGCTGTGATGTTCTGCAATCCTACCAGAGGCTCATTCATGGATTCCACCTGGATGTGTTGTGGTTTCCTTATAACACATTTCTGACTTTCAACCAAGAGTCAGCACACTTGGTGCCCCGCACAAAGGCGCAGGCCTGTAATCCTAGAGATTCAGGAGGCTGAGGCAGGAGGATCCAAAGTTTGAGGCCAGCCTCAGCGACTTAGCAAGACTCTGTCTCAAAATGGAAAATAAAAGGGGTTGGAGATGTGGGTCGGTGGCTAAGCATCCCTGGGTTCAATCCCCGGTACAGAAAAACAAAAACAAAAAACAAACGAAAAAAAGCACCTGGCCCACTTGGCTCTCTGCTGTTCTGTGTGGATTTCCTCTGGGGCAGCTGTGCTGGACATGGTCATATAATATAAGGTCAGGGTCTGCTCCTGTGAACACCCGTTTCCCTCTCTGTAACTGAAGCGCTCATCTTGCCCTCTTTTCTGGTGGCCAATTGACTGGTGCATGCTCAGGGACACTGCCGCTCAGTGACCAAGAGCACACTGCTGCTAGTGTCAGATGGAATGTTCTGCTGGAGCCTTGCTCTTGGTGGCTTTGCCCTGGTGCCTGGCACTGCAACGTCCAGCTTAGCACTGAACCCCAGCCCTGCTTTGCCTTCTGCTTTCCACGGGTGAGCAGCTCCAGACACTGTTGTGGTGTGTGGGCAGCAGGAGAGGAGCCGAGGCTGGAGGCCTGCCCACAAGGCTTCTCCACCCGCAGACCCTGGATCCTTTCTGTGGAGCCCACTGCAGGAGGCTTAGGAGATCTGGGGCTGATGGAGGAGGGATTCCACAGAGCGAGCCTGCCTCACAGGCTTTGCAGGCAGTGCGCACACAGGCTGCCCAAGAGGGAGTCCGTCAGCAGGACACTGTCCCTGGGCCTGAGGCCAGGGGCCACCACCGGAGGGGTGGAAGGCGAGGGACTCCAGGAGTGGAGGGTGTCAGAGGAGGAATGACCTGTGATGTTCAGCCGCAGGTGGGGCCTGGAAACTGCAAGGCTTTATCTTATCAGTAGCTAACAGCTCTTGGGCGAGGTTTCCTGAGGTAGGTCGACCAAACTTTTCCAAGTGGCTCAAATTTTTCTTGTTTGAGTCATCTTAAAAATAAGTTAAGATTTGAGTTTGAGTTTGGAGATGGCGGCTTTGAGCCACTGGGTCTCAGCCTGTGGGAAGAAATGCACAGGCTCGGGTCAGACACAGGCCCTGGAGCAGGGAGGGGGGGGGCTGTCGGGGGAACACCCGAGCCCGGGGTGCTCCACCTGGTGCTTTGCCCAAGGATACGCAGCAGGATGAAGCCGGCATCCCCAGGAGAGACGCTGGTGGAGGCCAGGCCTAGAGCCTGAGGAAGGAGGTGGGGGCCGCGGAGGGAGGCCCCTGGATTCTTGGTTTCAGTGGGTGGTAAAGAGGACCTGGGGAAATGGTAGAAAGCCATGAAACCACGGTAGAAAGTGGGGCTCTGCTGCAAGCCCAGGCCCTTGCAGCGGGTGCCACCAACGCCTCTTTGTGGCTCTCTGCCTCTGTCTGGGTTCTTAACACCAGGCTGCGCCTCCTCAGGGGGTCGGGCCCTTGGCGGGCACCTCGGGGCTGGGTGTGCAGAGTGAGCAGCACCACCCTTACCGGCTTGTTCCCTGCCTGTGTCCCTCCGCCTGCCCCACCTGGTGCTTTCCAAGGAGCACATCCGGGGTGTGCCGTGGGGTCTGCTGGACACTCCCGAGCCGGCCTCAGGCTTCATCATGTCCCTCTCGCTGCGTCTTCATTTATAGACTGGAGGTCAGGGCGGAACTCTCTTTAGGGACCTGCTTTGAGGACTGGCAGGGTTAACATGCAGAAGTATTTAGAATATGGCAGTTGCTCAATTAATACAACCAAGGAGATTATTTTTGTTAACCTGCGACACCTTGTTCTCCCAAGCAAGGACATCGAGGGAGACACCCCACTTCCCCGGCTCCACTCACCCTCTCAGACCTTCGGCCTGCCGGTGTCCCCTGCAGTCCATTCTGCACAGAGCAGCCACAGCTGCCAACAACCCTTGCGGCCAGGGCGCGCTCATCAAAAGCGCCCAGCTCCGTCTGTGGTCTCAGGGTCCTGCACGGAGGTGGTGGGCCGGTCCTGGATCCCCCCAGCACTGCGTCCCTTGGTGCCTGGTTCCTGGGCAGCAGCCGAGCCCACTCCTCCTCCGCAGGTCCTCTGTGCCTGCAGGGCTCTGGACAGCGGTCTTCCCTGTGCCTCGAGGGCCTCACTGCCATTCGGCGGGTTGTCTCAAACGCACCCTTCGCCGGATCTTTGGGTCCCCTTCTTCATCCCCCGACACTGGGACTCCTGCCCCTGTCCGGGCTGCCTGAGCACATCACTGTGCCTGGGCTCACAGTGGGGCCTCTTCAGTTGGGCGCTCTGTCCCTGGACCCGCGGAAGACCAGAGGGACCAGCTGGGAGCCACGGACACTTGGGGGAAGGAAAGTGCGTCTCAGCGCCAGCCCACAGGGTTAAGCGGTGGGCGTCCAGGAGCCGGGCCCAGGCCCCCGGTGGGCATCCTGGTCACACCTGCGGTGCACCTCAGACACCACAGGGAACACGTCTCTTCAAATGGCTGTCGCTTTCTAAAATCGTGGATTATTTTTAAATACCTTAAATATTAATTACTGTATTCAGGCTTGTCAATGCTACAAACTGCTCTTAAACTTTGAAAACGAGTATTGGAAATGAAAGGCAGACGCTCACTACCGCGACTTCTCTTGACGTGCGGTGTGCGTGCTGGAGTCTCCACTCCTTCCAGCCGGCTGCACCCGGCAGTTCTGCATCCCACTCCGGACCCGCGCTGTCTGAGCGCCGCCCCAGAGCTCCCCGCAGCGTTGCCCGCATTCCTTCTGCAAGGCGGCCGCTCCTCTGCTGGGCACCGAGGCTGCTTCCGCCACGGTACGCGGTCCTACAGCCGGCGACGCAGGGGTCCGGTGAACCCACCACGACCCGCCTGGAGGCTGCGGCTGGGCTCGAGCAGGCCGGTCCCCGCAGCGGGTCCCCCCAGCCGGTGTCCCCCTGGTGGCGGGCTGCGCACTGCGCCATGTGCCGGTCGGCGGAGGCAAACGCCATTCCCGCAGGCGGGTGTCCCTGCGCTTCGGTCCGCTGGCTGGGCTTCCCTAGTCGTGAACCCTTCCTCTGCTTAAATACACTCTCTTAGAATTAAGCTGTCTAGAGGTTTTCTTTTAAAATGCCTGATTACTTGGCATGAGGGAGTCGCTTGCTGGAGTGAAGCCCAGAGAGGCCTGGTGGCGGCCTGCGGGGAGGCACGTCTTCCCCTGGTGGCAGTGGATCCTGGGCACTGATGGACGGCTTGGCACCAGGCGGGCACGCAGCTCCGGCTGCCCAGCCTCTAGCCCTGCGGGGATGGATCCTCACTCCACCTGCGCTGCATGCTCAGCGGCAGAGCTCCGGTGCTCCAGGGCTTTGGGCCTCTGCCCCAGCCCCTGCTCGGTGCTCCGTGTCCCCTCCTCAGGCCTCCTGCTGCCTGTGCTGCCCAGGAGGCCCTGCCTCCTGCAGCCGTGGCCCTGACTTGGCTCCCGTGAACCGTCAGTGCCCTGGGCGACAGCCACTCAGAGCTGCGATAAACAGTCACGCACAAGCTCTCTGTAGGGTGTTCCCTTGATAGAGTCACCAAAGTAGAACCACTAAAGTACAATAAAGAAATCTGTTGTGTGTGTGTGTGTGTGTGTGTGTGTGTGCGTTATAGTCACACATAGTAGGTGGGTTCATTTTGACAAAATCTCACATGCAATGAACTTGACTTCAATCCCCCGTGCCTCCCCTTTCCCTCTCCTTTCTCCTCTTTCTCCTTCCTCCACTCTACCGAGCTTCCTTTCACTCCTTTATTTATTTTTGATTGGCACTTTTGCATATATATAAAGTTGTGCCCCTTGGCACATCCATATAAAATGTTTTTGTTGAATTCATTCCATGTTTCCTTCCCTTTTCCATCCCTCCTCCTTCCCTCTTAGTCTCCGCCTTCTACTCCCCATATTTTCATTATATCTGATCCCCAACTTCTTTCTTTTATTTTGCTCTAGTTTTCACACACAAGAGAAAACATCTGGCCCTTGACTTCTGAATCTGGCTTATTTAATTAAGCATGATGGTCTCCAGATCCATTCATTTACTGGCAAATGTCATTATTTCTTTCTTCTTCGTTTGTATATATTCCACATATTCTTCATCCCCCCTTCTCTTGATGGGCATCTGAGTAGATTCCATAATCTGGCTATTGTGAATTGTGTTACTATAAACACTTTAAGTGGCTTTATTGTTATACTATGCTGATTTTAGTTATTTTTGATAAATACCAAGGAGTGGGATAGCTGGGTCATACGAGGGTTCCATTCCTGTCTTTTGAGATATCTCCGGAGTGCTTTCCAGAATGGTTGTGCTAATTTGCAGTCTCACCAACAATGTAAGACTGTACCTTTACCCCCCACATTCTCACAGCATGTATTATCATTTGTGTTTTTAATAATTGCCATTCTGACTGTAGTGAGAGGAATCTTAAGTGTAGTTTTGATTTGCATTTCCCTAATCACTAGAGATGTTAAAGATTTTTTGATATATTTGTTGGCCATTTGTGTTTTTCTTTTGTCAAATGTCTGTTTAGTTGTTTTGCCATTTTTTGATTGAGTTATTGTTTTTTCTAGGTATTAAGGTTTTTGTGTTCTTTATATATTATGGATATTATTCCCCTATCTGAGCAGCAACTGGGAAAGATTTTATCCCATTCTGTAGACCCTCTCCTCATACACTTATTCATATTTTTTGCTATGCAGAAGCTTTTAAATTTGATGGCATCCTATTTACAAACTCTTGGTTTTACTCCTTGGGCTTCAAGGGTCTTGCTGAGGACCTTGGCACCTGGACCTATATGGTGGACTGTTGACCCTGTGTTTTCTTTTAGCCATTGCAGTTTCTGGTCTAGTTTCTATGTCTTCAATCCAAATTTGATTTGATATTTATGCAGAGTGAGAGACTGGAATCAATTTTTTTCTTCTACATATCCATATCCATTTTCCTAGCATCATTTATTAAAAAGGCTATCTTCTCTCCCACACATATATTTTGGCACCTTTGTCAAGCATTAGATGACTGTAAGTATGGGGGTTTGTTTCTGTGTCTTCTATTCTCTTCCACTGGTCTTCATGCCTATTTTGATGCCAGGGTCATGCGGTTTTTTTGCTACTAAAGCTCTGTAATATAATTTGAGATCTGGTATTGTGATGCCTTCAGCTTTGCTCTTCTCACTAGGATTGTTTGGCTATTCTGGGTCTGTTATTCTTCCAGATGAATTTAAGGACTTTAAATTTTTTTTTTTTTTTTTAGTTCTGTGAAGAACATCCTTGGTATTTTGAAGGGGATTGCACTGAATCGGTATATTGCTTTTGGTAACATGATCATTTTGACAATATTAAGTCTGCCTATCCAGAAGCATGGGAGGTCTTTCCATCTCCTAAGGACTTCTTCAATTTCTTTCTTCAGTGTTCTGTAGTTTTCACTGTAGAGATCTTTCACCTCCTTTGTTAGATTAATTCCCAAGTATTTTATTTTTTCTTTAAGGTTATTGTGAATGGGATAGCTTTCCTGATTTCTTTCTCACCAGAATGATTGTTGGAGTGTAGAAAAGCTATTGCTGTATGAGTGTCAATCTTGTATCCTCATACTTTGCTGGTGGAGTTTTTTTTTTGTGTGTGTGTCAGAGTTTTTTTTTTGTGTGTGTATCTAAGACATGGGATCATGTTATCAACAAACAGAGATAGTTTGACTTCTTTTTCTATTTGTATTCCTTTAATTTCTTCTTTTGCCTGATTGCCCTGGCTACATTTCAAGAACTATATTGAATAGAAGTAGTGAGAGTGGACATCCTTGTCTTATTCCTGATATTAGAGTAAGCACTTTCAGTTTTTCTCCATTCAGTGTGAATGATGTTGGCTTTGGTTTTGTCATATATGCCCTTTATAATATTTTTTAAAATTTATTTTTATTGTAAACAAATGGGATACATGTTGTTTCTGTTTGTACATGGAGTAACAGCATACCATTTGCGTAATCATACATTTACAAAGGGTAATGATGTTTGAATCATTCTGTTATTTTTTTCTTTCCCGCTCACCCCTCCCACCACTCTTTTCCCACTATACAGTCCCTCCTTCTCCATTTTTGCCCCTCTCCCTCCACCATTATGTGTCATCATCTGCTTATCAGTGAGATCATTCATCCTTTGAGATTGGCTTATTTCACTTAGCATGATGTTCTCCAATTTCATCCATTTACCTGCAAATGCCATAATTTTATTAATCTTTATAGCTGAGTAATATTCCATTGTATATATATACCAGAGTTTCTTTATCCATTCATCAATTGAAGGACATCTAGGTTGGTTCCACAATCTGGCTATTGTGAATTGAGCAGCTATGAACATTGATGTGACTGTATCTGTGAAGTATGCTGATTTTAAGTCCTTTAGGTATAAGCCGAGGAGTGGGATAGCTGGGTCAAATGGTGGGTCCATTCCAAGTTTTCTAAGGAATCTCCACACTGCTTTCCAGAGTGGCTGCACTAATTTGCAGCCCCACCAGCAATGTGTGAGTGTACCTTTTTCCCCACATCCTCGCCAACACCAATTGTTGCTTGTGTTCTTGATAATCGCCATTCTAATTGGGGTGAGATGAAATCTTAGGGTAGTTTTGATTTGCATTTCTCTTATTACTAAAGATGGTGAACATTTTTTCATATGTTTGTTGATTGCTTGTAGATCTTCTTCTGTGAAGTGTCTGTTCATATCCTTAGCCCATTTGTTGATTGGGTTATTTGTATTCTTGGTGTAGAGTTTTTTGAGTTCTTTATAGATTCTGGAGATTAGTGCTCTATCTGAAGTATGAGTGGCAAAGATTTTCTTCCACTCTGTAAGCTCTCTATTTGCATTGCTGATAGTTTCCTTTGCTGAGAGCTATTTAGTTTGAATCTGTCCCAGTTATTGATTCTTGCTTTTATTTCTTGTGCTATGGGAGTCCTGTTAAGGAAGTCTGATCCTAAGCCAACAAGTGGAAGATTTGGATCTACTTTTTCTTCTATAAGATGCAGGGTCTCTGGTCTGATTTCAAGGTCCTTGATCCATTGTGAGTTGATTTTTGTGCAGGGTGGGAGATAGGGGTTTAGTTTCATTCTGTTGCATGTGGATTTCCAGTTTTCCCAGCGCACCATTTGTTGAAGAGGCTATCTTTTCTCCATTGCATATTTTTGGCACCTTTGTCTAGTATGAGAAAATTGTATTTATTTGGTTGTGTGTCCATGTCCTCTATTCTGTACCTTTGATCTACCTGTCTATTTTGGTGCCAATATCATGCTGTTTTTGTTACTATTGCTTTGTAGTATAGTTGAAGTTCTGGTATTGCGATACCCCCTGTTTCATTCTTCCTGCTAAGGATTGTTTTAGCTATTCTGGGTTTCTTATTCTTCCAGATGAATTTCATGATTGCTTGCTCTATTTCTGCAAGGTACATCATTGGGATTTTAATTGGAATTGCATTGAATCTGTATAGCACTTTTGGTAGTATGGCCATTTTGACAATATTAATTCTTCCTATCCAAGAACATGGGAGATCTTTCCATCTTCTAAGGTCTTCCTCAATTTCTTTCTTCAATGTTTTGTAGTTTTCATTGTAGAGATCTTTTACCTCTTTGGTTAGATTGATTCTCAAGTTTTTATTTTTTTTGAAGCTATCGCAAATGGAATTGTTTTCCTCATTTCCCTTTCAGCTGTTTTGTCGCTTGCGTATAAAAATGCTTTAGATTTATGTGTGTTGATTTTATAGCCTGCTATTTTGCTGAATTCATTGATGAGGTCTAGAAGTTTTCTGGAGGAGTTTTTTTGGATCCTCTAAATATAGAATCATGTCATCAGCAAATAGTGACAGCTTAAATTCCTCTTTTCCTATTCGTATCCCTTTAATTTCTTTAGTCTGCCTAATTGCTCTGGCTAGAGTTTCGAGGACAATGTTGAATAGAAGTGGTGAAAGAGGGCATCCCTGTCTTGTTCCCATTTTTAAAGGGAATGGTTTCAGTTTTTCTCCATTAAGAATGATGTTGGCCATGGGCTTAGCATAAATAGCCTTTACAATGTTCAGGTATGTTCCTACTATCCCTATTTTTCTAGTGTTTTGAGCATGAGGGGTGTTGTATTTTGTCGAACATTTTTTCTGCGTCAATTGAAATAACCATATGATTCTTATCCTTAAGTCTATTGACATGATGGATTACGTTTATCGATTTATGGATGTTAAACTATCCTTGCATTCCAGGGATGAACCCCACTTGATCCTGGTGCACAATTTTCTTAATATGTTTTTGGATATTGTTTGCCAATACTTTGTTAAGGATCTTTGCATCTATATTCATCAAGGATATTGGTCTAAAATTTTCTTTCCTTGATGTGTCTTTGCCTGGTTTGGATATGAGGGTGATATTAGCATCATAGAATGAGTTCAGTATGGTACCCTCCTTTTCTATTTCCTGGAATACTTTGAGAAGTATTGGAATGAGTTCTTCTTTGAAGATCTTGTAGAACTCGAGAATCCGTCTGGTCCTGGGCTTTTCTTGGATGGTAGATTTTTAATGGCTTCTTTTATTTCATTGCTTGATATTGATCCCTTTAAATTGTGTATGTCCTCCTGGTTCAGTTTGGGAGGAGCATATGTCTCTAGAAATTTGTCAATGTCTTCGGTAGTTTCTATTTTGTTGGAATACAGATTTTCAAAGTAGATTCTCATTATATTCTGTATCTAAGTGGTGTCTGTCGTGATATTTCCTTTTTCATCACGAATTTTAGTAATTTGAATTTTCTCTCTCCTTCTCTTTGTTAGTGTGTCTAAGGGTTTGTCTATTTTGTTTACTTTCTCAAAGAACCAACTTTTTGTTTTGTCAATTTTATGAATTGTTTCTTTTGTTTCAATTTCATTGATTTCAGCTCTAATTTTAATTATTTCCTGTCTTCTACTACTTTTGCTGTTATTCTGTTCTTCTTTTTCCAGGGCTTTGAGCTGTAATGTTAGGTCATTTAGTTGTTGACTTTTCATTCTTTTCTGGAATGCGCTCCATGCAATGAATTTTCCTCTTAGTACCGCTTTCATAGTGTCCCAGAGTTTTTGATATGTTGTATTGTTGTTCTCATTGACCTCTAAGACTTTTTTTATCTCCTCCCTGATGTTTTTGTTATCCATGTTTCATTCAATAGCATATTATTTAGTCTCCAGGTGTTGGAGTAATTTCTGTTTTTTATTTTGTCATTGATTTCTATTCTCAGTCCATTATGATCTGATAGAACACAAGGCAGTATTTCTATTTTTTTTCATTTCTTAAGGGCTGCTTTGTGGCATAACATATGGTCTATTTTCAAGAAGGTTCCATGTGCTGCTGGGAAGAAAGTGAATCCGCTCGTTGATGGATGGAAAATTCTATATATGTCTATTAAGTCTAGGTTATTGATTGTGTTATTGAGTTCTATGGTTTCTTTGGTTGGTTTTTGTTTGGAAGATCTATCTAGTGGTGACAGTGGTGCATTAAAGTCACCCAGAATTATTGTGTTGTGGTCTATGTGATTCCTGAAATTAAGAAGGATTTGTTTGATGTACATGGATGCACCATTGTTTGGGGCATAAATATTTACTATCGTGATGTCTTCCTGATTTATGGTTCCCTTAAGCAGTATGAAATGTCCTTCTTTATCCCTTCTGACTAAGTTTGGCTTGAAGTCCACTTTCTCTGATATAAGGATGGAAACTCCTGCTTTTTTACTGAGTACATGTGCATGGTAGGTTTTTCCCCATCCTTTCACCTTTAGTCCAGGGATGTCTTTTTCTATGAGATGAGTCTCTTGCAGGCAGCATATTGTTGGGTCTTTCTTTTTAATCCATTCTGCCAGTGTATGTCTTTTGATTGATGAGTGTAGGCCATTAATGTTCAGGGTTATTATTGATATATGATTTGTATTCCTAGTCATTTGGCTTATTTTTGGTTTTTAAGTTGGTTTGGTTTCTCCTTTGAGTGGTTTCTCTCTAAGGTAGTTCCTCCCTTTGCTGAACTACATTGTTGTTTTTCATTTCCTCCTCATGGAATATTTTGTTGAGAACATTCTGTAGTGAAGGCTTTCTATTTGTAAATTCTTTTAACTTTGGTTTATCATGGAAGGATTTTATTTCATCTTCAAATCTGAAGGTTAGTTTTGCTGGGTATAGGATTCTTGGTTGGCAACCATGTTCTTTCAGAGCTTGAAATATATTGTTCCATGCTCTTCTAGCTTTCAGAGTCTGGGTTGAGAAATTGGCTGCTATCCATATTGGTCTCCCCCTATATGTAATCTGATGCTTTTCTCTCGCAGCCTTCAAAATCCTATCTTTATTTTGAATGTTAGACATTTTCATTATAATGTGCCTTGCTGTGGATCTGTTGTGATTTTGTGCATTTGGTGTTCTGTAAGCCTCTTGTATTTGATTTTCCATTTCATTATTCAGGCTTGGGAAATTTTCTGATATTATTTCATTGAATAAGTTGTTCATTCCTTTGGTTTGTATCTCTGTGCCTTCCTCAATTCCAATACTTTTTAAATTTGGTCTTTTCATGATGTCCCATAGTTCTTGGAGATTCTGTTCATGATTTCTTACCATCTTCTCTGTTTTGGGCAACTTTATTTTCAAGAATAAATATTTTGTCTTCATTGTCTGAGGTTCTGTCTTCCAAATGGTCTAGTCTTTTTGGTGATGCTTTCCATTGAGTTTTTTTTTTTTTAACTTATTATTATTTTTTTTATTGTAAACAAATGTGATACATGTTGTTTCTCTGTCTGTACATGGCGTAAAGGCATACCATTTGTGTAATCATAAATTTACATAGGGTAAGGTTGTTTGATTCATTCTGCCATTTTTTCTCTTCCCCCCACCCCTCCCACCCCTCCCCTCCCTCTATACAGTCCTTCCTTCCTCCACTCCTGCCCCACTCCCTAAACCCAACTCCAACCCCAACACTAACCCCTCCCACCCCCCATTATGTGTCATCATCCACTTATTAGCGATATCATTCTTCCTTTGGTTTTTTGAGATTGGCTTATCTCACTTAGCATGATATTCTCCAGTTTCATCCATTTGCCTGCAAATGCCATAATTTTATCATTCTCTATGGCTGAGTAATATTCCATTGTATATATATACCACAGTTTCTTTATCCATTCATCAATTGAAGGACATCTAGGTTGGTTCCACAATCTGGCTATTGTGAACTGAGCAGCTATGAACATTGATGTGGCTGTATCTCTGTAATATGCTTATTTTAAGTCCTTTGGGTATAGGCCAAGGAGTGGGATAGCTGGGTCAAATGGTGGGTCCATTCCAAGTTTTCTAAGGAGTCTCCATACTGCTTTCCAGAGTGGCTGCACTAATTTGCAGCCCCACCAGCAATGTATGAGTGTACCTTTCTCCCCACATCCTCGCCAACACCTGTTGTTGCTTGTATTCTTGATAATCGCCATTCTAATTGGGGTGAGATGGAATCTTAGGGTGGTTTTGATTTGCATTTCTCTTATTACTAGAGATGTTGAACATTTTTCCATATGTTTGTTGATTGCTTGTAGATCTTCTTCTGTGAAGTGTCTATTCATTTCCTTAGCCCATTTGTCGATTGGATTATTTGTATTCTTCGTGTAGAGTTTTTTGAGTTCTTTATAGATTCTGGAGATTAGTGCTCTATCTGAAGTATGATTGGCAAAGATTTTCTCCCACTCTGTAGGCTCTTTCTTCGCATTGCTGATAGTTTCCTTTGCTAAGAGAAAACTTTTTAGTTTGAATCTATCCCAGTTATTAATTCTTGCTTTTATTTCTTGTGCTATGGGAGTCCTGTTGAAGAACTCTGGTCCTAAGCCAACATGTTGAAGCTCTGGACCTACTTTTTCTTCTATAAGATGCAAGGTCTCTGGTCTGATTCCAAGATCCTTAATCCATTTTGAGTTTAGTTTAGTGCATGGTGAGAGATATGGGTTTAGTTTCATTCTGTTGCATATGGATTTCCAATTCTCCCAGCACCATTTGTTGAAGAGGCTATCTTTTCTCCATTGCATATTTTTGGCACCTTTGTCTAGTATGAGAAAATTGTATTTATTTGGGTTTGTGTCTGTGTCCTCTATTCTGTACCATTGATCCACCTTTCTATTTTGGTACCAATACCATGCCGTTTTTGTTATTATTGCTTTGTAGTAGAGTTGAAGATCTGGTATTGCGATACCCCCTGCTTCACTCTTTCTGCCAAGGATTGCTTTAGCTATTCTGGGTTTTTTATTCTTCCAGATGAATTTCATAATTGCTTGCTCTATTTCTGTAAGGTACATCATTGGGATTTTAATTGGAATTGCATTGAATCTGTATAGCACTTTTGGTAGTATGGCCATTTTGACAATATTAATTCTTCCTATCCAAGAACATGGGAGATCTTTCCATCTTCTAAGGTTTTCTTGAATTTCTTTCTTTAGTGTTCTGTAGTTCTCATTGTAGAGGTCTTTCACCTCTTTTGTGAGATTGATTCCCACATATTTTATTTTTTTCGAAGCTATTGTGAATGGGGTAGTTTTCCTAATTTCTCTTTCTGAAGAAGATTCATCGCTTATGTATAAAAATGCCTTAGATTTATGTGCATTGATCTTATATCCTGCTACTTTACTGAATTCACTAATGAAATCTAAAAGTTTTCTGGTGGAATTTCCTGGTTCCTCTAAGTATACAATCATATCATCAGCAAATAGGGATAGTTTGAGTTCTTCTTTTCCTATTCGTATCCCTTTAATTTCTTTGGTCTGTCTAATTGCTCTGGCTAGAGTTTCAAGGACGATATTGAATAGAAGTGGTGAAAGAGGGTATCCTGCCTTGTTCCAGTTTTTAGAGGGAATGCTTTCAGTTTTTCACCATTTAGAATGATATTAGCCATGGGTTTAGCGTAGATGGCCTTTACAATGTTAAGGAATGTTCCCACTATCCCTCTTTTTTCTAGTGTTTTGAGCATGAAGGGGTGATGTATTTTATCAAATGCTTTTTCTGCATCTATTGAAATAATCATGTGATTCTTGACTTTAAGTCTATTGATATGGTGAATTACATTTATTGATTTCCTGATGTTGAACCAACCTTGCATCCCTGGGATGAAACCCACTTGATCATGGTGCACTATCTTTTTAATATGTTTTTGTGTGCGATTTGCTAAAATTTTGTTGAGAATTTTTGCGTCGATGTTCATTAAGGATATTGGTCTGAAATTTTCTTTCCTCGATGTGTCTCTGACTGGTTTAGGTATCAGGGTAATATTGGCTTCATAGAATGAGTTTGGGAGAGTTCCCTCCTCTTCTATTTTCTGGAATACTTTGAGAAGTATTGGAATGAGCTCTTCTTTAAAGGTTTTTTAGATCTCGGCTGAGAACCCATCTGGTCCTGGACTTTTCTTTGTTCATAGGCTTTTGATGACTTCTTCTATTTCATTACTTGAATTTGGTCTATTTAAATTGTGTATGTCCTCCTCGTTCAGTTTAGGCAATTCATATGTCTCTAGAAACCTGTTGATGTCTTCGAAATTTTCTATTTTGTTGGAGTATAGGTTTTCAAAATAGCTTCTAATTATGTTTTGTATTTCACTCGTGTCTGTTGTGATATTTCCTTGTTCATTCTGAATTTTAGTGATTTGGGTTTTCTCTCATCTTCTCTTTGTTAGTGTGGCTAAAGGTTTATCAATTTTGTTTATTTTTTCGAAGAACCAACTATTTATTTTGTCAATTTTTTGTATTGTTTCTTTCGTTTCAATTTCGTTGATTTCAGCTCTCAGTTTAACTATTTCCTGTCTTCTACTACTTTTGGTGTTGGTCTGTTCTTCTTTTTCTAGGGCTTTGAGTTGTAGTGTTAGGTCATTTATTTTTTGAGTTTTACTTCTTTTATTAAATGCGCTCTATGAAATAAATCTTTCTCTAAGTACTGCTTTCTTAGTGTCCCAGAGATTTTGATATGATGTTTCTTTGTTCTCGTTTACCTCTAAGAATTTTTTAATTTCCTTCCTAATATCTTCTGTTATCCATTCATCATATAGTAGCATATTGTTTAATCTCCAGGTGTTGGAGTAGTTTCTGTTTTTTACTCTTTCATTTATTTCTAACTTCAATCCATTATGATCTGATAGAAAACAAGGTAGTGTCTCTATCTTCTTGTATTTGCTGACATTAGCTTTGTGGCATAATATATGGTCTATTTTAGAGAAGGATCCATGTGCTGCTGAGAAGAAAGTGTATTCGCTCTTGGTTGGATGGTATATTCTATAAATGTCTGTTAAGTCTAAATTATTGATTGTGTTATTGAGATATATGGTTTCTTTGTTCAATTTTTGTTTGGAAGATCTGTCCAGTGGTGAAAGAGGCGTGTTAAAATCACCTAGTATTATTGTGTTATGGTCTATTTGGTTTCTAAAATCGAGAAGGATTTGTTTAACATACATGAATGAGCCACTGTTTGGGGCATAGATGTTTATGATTGTTATATCTTGCTGATTTATGCTTCCCTTAAGCAGTATGAAATGTCCTTCTTTATCCCTTCTGACTAACATTGACTTGAAGTCCACATTATCTGAAATGAGGATGGATACTCCAGCTTTTTTGCTGAGTCCATGTGCATGGTATGTTTTTCCCCATCCTTTCACCTTTAGTCTATGGGTATCTCTTTCTATGAGGTGAGTCTCTTGCAGGCAACATATTGTTGGATCTTTCTTTTTAATCCAATCTGCCAGTCTATGTCTTTTGATTGATGAATTCAGGCCATTAACATTCAGGGTTATTATTGAGATATGATTTGTATTCCTGGTCATTTGGTTCATATTTAAAATTTTTGACACATCTTGGTTCCTCCTTTATTTGACAGTTCCTTTAGGATAATTCCTCCCTTTGCTGATTTGCTTCTTTGTTTTTTATTTCTTCCTCATGAAATATATTGCTGAGAATGTTCTGTAATGCTGGTTTTCTTTTTGTAAGTTCTTTTAGCTTTTGTTTACCATGGAATGATTTTATTTCATCGTCAAATTTGAAGGTAAGTTTTGCTGGATATAAGATTCTTGGTTGGCATCCATTTTCTTTCAGAGCTTGAAAAATGTTGTTCCAGGCCCTTCTAGCTTTTAGGGTCTGGATTGAAAAATCTGCTGATATCCCTATTGGCTTCCCCCTGAATGTAATTTGGTTCTTTTCTCTCACAGCCTTTAAAATTCTGTCTTTATTTTGTATGTTAGGTATTTTCATTATAATGTGCCTTGGTGTGGGTCTGTTGTAATTTTGTGTATTTGGAGTCCTATAAGCCTCTTGGACTTGATTTTCAATTTCATTCTTCAGATTTGGGAAATTTTCTGATATTATTTCTTCAAATAGATTGTTCATTCCTTTGGTTTGTTTCTCTAAGCCTTCCTCAATCCCAATAATTCTCAAATTTGGCCTTTTCAAGATATCCCATAGTTCTTGCAGATTCTGTTCATGATTTTTACCATCTTCTCTGTTTGTTCAACTTTGTTTTCGAGGTTAAATATTTTGTCTTCAATATCTGAAGTTCTGTCTTCCAGCTGTTCTATCCTATTGGTTATGCTTTCTATGGAGTTCTTAATTTGGTTTATTGTTTCCTTCATTTCAAGGATTTTTGTTTGTTTTTTTTTCAATATCTCTAACTCTTTATTGAAATGATCTTTTGCTTCCTGAATTTGCTCTGTTAACTGTCGATTGGTGCGATCATTCAATGCCTGCATTTGCTCTTTCATCTCATCGTTTGCTTCCCTAATCATTTTAATTATGTACATTCTGAACTCCCTTTCTGTCATTTCTTCTGCCATGCTGTCATTGGATTTTATTGATGTAACATCTAGATTTGTTTGGGGCATTTTCTTCCCTTGTTTTCTCATATTGTTCAGGAATCAGTGGCTCATTAAGATATTGCAGATTTCCTCTATTGACTTATAATGTCCCTGAAGATTGCTAGTATATCCCCTCTTATCCTTCAGTAGCCTGAAGTCTTGGAGGAAGTTGATAATGCGGAGCTCCACAAAGAAGCTGCTTCTCTAGGGGTGGTGACCCTCAGGTGGCGTATATTCCCTGCTAGTGGGCAGAGGTGCCTCCACTTGTTGACCAATGGTCATCCAATGGGGAACTAGACTGAGGGCTGAGGCAAGGCCTGTTTGTGCCTGTGTCTCTGGTTTTACCATCCCTGTGGGAAAACCTCCCCCATCCGGGAAGACTCACTCGGCGGGGATGTCTCGCTGGTCAGTTCCCCTCCTAAAGGTTCCCCTCAATCTACAACTACCGCCTGGGCTGGGCTGTCTTCCTCTGCAACGATCCCAGGGTCCCGGACCTACGTCCTGGGCCTGGGAGCCTCACCCTTCGCAGGCGAGTCTCCTTAGGCTGCCTCTCCCAGAGAATCTGCCCGCAGCCCTGGAAACTTCGCTCCGCCCCTAGGCGTGTCTCTGTGCGGCTCTTCCAGCAAGAAGCCATCTAGCTCTTGGGATCCTGCTCTGCACCAATCGCCTGGTTATGCAGCCCCTCCTCTGAACCACCACCTGGAGCCCTGTACAATAGCTCCGAGACCCAGAGACCCGCCACACACCTTCTCCTCCGGACAGCCGCCCGGTTTCCGATGCAGTCACTAGGAGTCCAAGCAACTCACTTCGGGTCTCCTCCTCCCGCCAACCACCCGTAGCCCTAGGCAGTCACTCCAAGTCCAAGTGACCCGCCCTGTACCTCCTCTTCCTCCTTGGGGTAGCCCCTCGGGTGTTCAGGAGCAGTGGCTCCGAGACCAAGTGATCCACCACGCTCCTCCTCCAGGCAGGCCACCGGTGTTCAGGAGCAGTCGCTTTTAGTCCAATCAACTCACCACTTGCCTCCTCCTCTGGCAACCACCTGTGACTCTGATGCAGTCACTCCTAGACCAAGCGTCCCACCGCTCTCCTCCTCCAGGCAGGCCACCGGTGTTCTGGAGCAGTCGTTCTGAGTTTAAACAGCTCGCCACGCAGCTCCTCCTTTGGCAACTGCCTGTGGCTCTGATGCAGTCACTCCTAGACCAAGCGACCCGCCGTGCTCCTCCTCTTCCTCCGGGCAACCCCCCGGTGTTCAGAAGCGGTCATTCTGGGTCTAAACAGCTTGCCACACAGCTCCTCCTCAGGCAGCCACCCGGAGCCCCAGTGGTTGCTCCGAGTCCAAGCGCTGTGCTGAGCCGCCTCCTCTACGATGATCCCAGTTGTCCGTGTTTACCGCTCCAGTGGGGGGGAGGGGCGTCTCGCCGAGCAACTCTACTTCACAAAGTTCCGTGCGTTCCAGGGCTACTGCCCCATCAGGGACGCCTCCCCAATGGGAGAGACTCACCTGGAGGCTTTGAGTTGGTCCCAAGTCTCTCACTATCTCTTCTTTTGAATCTTGCGTCCTGGAGCAATGTGAAATGCAGCCGCCCTCTAGTCCGCCATCTTGACCCACCCCGAGTTTTTTATTTGGTTTATTGTTTCCTTCATTTCAAGGATTTCTGTTTGTTTGTTTGTTTGTTTGTTTGTTTTTTTTTTTTTTTTTGAGAATCTCTATCTCTTTGTTGGAATGATCTTTTGCTTCCTGCACTTGCTCTTTCAGCTTACTGGTATTATCATTCATTGCCTGCATTTGCTCTCTATCTCATCCTTTGTGCTGTGAATTATCTTGATCATGTAAAATCTGAAGTCCTTTTCTGACATTTCTTCTAACATACTGTCATTGTATTCTATTAATATAGAATCTAGATTTGTTTGGATCATTTTCATCCCTTGCTTTTTCAAGTTGTTCATGTATCTTCCCCTCTAGCAGTGCAGATCTGGGGTATTGAAGATTTCCCCTTATAGGCTTATAGTGGCCCTATAGGTTTCCAAAACCTTTTCTTTAAGGGGAGATCAATATTAGCAGTGCCCAATTCAGACACTATGCAATCCTAGACCAAATAGCCCCTATGAGGACAATAACAATATTGTCATAATAAGCAGAATGAGTTCAAATATTATCTTCAGTAAAACAAACAGATTTGCAATAAGGTCTGCAGTTTCAAATGGAGGACAAAGAGGGTGCAGAGGGATGTAGATATGTAGCTCTTAAAGGGATAAGAAAACAATATACAGAAATTCTAGATAATAGAAAGGGTGAGAGTGTAATCAAAAGAAATTGGATGTTAGCATGCAAAAAAGGGAGAAAGAGACTCTGAGGGATGAGGTAAACAAAAGGAAAATAGAGCAAGAAAAGTAAAGAAATGAAAACTTGAAATTTTTCAATAAGGAGAAAAAAGAAAATCTACAGTGTAACAGTCATATAGCAATGAAACCTCCCAATCTTCAGTAGACTGATGCAAGAGAGGTACCTGACAATGAGCTTCAAGTCCCCAGCAGGCGTCTCAGGCTGGGATTTGCCCCAGCTAAAGATCGGAGCTACAGCTTCCAGGATTATCCAAGATGGCCACTCTGGCTTTGAAATGTGTTGGCAAATGGGAGCTGCAGCTCAGGGTGTGGACGTGGTTGGCTGGAGGTCCTGGAGGCAGGGTGTGGTTGGTCAGGCAGGGGTCCTGGAGGTCAGGTGTGTTTGATGTGGTTTTGGGATCCTGGAGGCTGGGTGCAATCAGTCAGTATGGGGTCCTGGTGATAGGGTGCAGTCAGTTGGTCTGGGGGTCCTGATGGCAGGGAGCAGTCAGCTGATGTGAGGGCCCCAGAGGCAGGGAGTGATCGGTCGGGCTGAGTGATCCTGGAGACAGGGCTCAGTCAGTCTGGCCAGGGGTCCTGTGGAGCCTGGCTGTTGTCTGAAAATGGCAGCAGCCACATGTAATCAAACCTGCAGGTACTGTAACAGTGAACTTCCAGGCAACAGCAGGCAGCTCGTGCTCCACTGATGGTCAGCGATCAGTTTGCTGACTGTTTTCTGACGATCGGGAGGTGAACCTCGTGTGTTGGATAATGGATAGGTGTAAGGCAGGCGATGGACAGGCGAGAGGCAGGCAAATGGCAGATGATAGGCGCCTGACAGTGAGCAATCTGCACTCAAAAAAGACGTCGACATGCTGGCAGACTGCAGGTGATCACAGCAGACAAAGGAGGTAAACAGTAGGGGATCGATAAGCAGCAAAAACTGCCTCACTAAGAAACAGATATCATATCCTCTGCTTGAAAATGGAGCGACAAGGAATGCAGCCTCCCTCTAGTCCACCATCTTGGATCTCTCACCATAAATATCTTTAATGATTTATATTCTGATGATCAGTCTATTGGCAATTAGGGTGTGTTGTGTGTTGAAATCACCCAGTATTACTGTTTTGGCATCTATCTGAGATTTAATGTCAAGGAGCTTTTTAAAAATGTAATTGGTCCTCTAAAAACTGGAACAAGACAGGGATGCCCTCTTTCACCACTTCCACTCAACATTGTCCTTGAAACACTACCAAGAGCAATTAGACCAAAGAAATTAAAGGGTATGAATAGGTAAAGAAGAACTCAAGCTGTCACTATTTGCCGATGACATGATTCTATATTTAGAGGATCCAAAAAATTCCACTAGAAAACTTCTAAAACTAATACATGAATTTAGCAGAGTAGTAGGATATAAAATCAATACACATAAATCTAATGCATTTCTATTCATAAGTGATGAGTCCTCTGAAGGAGAAATTAGGAAGACCACTCCATTCGCAATAGACTCAAAAAAAACAAAAACCAAAAAAACAAAAATACTTGGGTATTGATCTAACAAAAGAGGTGAGAGACCTCTACAATGAAAACTACAGGACACTAAAGAAAGAACTTGAAGAAAACCTTAGAAGATGGAAATATCTCCCATGTTCTTTGATAGGCAGAATTAATATTGTCATAGTGGCCATATTTCCAAAGGCACTATACAGATTCAATGCAATTCCAATTAAAATCCCAATGACATTCCTCACAGAAATAGAGAAAGCAACCATGAACTTGATCTGGAAGAGTAAGAGACTTCGAATAGCCAAAGCTATCTTGAGCAGAAAGAGTGAAGCAGGAGGTATCACAATACCAGAACTTAAACTACACTACAGAGCAAGAGTAACAAAAACAGCATGGTATTGGCATCAAAATAGGCAAACCAATGATACAGAATAGAAGACACAGAGACAAACCCACAAAAATACAGTTACCTCAGACTAGAGAGGTGCCAAAAACTTACAATGGAGTGAAAATAGCCTGTTCAACAAATGGTGCTGGTAAATCTGGAAATCCATATGCAATAAAATGAAATTAAACCTGTATCTCTCACCCTGCACAAAACTCAACTCAAAATGGATCGATGACTTAGAAATTAGACCAGAGACCCTGCACCAAATAGAAGACAAAGTAGGCTGAATCTTCATCACGTTGGCCTAGGATCAGACTTCCTTAACAAGACTCCCAAAGCACAAGAAAGTCAAAGCAAGAATCAATAAATAGGATGGATTCAGACTAAAAAGCTTTTTCTCAGCAAAGGATACAATCAATAATGTGAAAAGAGAGGATACATAGTGCAAGAAAATCTTTTCCACACACACTTCAGATAGAGCACTAATCTGTAAAATTTATAAAGAACTTAACAAAACTTTACACCAACATACAAGGAACCCAATCAATAAATGGGTCAAGGAACTGGACAGATACATCACATATGAAGACATACAGGCGATTAATAAATACATGAAAAAGTGTTCAACACCTCTAGTAATTAGAGAAATACAAATTAAACAACTCTAAGATTTAATCTCACTCTAATTAGAATGGCTATTATCAAGAATACAAACAATAATAGATGTTGGCATGGATGTGGGGGAAAAGGTGCACTTTCACATTACTGGCGGAGTTGCAAATTGGTGCAGCCACTCTGGAAAGTAGTGTGGAGATTCCTCAGAAAACTTGGAATGGACCCACCATTTGACCCATGTTCCATCCAGTGGAACTGGCGCGGAGAAAGGAGACACCACCCTCAGTCCCTGTTTGTCCTTCAGCTTGAATGGGGCGGGTAACACCTTGTAAATTTGCCTAGTCCTTTTCCAGGGATATAACCTTGTTTCACCATGACTGGCAAAACAGTTGGTTTTAGATAGGACATATTTTGCTCAACTGAGGAAGAAATGACAACATCCATCTGTGTTAAAATGTCTCTTCCCCAAAGAGTGACAGGCAGGTGAGCTAATACATAAAGTTGGAATATTCCCTTTTCCCATCAGAGTCCTCCCAAGATAATACAGCTGAACTTTGTAATGGGGTTTGGGCAAATCCAAGTCCCTGTAAGGTAGTACTGGATGCTGTAACAGGCCATGATTTGTTCCAGTCCTTCTGTCCTACCACACTAGGTACTGCCCCCCCGATAGCACAACTTTACATAGTCTTTTCCAATCTTCTGGCACTAGATTTAGCCCTGATACTAATTCCAACATACTAATTGTAAATGGGGCCTGTGGCTACATAGTAGCCACTGCCTCCTTAAAATTTTTTACTGTTTTGAAATCCAGAGGTTGGAATCTTTGTCTATTTTGGTCCTCTAGTACAGGAAAGAATTGTGGGACTGCTGAGGTTTCCTTAAGGGAGGTTTCTTCTCCCCGCGGTGAAAAACCCATCTGATTTATAGCATGAGCTAACTCCTCCCAAGGGATACCTCGGGGGCTATAGGGGGCAGGCTGCTTGGGGGGGAGCTGCTGCCTCCAGGAAGGGATTGGTATTCCTTCCTGATATAACTGATGGGGGCGACCGTGTACTTGATGCTCTTTCTAATTCCTCCCCAGTAAGCCCCTCCTCCTCTTCTTCCTCTTTATGAGAAGTTACACTTAGTTGTTTCTTTATCTCTTCCAGACACATATTTCCTTTTTTTACTAAAGTTATTATTTTACCTTTTTTAGATGTTAGACATTCCTTAATGAGCTGCCACATGGGAAAAGTACCTCTAGGTAATGGGGATTGCTTTTCTGCTTTAATAAGATCCTCTTTATCATGTTCCCATTGTGGAATATTTAGGACTCCCTCTTCCAAAAACCAAGGACTAACCTTGGCCAACGTGGTTACATGTGCTGTCACAGTAGATCATTTTACGGCAGTCCCATTAACCTTAAATACATCTTGTATGACTCTTATCATTTGATTTCTTGGCACTTGTGACCCCATTCTGGAGTTATGAGACCTCTCTTTACCGGGGTTATGTGACCTCCTTTACTGGGGTAATGTAGTCTCCCTTTACCAAGGTATGTGGTCCCCTTCACCGGGACTGTGGGGTCCCTTTCAGTGGGACTGTGGGGTCCTTTTCACCAGGACTGTGGGGTCCTTTTCACCAGGACTGTGGGGTCCCTTCACCGGGACTGTGTGACCTCCCCCTTATACACTCTGGCCAGAGATTTCCGGCAGGTTATCCTACAGTTTTCCTATAGCTTACTTTAAGTTACTTAGTTTTCCTATAGCTTACCTTAAGTTACTTACCTGGGAGGACACAGAAGGAGAAAGAATTTCCCCGTACAGGCCACCACTTGTTCCATCCAGTGGAACCGGCGCGGAGAAAGGAGACACCACCAATCTTTAGTTGACCAGATTTATTGCGTCCTCCCTGTTTTTCTGCCTCCTTTGTTCTGCCACTCTCTCCCTTCTTATACCCTCCCCATCTCTCCTCCCCCAGGCTCCTAGCTTATCAGCCAATTATAGCAAAGCTTTCTCTCACACAGAAGAGCATGCAGAGGAATGCCAGCATAACACTATGTAAATCACGAGCTGTCCATGCACAGCATGATATTAGCCAATCCTAGAGCCTGGCATTAACACGTCATAAGTCTTTAAGGAACAAGTAGGCAAGCAACCTTTTTGGATACTTCCTTATTTTGGTATCCAGTGCCCTTTGGCTCACTGCCAGGTGCCATCTTGTCTAAGATGGCCCTCAACAGACCCAGTTATCCCACTCCTTGGTTTATACCCAAAGGACTTAAAATTAGTATACTACAGTAACACAGCCACATCAATGTTTATAGCAGCTCAATTCATAATAGCTAAATTGTGAAACCAACCTAGATGCCCTTCAACAGATGAATGGATAAAGAAACTGTGGTATATATACACAACAGAACATTATTCAGCCTTAAAGAAGAATAATATGGCAATTGCAAATAAATGGATGCAATTGGAGGACATCATGCTAAGTGAAATAAGCCAATCCCAAAAAACCAAAGTCCAAATGTATTCCCTGATAAGTGGATGATGATATATAATGGGGGTGAGAGGGTTGGGGGGTGAGAGAAGAATGGAGGAACTTCAGATTACATAGAGGGAAATGATGGGGGAGCAGGGTTTGAAAAAAGGTGGAATGAGACAGACATCATTACTCTATTTACATGTTTGATTTCATGAATGGTATGAATCTACATTGTGCACAACCATAGAAATGAAAAGTTGTACCCCATTTGTGTACAATGAATCAAAATGAAGTCTGTAAAAATAAAAACAAGAAAGAAAAGAAATGAGATATAAAAAATGTAAATGGGTGTGCTGACATTTGGGATATATTATTATATCTTCTTGTTGGATTGTTCCCTTGACCAGGATCTAGTGGTATTCTTTGTGTCTTCTGATTAATTTTTGCTTGAAATCAGCTTTTTGGTGTATGAAAATAGCTACTCCTGCTTCTTTTTGGACTCCATTTGCATTGAATATTTTTTCCATCATTTTACCTTCAGCCTATGTCTTTGTCTATAAGTCTTTTGTAAAAAGCATGTAGTTGGATCTTGTTTTTTAAAAATTCATTCTGCTAATCTGTATCTTTTAATTAGGAAGTTGAGACCATTTATATTCAGTTATATGGATATGTGTTTGTGGTTTCCTGTCATTTGAATTTTTTGTTATGTTCAATTCTATCTTGATTCTCATTTAGTTGATTATATTTCTATTGATCTTCATCTATTTGGGAACTTTGGGATTTATTTTTGGATTCCTCTGTGTGTCTTTTATCTTCAAATATTCTTTGTAGTGCTGACTTGGTGGCCATGAATTCCTTTAGTTCATCCTTGTTGAGTTGAAAGAGAACTTTGCTGGATATAGCAATCTTGGCAGGCAACTGTTTTCTTTTAGAGCTTGGACTATCTCATTCCAGGTCCTCCTTGATTTTAGGGTCTGAGTTGAGAAGTCAGAAGTGAACCTTATTGGTATGCCTCTAAATGTGAACTCATGTGTCTCTCTTGCAGTTTTTAATATTCTTGCCTTATTTTCTGTGTTAGGTGTTTTTATTATGATGTGTCTTGGAGAACTCCTTTTCTGATCTTGTCTAAGTGGGGTTCTATGTGTAGCCTGAATGTAGATGTACATCCCATTTTGATCAGGAGAAAGTTTTCTGTTACCATCTCTTTGGAAATGCTCTTAATGCCTTTAGCTCATATCTCCCTGTTCTCTTCTATCCCAATGACTCTCAGGTTTGGTTTCATGATGTTGTTCCAGAGTTCTTGTATATTCTGATCATGTTCTATTATTTTATTTCCTTTATTACATTCTGTGCACTGCAGTACACATATCCTGTTTTCAAGACCTGAAGTTCTATTGTCTATGCAATCTAATCTGTTGGAGATGCTTTCACATGAATTTTTATATCAATTCATTGTGTCTTGCATTCCAGTTCTGATTGATTTCTTTTCAACATTTCTATTTTTTTATTAAATGATCTTTCATCTCCTGCATTTGCTTTCTTAATTGATTCCTTAGGTATTCTTTTAGTTCACTGGACATTTTAATAATCAGTTTTTATAATCTTTCTCTGGAATTTCATTCCACTTTCATCTGGGGATCCTTTGTTGAGGGGTTGTGAATTTGGGGGCAGGGGGTGTATTTGTTTGCCTGTTTCCTCATGTTTTCAGAAGATTTGGACTTGAATATCAGTTGAGATGGATTCCCCTTTCTCTTTCATACATGTGTCCTTTCATGTGTGGTCATACTTTTTGTTCTGGAATCTCTCTCTGTTTTTGACTTATGGGTAGATGTCAGGGACTGGGACCTGAAGCTGCTCAGGTCCTTGTTGTTGGTTGGGGTTTTTCTCTCTCTGGTTCTATAAGTTGAAGTCATGTTGAGACTTGGATGGGGCTGGATCACGTGTGGGGTGAGATTCCCCCTTGCTTTGCTGAGTTGAGGACTGCTTGGCAGCAGGACCTCTATTCTGTGATCTTGAACCTGCCCCAATCACTTTCCAGACCCCCTAGAGGAAGAGGGAGGCAGGAGCAGCAGTAATGTCAGCCACAGATGTACAGCCTTAGGATAAATGTCTAATCTGACGTCACCAGTATAGGAATGCTGGGATCAGCATTGAGCATCTGCACCAGCAAAAAACCCATGAACTGGATCAGGCATTCACCCGCGGGAGTCCACTACGTCATCTCCCATATTAATAACCACGACGTGAAAATTATATAAACTATACACTTATGTTATTTAGTGGGATTAAAGTTTCTTAAATAAAGAGAAAAGAGGGTGGGAAGGAGAAGGTTTGAAACATTTAAAAGAGTGATCAGAGGAGAGGAAGGAGGTGGGTAGCAGGTGTTGCCTGTAAAGAAGAAATAAAAATTCTACTGAAAGTAGTAAAAGAAAAAAAGGAAGAGGGAACAGGAAAATCTGGCTGTTGGTGGAGGAAGAGAGAAGAAGGGGAGACAAGGGGGCAGGAACCAAGGTGTGAACAAACCAGCAAAGATGTGATCCACCCGACTCGCACCCTTGTAACTCCACCCCGCCTGTGTCCCACGAAGGCCAAGGAGACCGGCAAGTGAGAACAGTCCATGTGTGGTGATGTGGATACAGCTGTGCTTTTGCACCTGTTCTTTTGCACAGTGAGAACACCCCCCTCACACACAGCCACACACATGCACCCAGAATCATGAGTGATGGGAAAAAGGAGGAAGTAATACAATATGATGAAATGATGTTTAAGAAATTACAAAGAGTTAAAATACTTAAAAATTAAAGCATGGGATCAGGGAGAAAGAAATATGGAAAAAAATAGAAAGATCTTACTGAGTAATAAGGGGCTTGTGTCTGCTGAGGTGGTCAGACTGTTGGGGGTGACTTTCATTCTTTGCATGCACTTTGGCTCTGTGACCCTGGGTCAGGGCGGGGCTTGTTCAGTCAACATCCTTGTGCTCCTCCCCTGGCTGCCTGCCCTTCTGGCTGCAGATGAGGTTGCAGCAGTTGCTCTCAGCTCCCCAGCTCAGGGTGGGACAGACTGGGGTGTTGATAAACTGTGTGTTCCTGCAGCAGGGAGGGGCGGAGTTCTGAACTGGAGGCTCCAGGCCTTGGGGTTTGGCCTTGGCTGAGTCGGGAACTCTGAGGTGGGGTGTTGGGATTGGATCCACAGCCCTGTTGCTGGGGAGACGCTGGCTCTGCTGGACACCCGGGTCTCTGGGCCTCCTGTAAATTCCACTTTCAAGGTACAGGGACCAACCCTCTCCAGGCCTCACCTTCATGGCAGTGGATGTGAATTTCCAGTATCCACCCCGGAGTGCAGACGCTCCTGTGTGGCTGGACAGGTGTCAGTCTTCCCAGTAGCTCTCATGGCGCCTGCGACAGAGGGTGCTTTCTCCCTCGGGGTCTGGACCTTAGTGGTCCAGATAATTTCCTCTGTTCCCCTTTCAGTCTCTCTAGTTTAGGTAACCCCTGGGAATTTATTTTTGATGTACTCTTGGTAACTTCCTTTATGAGTTCCTGATCGCTGTCTCTGCCTGGAGCTGTGCAGCGCTCAGAGGCTGACAGATTTGGCTCCATGGAAGTGTCGTAGGGCTGGTTACATAGGCAATGACTAAACAGACTCCATTTTACCCGGAGACTCCCTGTCATGTAGGAAAGGCTTCTCCCATGGGAACGTCCAGCCTCTGTACCTGTCAACAGTTGCTTAGCATGACATGGTTGACAACACAAAATGACAAAATGACAATTCTTATATGATGAAAAATTGTTCTCTTTTGATTCCTAGTTTCCTAAACAATGTACCATATTAACGGTGACGTCAACAGTGATTGTCTAGATGTTAGTGACCATTCTTTAATTTGTACCTAAGTAAGGTCGTTTTGACCCACTTCCCCTTCTGCTAATGATTTCAGATCCCATGATGTTAGTTTGTAATTTTGAATCACAGTGACAGACACTTAAGATTGACGTTCTGACTTATGGTATAAGAACCGCTGCAGCCCTCTGGTCGGGGCTGTTCTCCCAATAGCTGGTTGGCTAATAAAGACTCTCAGATTTGGACTTCTCAGTGGTGACTGGTCCGTTCTTGAGTTGTGCCCCACATTTCCTGAGCCCTGCAACCGCTTCTCGTGCTGTGCCTGGGAGCATTTCCACACCAGCAGGATGCTTCCCACCTCTGGGGCCAGCGGTTTTGGGGTTTGCTTTCAGTGAGCCGCTTTCCCTACTAACTCTGTGCCATTCAAACCAGCCTTCCTCTTGAACCCCAGGTGTCCACGAGCCAGTTTTTCCTCATTTTTAATTTCTTTGTTCCCCAGCCGCACTGTCCTCTCTCTGCCCGAGCTGCCCGCTCACCTCTGCAGCCAGGCCGATGCGTCTGTCATGGACCACTCATTACACTGTGTGAGCACTTCCTGACTCTCCTGCCTCTGTGGCTTCTGTCACAGTGCAGTGTCCGGTGTCAGCGAGCTCCCCGTCCCCTCTCCCAGGAGGAACTCTCTTGCCGCTGTGCACGACTGGCACTGAGGAGCGCCGGGCAGTACATCCTTCCTCTAACCCACCTTCCTCTTTCTCCCCAGAAACCTTCCGAGGCTCTTGATTTACAGGCTGCCAAGCTGTTTCCTACAAGGCCTGTTTGATTTCTGCTTACAGCGTTGGATCCAGCTTCCAGGGGACCATCCCACAGGGACAAGAGGAAGTCCCGAGAGTGGAGGAAAGCACTCAGCCCAACCCCAGGGCTTCGCTGGCTGGGCCTAAGCCGGCACTGCCCAGCACTGCCCAGCACTGCCCATCACTGCCCCGCACTGCCCAGGGCGTCTGCCCCCTGCCACTAGGTCCTGGTGCCTTCTGCTCAGTGTGCAGCCTCCCTGCCACCCACACTTTCCACCACTGGCCCATCTTTCTGAGTGCGAATTCCACCCCACTCACTTGAATTCGAGCACGCTACCTTCTGACCTGAATTTCTACCCTCCAGCTCTTTTATTCCAAATACGCTTGCTCTACCAACCCCCTCGAGTTCTTTATTTTTAAATATCTCACACACACACACACACACACACACATTCAGGATCTTGTTAGGTTTTATTAAGAAAGCAAGTCCACGATCACTTATAAGAACCAAAGATGAGGCTGAGCTGAGGAACATTAGCTTTGAGACTCCACTGCCCCTCGGCCCAGATCTTGGCAGCCACGGTCCCCTCTCTGCTCTATGACCTTAACTCTACGGATGCCTCTAAGGAGAGGGATCAAATGGCCTTTGTCCGCCTGGGCCTGATTAATGTTATTTCAGACAATGTCCTTGAGGCTCATCCATGTTGTTCCCTCTGGAATCTAGGATTCAGGCTGAATAACCTGAGTGTATGTATACGCCATCTTTTCTTTTCTGCTTATTGACCGACCTCCGGGTTGGGTTCACATCTTGGCTGTTGTGAATAGCTTTGCAGTGAACACAGGAGGGCGGACGCCCCTCTGAGACCCCGATTTCAGATGTTCTGCAAGATGAGTGAGCTCTGGGGATCTGCTGTGCCATGGTACCCGCGTGAACGGTCCTGTAGGTAGGCTTACAGGTGTTCAGAGCGTTGCTCTCGTGCGAGGTGCTCCTGCCACAGTTAAGAAAATGGGGCTTGAGAGCTCAGTGTTTGGGCCTCTGCTGAGCAGGTGTGAAGCTGCAGGTTAATCCCAGCCCTGCCAAAAAAGGAGGTCGGGACTTGAAATTTAAAAATATGCATATTTGAATAGTGACTTTTATGTAAACTTTACCTTTCTGAATTTCATTTTTCTCAGAGAATTATAGTGATGATAAAATGAGTAATAAGTGCAGGAACATTTGGAAACTATGAAACCCTGAACACATGGTATTATGAACCATTGCCATGCTATGAAATAAATAAATAAATCTTCGTTGAACAGATCAGCAAATGGTCTGCTGTGGGCTGGGCTAGACATCCCTGTTCCTTCCCCTGTGAACGCCAGGCCTGTGCTGGAGGGTCCAGCCCTCAGGGCCACCTGGGCGTGGTGTTTCTGCCTGGGGTTGGGGAGGGCTGCTGAGCTTTGATCTGCGTTTTCCTGTATTTCTCTTCTTCCTGTAACCTTGTTTTGGACTCCAATACTGTGTTTGAAAAATGTAACCTATTTTTTTTTTTTAGAATCTTTTATTGTTATAAAATTATAACATTTATATTTGTCCTGGCAAAACCATAGATTCACCACGGAAGCCACCTCCAAGTGTACGTGGGGTGGCATTAGGCACCTCCATTGCATCCCACAAGCACACCCATCTCCAGACCTTCGTCACCTCACACTGACCCTGCACCCCTGAACAATGCCCGTCTTTATGGCAAATCTCACTCAACCACATACTTTCTGGAGTCTCTGCAGAACACCTGCCACCCAGACAGGGCTGCCTACCTAGCTTTCCACCCACCGCCCTTGGCAGATATTGCCAGCATTCTTGTAGAAATACACAGGAGATCACAACTTGTGGAGTTTGAAACTCCATTGTCCAAGCAGGAAAGCCCTTAGCATTTCCCCAGAAAGGGCTGTGGGTGCTGTTGCTGTTGCTGGCACTGGAACCGGGTTGACCTTAGCCTTGTGGAGTTTCTGAGGGAAGCCAAGCAGATAAGGCCATTGGCTGTCGGTGGGCTGGAAAGCCTTTTGCTTTAAACTTCCCCCCAAATTAAAGACTATGTTTCAGTGCCCACTGCAAAACTCTGTGAATGTGACTTAAACACACAATTCTTCTTGTGTTTCCTGTGTCTCTCGCTGTGCCGAGTCTCCAGGTAGGTCTCCAGTTCTTCTCAGAACATCGGCATTGCTGGGTGCAAAGTACAGAATTGGCCATGGAGAAGAACCTGGAGCATTCTTTCACTTTACTATCGATGTGTTTTTTACGGCACCGCTTTTCTCAGATGTAGTTTTAAAGAGGGTTGTGTTTACCCACTAAAAGAAAAAAATAAAATTAGTTAACAAAAGTTAGCATTAGCTACAAGGTCTACATTGGTTAACTTCTCCCAAGAAATTAGTCTAATGGCCTATAGGTCCATGAAAAAATGCTAAACATCATTAACGATCAGAGAAGAACCCAAAACCACAGTGAGACATGCTCTGTCTTTTGGAATGGTCACAACAAAAAAATCAACAAATAATAAAAGCGTTGGTGAAAATGTGGAGAAATTGGAATGAGAATTGAGTGAGAATATTCAATGGTGCATCACTCTGGAATATGCTCGGGGGTGGTTAAAAATAGTTAAAATTGAGTCCTACATGACCCAGCAATTTCACTTCTCGGCGTATAACCCAGATATTTAAACTAGGTGTGGTGATGCACGCCTATAATCCCAGCGTCTCAGGAGGCTGATGTAGGAGGATCGAGAGTTCAAAGCCAGCCTCAGCAAAGGCGAGGAGCTAAGCAACTTGGTGAGACCCTGTGTCTAAATAAAATACATATAAAAAAAGATACTTAAAAAAAACTTGTTCATGTGAACTTGAACACGAATTGTCACACTCTCGAGAGCACAGCAACATTCACACGATGGGATCAGACAACATAGCACCTTTGTGACCATCAGAAAGTAGAAGCTACCCAATAGATTTGAAAAAGGCGGTATCCACTGAGTGGAATACTATTTAGCCATAAAAAACAGGAAGCACCCTACGTGGGCCTGGCTGAAATTAGAAACCTTGAGGCTAAGAAAATGAAGCAGACGCAAGATCACATGGTGTTGATTCCATTGACATGAAACGCCAGAACAGTCACCTCTGTAAACCAAAAGCAGACTCTTGCTTGCCTAGGGGGGTGACAGAGGCCAAGCGTTGCATAATGAGTCTACGGGGAGAAGTGTTGCTTTTTGGTGGGATGAAGAAATGGACTGGATGGCGGTTGCACGACTCTGTGAATAACTAAGTATCATCAAACTGCGTATTTTGAACTGGCGAGTCGTGTGGTGTGTGAATGATACCACATATAAAATTGTTATAAAAGGCCATTTCACACTACGTCTAAAAACAGAAGAAAACGGTAGAGAGGACCGGAAGCCATGGAGATTCGGGCATCTCCGCAGCCATGCAGGCAGGGCAAGCTACTGCTTCGTCCTGACCTTAGACACTGGCTTCCCAGAACGGAGGCATTTCCAGGAAAAGGCAAGTTTCCTGCCAATTCAGGAAGCTCCCCTCTGCCCTCTGGTATCTGCAGAAATAAACAGTTTAAATAGCTGGACTTTGTCCTTTTCTAATCATATGTAAAGTTTCACTAAAACTTTCTAACAGAAAATCTTGCCAAGCCAGTCAGGAGCCCTTGGCCAGTAGCCCACCACTTTGCCCTGGTTTCCTAGACTTCTGATGCAGCTTCAGAGGACGTGTTGGGTTTCGTGACTTAAGTTTTGCAGTTCATAGGGGACAAAGCCCAGGGGCAGAGCAAGGGCACTGAGCTCTCTTACCAAACTCTGGGTCTTGAGCCTTTGGTGTTTTGATGGTGAGTTTTGGTGAAAGAGAACCTGCAGATACCAGCTTGTCACTGGGATAAGGATGGGACTCCCGGGTTTGAGAAAGTCGCATCTCTGGTGGGGCTTCCACGTCAGTCTGGACGTGCTGAGCTATTGGTCTGTAAGGGCACCATACATTACTGCCACAGGCTGGTGCATAGACTGCAGGAGTTAGTTTTCTCACAATCCTGGAGGTGGGAGGTCTAGGCATAGGCTGGTTTCGTTTCTTCAAGGCCTGTCTGTTTGGATTGTGGGTGACCTTCATCTCCTGTGCCCGCATGCTCCTCCCTCTGCACACATTGTGCCCTGACTTCTTACAGGGCACCTGCTGTGTTGGATTAGGACCTGCACCAAGGACCTCATTTTCACTTAGTTGCTTTTGAAAATATCCTATCTCAAAACAGTTCTTTTCAGAGGTACTGGGTGTTAGGTCCTTAGCATATGAATTCAGGGGGCTCAATTCAGTCACAAAAACTGACGGCACTCAGTTCCCACATTTCTGTGGGCCTGTGTGTGTGACAACATGACAATGTGACAACCAGGTCTGTGACCTCTAAATGTCTGCTGCTGCCCGATGAAGAAGGAGCTGAAGATTTGAAGCGCCAAGGGTTGGGGACAGCTAACTGGTGAAGCTTCAGGTCAGGAACTGAAGTTCTGAGTGCATGCTCTCTATGGGGAGGGTCACTGCCCATTGCCTGACCACGGGTGTGACACAATGGTCAGAGGAAGACTTTATAGAATCCATGCATTTCTGGAGGCTGAAGTCACTCCAGAATCTGGGAAGAGGAGGAGCACGGGCTGACTCTGCACATCTGTCCACCTTCTCGCAGGTTTGGCTGCAGTAAGGCGTCTGCACTGACCCTGGGAGCTGTGGGGTCAGGGGCCCAGTTGAAGCCTGGTGTTGACTTGAGGGGACCTGTTGGAGGCTTGAGTGTGGGCAAAGCCACTCTGGAGAACGATTTCTTCACAGGAGTTCCTGCTGGATCTCCCTCTGGTTTGCTGGTTCTGTTGAAATGTTCCTGGTGTCACAAGGGCTGAAGGACCGTCAGCGCAGTGTTGGTGGCTGCGGATGGATGAGCAGGTGTGAGAGCGGGACCTGGGCAGCGGCTGTTGGACTCCTGGGTTCAGTGCGGGCTACGGGTCAGCCGGCAGGTAGAAGACGGGCTGAGATGTCACCAGGATGCCACCCGCCTCCACGGTGCTGAGTAGAGGTGGAATTTCCCACAGACTACGGTCCAGGGGGAGGGACACCGTCTGCTGCAATCACGTGACAGCTGTTCAGGGCTGAGCGGGGAGTGTGCTCCTCCGCGGCCGGTGACCCTGCAGGCGGTGCTGCGTTTGAAGCGCCACTTGGCACAGCCATTCTAAAGAGCTCGATGCTGTGGAAACGGCCGCGGGGCTCCCGGTGGCTCTTGCTGGAGTCCTCTGGGAAGGACTGACCCCGGAGCTGGGGTCGCTGCTGCTGCTTGTCCACAGTGAGCAATGCTCTGGAGCTGCCCGTCCACCTAGAGCAAAGTCGTGCCGTCGGGCAGACCCGCGGTTTTGGAGCCAGGGAGGTTCTGCGTCCCCTGCATGCACACCGGCGTCTCCCGGGAGCGTGTCCCTGGCCACAAGTCCTGGCTGCAACCACGTCAGGAGACTGAGAAGTTTTCCAGCAGAACCTGTGAGGCAGGGAGACTCAGTTCCCGCTCCTGGGCCCAGTCGCACGTTGCCTCAGGGAGCCTGTCTTGCAGGGGCAGTTCCGGCCTGCGAGGCGGGGCGCCCTCTTTCCCTGCTGCCCCGTGGTGGGGCCACTGAGCCCAGCGGTGTGATGTGGGCCGGCGGGTTCCTGGCGTGCCCTCCTTCCTCCCCTACCGTCACACGCCAGCGCTTCTCTATCTTGTCTATTTTACTAGTTTGCTTGATTATTTATTTGCTTTTTTAAATGAAATTTTGAGACACAGCAGTTACACACATTCATGCAGTACCACGTGGGAATTTGATCTATGCATCCATGTGCTATGTTCAGAGCTGGCTAAACACCTCCTCCTCCTCCTCAAACATGGAGCTTCCCTTTGATGACAGCATTAGAAACCCCCTGTGTTCTTTATATATTCTGGAAATTAGCACTCTATCTGAAGTATGAGTGGCAAAGATTTTCTCCCACTCTGTAGGCTCTCTCTTCACATTACTGATAGTTTCCTTTGTGGAGAGAAACCTTTTTAGTTTGAATCTATCCCAGTTGTTGATTCTTGTTTTTATTTCTTGTGCTATGGGAGTCCTGTTAAGGAAATCTGATCCTAAGCTGACATGTTGAAGATTTGAACCTACTTTTTCTTCTATAAGATGCAGGGTCTCTGGTCTGATTTCAAGGTCCTTGATCCATTTTGAGTTGATTTTTGTGCAGGGTAAGAGATAGGGGTTTAATTTCATTTTGTTGTATATGGTTTTCCAGTTTTCCCAGCACCATTTGTGGAACCAACCTAGATGTCCTTCAATTGATGAATGGATAAGGAACTGTGGCATATATATACAATGGAATATTACTCCACCATAAAGAATGATAAAATTATGGCATTTGCAGGCAAATGGATGAAATTGGAAAATGTCATGCTAAGTGAGATAAGCCAATCTCAAAAAACCAAAGGATGAATATTCTCGCTGATAAGCGAATGAGGACATATAATGGGGGGTGGGAGGGGTTAGCGTTAGGGTTAGGGTTAGGTTTAGGGTTAGGATTAAGGAGGGTGGCAAGAATGGAGGAAGGAGGGACTGTATAGAGGGAAAAGAGGGGTGGGAGGGGTGGGGGGAAAGGGAAAAATAACAGAATGAATCAAACAACATTACCCTATGTAAATTTATGATTACACAAATGGTATGCCTTTACTCCATGTACAGAGAAAAAATATGTATCCCATTTGTTTACAATAAAAAAAAAGAAATCCCCTGTGTTTTTTTAACGTCTTATTTTTTTACATCTCACTATTTTCATGATTTTATTGTTTTAAGAAGTTTTCCTGTTTCAAAATGTCTGTTGACACCACCTTTCCTAAGTCTTGCCTCCTCCAGCTCTGGATGGTGTGTGTGTGTGTGTGTGTGTGTGTGTGTGCTGCCTCCGTTCAACAGCTCTGGGTAAGCTCTTGTGGTGTAGACGGAGGTCTTTCCGGTTCTGTGGGGAATTGGGGGACCGTTGTGTGTTTGTTTTTGACTCTGGTGACAGGTTGGGGTTGGGGTTTGTTTGTGCCTTTGCTTCTCCAGGTGCAGGCCAGCTGTCAGGACCGGGTGTCTTCTAGGAGGCTCAGCAGGGAGGCTGTGGAGTAGAGCACTCTGCTCAGGACTGGAGGACCGCGTCCATGGCCACAGGTGGCCGAGGGCCAACATCACTGCTTAGTGGACCCCTGCGGGTGGGCGTATGGTAGGTATATATGTGCATACATGCTGAATTTTTCATGTATCATGATGCTTTGATAGTTTAGAAACACAAGGAAACATCTTTTTGTCTGGGGAGTCACTGCCCTGCCCTGGCCCAACCAGTTCTCGGGCCACGCAAGGCCAGCCTTGAGGGTGTCTTTGACGTGCACACACACCTTTCCACAGTGACCTCTGGCATTGGCCTGCACTCCAGGGGCCACACTACCTGTCTGATCATCCCAGGGCCAGGAACCCGGCACCTGGCACCACCTGAAGCCCAAAGCCATTTCTGTGCCATTTTCCACTTTTTAAGAGTTCTAGTAGTAGAAATTGTTGTTTTTAGATCAGGAGTAATACGAACAATCATTCACCAATGAAAACCACCAAGCATCAGCTAGATGTCAGCTTAGCAGTTGCCAAGCAGGTGGAAATCTCACCCCAGGGAACTCACAGAAAGGAAAAGCTACAAGACTGATTTATATGACAATAAAAGATACTTGAATCAGAAGAAATTTCCCACATTGAACATTGTACAGTAGACCTTGAACCACAAAATAAACATGATGAAAGGTTGCTATCTTTATATGGAAGCTGTAGATTGTGTACATTTTTGTGTTTTATATGCGTATGTAAATACATGCACGTCATGTAGGTATGAGTGTCATAAACTGTCAACAGACACTGTTAACGCATGGATGATCCAAGGGATTTTTCTAGAAGTTTGTGAGAGAAAGCGAAGCCTCAGAAGTGAGGCCACTTCTCTCTGGTCTCCCTGGGATTCCTGGGTACCCAGCGCTGAGGTTCGGAAAGAATGGCCATTGTCCAGAAGTGGCAGAGAAAGCCTCCTGTGCCTGGGTCATAAAGGGACCTGGTCCCCAGGACACCTGCTTGCATCTGGCTGCCTCCACCTCTGCTCCTGCTTCAGGCCTCATGGGTGCTCCTGCCTGGCCACACTGCGAGGAAGAAGCCACAGACCTGCATCCTGGACGACGAAGAATGGCTGTCCCCTTCTGCGTCAGCGCTGACTTCTCTGAGAGGGACACGCTGCCCTCCGCTCAGTCTGGCCCGTGCACATGTCTGACCGGTGGACAGTGACTCCCTGGGAGCCCTCCTGTCTTCCACCATGTCTCTAGTGCTTCCAACCAGCGGGGCGTGACCTCAGGAGTGTGCATCCCTCTGGCCAGTGGGATGCCCTCTTCCTGCAATGATGCACTGGGCTCAGCTGACTCTGGGCAGTGTGGCAGCGACCCTGGCCCCTCCTGCGGCACCTGCCCTGCTCACCGCTGCTCATCCATCTGCCCTGGGGGGTGGGACTCACCTTGTCCCTTGTGCTGCCCGTCACCAGGGCACCTGCGCACTTCTCTCTCCTCCCTCACACACCTTTGCTGAAGACCCGCTCACTCTGGCCTAATGGTGCTGACAAACGCTGGATGCTCAATAAACCATGGTAACAGTGGCGCAAGCACTTTCTGAGAGCTCTGTGAGTGAGGCAGCTTAGCTCTACGCGCTCTAGCTATGCACCTCACGCAAGCCTCACAACCACCTGGGAGACTGCGCTCATCTTGTCTTTATGTTACACTCGAGGAGACCAGGCCCAGAGAGGTGGAGCCACTGGAGGAGGATTACACAGCAGAACTAGGATGCACACCGGGGTTGCCTGGCCCCAGAGGCCCCCGGGCTGGGAAGCAGTATTCTCTGAACCCTGTCGACTCTGTGCAGTCGGGGACTTGGGCCTCCTGCTCTCACCCAGCTCAGGAGCAACCTCAGGAGACGGGGTTGTACTGTCATGGCCAGCGGGCAGAGGCAGGGCTTCCAAGAACAAGCCTCTCAGCCTCAAGTCCTCCTGGATGACTCCAGGAAGGTCAAGGCCAAGCAAACACGAGGAGGCCACCCCCTGCGCCCTCTCCTCCTTGTCAGCGGAGTCCTCAGCCACTGGGGCGTGGGTGCTGAGGGGCCTCCTCCTGCTCAGGCACCTGCTGCGGGGAGCTGGGCCTCCTCTCTGCTGCCCTGATGCTCCACTCCGCCTGGACATCTTCCTCACCAGAGCAGACTACGGAGCAGAGCCGAGGGCAAGGTGGCCATCACAAAGAGGAAGAGCGGGTGGGGAGGAAGCATTCGGGGCCTGAGACTCTGTTTCCATCTTGCTTGGCCATAGCAAAGTCCTCCCCAGGCAGATGACAGGTCAGGCTGGACGCCGTTGCCCTGTGGCCCACCTGGGGCCACGGGATGATTCGCTTCCCAGGGCAGGGCAGTCCCTGTGCCCACAGTCCCTCACCCCATGCCGCCTGGCTACCAGTAGGAGGCAGTGGGCTCAGCCCTGGACCCAGGAGGGGTTCCCCAGAGAAGTTCACGGGCGGGGACTGGTGGCTTTCAGAGAGACCAGGTGCCAGATTCTGACGGAGAAGGGAGGCGAGGAGGGCCCCCGCGTCCTGCGCCACACAGCTCTCCCAGGCAGCAGGGCCAGCAGCGGCTGGGAACGCGTCCTCCTTCTGGACCTGTGTCCCTCCCAATGTGCACCTGCAGGCTCCTTTGTTGCGAGAAGCCCCACTTCCTGTTGTTTTGTTCCCACCCCCTGGCACTGCTATCCTGAATCTCAAAGCCACAGCCAGGCAGGTGGCTGGCTTCCCATGGAACCCAGAGCAGGGGCCCAGGCCCTGCTGAGGGCAGAGGGCTCCCTGTCTGTCAGTCAGTGGACTGAGCTGGGTCCGTCTCTGCTCCTTCCTTGCCTTCACCCCATGACCTCAGGACCCACTGGCCGTTAGGAATGGGCTGGGTTCTCTTTCTGGAAGCTCAGCCTTGCAGGAAGCCGGGCTCCAGTGCAGCACGAGCTCCCCATCTCCTGGCCCTCAGCTGGATCAGCCCTGGTGTCCTGGTGTTGGGCACCGGCCGTCACAAGCACAGCCCCTTCCTCTTCCTGCTGGGACTGGTGAGGACTCATGGTTCAGGCCTCCAATCAGAGCAAATCTCTCATGAGGAGCCAGACTCATCCCAGGAAGGGGCTTCTCAGGGTTCTCGCTGGTCCTGACCTTCCTTCCAGCCCAAGGACAGGACCTCGGCATGTCTGGAGTTAGGGACTGTCACCTCTCTTGACAGCAGGACTTCAGCAGATGCCTGTCACCTGACCTCCAGTTGGTCTGGTGGGCAATCTGTACCTGACCCATGGAACAGTCCAGGACCTCATCAGGAGGCAAATGCTGGGCTTGAAATGCTGCCTGATCTTTAAGAGTAAAGAGAACAAACAGGGAGATTGTGGGCGTTGGAGCTGAGAACTGTTCCTAGTGACCAAGTGGACTCCAGTGGTCCTCACACACCCAAGAAGTGGGCCAGGCAGTACCCGCTTACAGCGGGGGGAGTTGAGAGGTGGGCAAGTGATGTTGAGGAGCAGTCTATTCAGTGTCATTGAGGACGGCAAGGACGCCTTCACTGAGGGAGGCCGGCAAAACCAGGCTGCCCTGCTCCACCTCCTCCCTCTACGCCTTGGGGCGCCTCCCATATACTTTAACACTCCACTTAGTTGGCCTCCAGGAGGGCCATCCACACCACCATGGGGTTCTGGATTTTCAGAGTATATGATGGACAGCTCAGTGCTAGGTGGAAGTGTTGCCGAAAGCTTGGTCCTTGTCCCTGATGCTGATCCAATGATGAGGACATGGTTTTGACAAAAAGGAAAAAGAGGGTTTATTAGGAGAAGCACAGGGGACTCCTGTCCCAAAGGCATGATTCTGCCCATAATGGGGACCAGGGAGCTTTTAGAGGTGATTCAGAGAAAATGAGATTAGGGAGGAGAGGTCAGGAAGGAGAAGATCAGGGAGGAGAAGTTTAATGAAAAGAAGATCAGGGAGAAGGTCAGGGAAAGGTTGGGAAAAAGAAAAACCATGTCAGTTTCAAAGCCTCAAGGGATAGTCAAAACAAGCGAACCCTTACATTTTCCCACTGTCAATTTCTAGCTTCCATTTTTATGGAAAGTGGGCAACATCTCCAAGCTACCTCCTGCTGAAAGGGGGTGAAGTTGGGGGTAGTAACCCAAAGTCCTTGTTCTCTATCAGGTGGGGCTTGGATGTCTTAGGGCACTTAGCATCAGAGCAGTCCAGAGTCCACAATGGCAGATGGCAGGTGACTGGACAAGGCATATATAGGCAGGGATCATGCTAAGACCACAATAAACAAGACAGTAAAGCGTTGCTTTTTTGTACACAATTAGCACAAAAACAATTAGTATTTCAGTCAGTCTCTGCAAACTATGACCATAACTCATAATCTTATCAGCAAAAACCAGATCAAGTTCCTCAATGTAGGGGGTTAGGAAGATTTATAGGTCTATGAAATCAGACTCAAATTGCGACTCTTGTCATTTCAGTTCCAAAGCGACAAGGGATCTAGTCAAAACATCAACTGGACCCCTGTTACAGAGGGGCTTGTTGGAACACGAATTCCTCCATTTAGCCTTCTTCTCCCTTTTCAAACAAATGGCCTGATGTGAAACTTCTGCCTTGACAATAGGTTGCATACGACAGAGGCAGAAAGAGAAGGGAAATGTACAGGAAGACACCCATGGCCCCTCTTCTGCAGGATGCAGGTGTGCCCTGGGGTGGTTCTGGGGAGGAAGGTGAGGAAGGAAGGGGTGGGTTCTAGAATCTGCAGCAGGAGCAATTGAACGACACCCCTGTGGGTGCTCACCCACACATGGTGTCTGAGTGCCCACAGGATTTAGGGAGCTGGCCTTGGACTTTTCCTGGATGACCACCAGATGCCCAGAGGTGTGTAAGGCGACTCCCTCCCTGGAGCTGTGTAGAACAGCTATCGACACAGCCTGCCGGACCCACCTAGCCACAGGGAGAGTGGTTTCTGGTCGCCTTGTTCCTAGGAATCTTTGTCTACTAGAAACAGCAGCTACTACACTTGACAGTTTTTATTCTTGAATTACTTTTTTGAAAAGTTTGTGCTCATGCCCTGCAGTTTTGCATAACTTTGGGACCCATTTTGAGATTCATGCATGCATGGACATTTTCTCTGTTCCAATCTTTGTAGAAGATAAGCCATCGAGTGCTCTAGGCTTCGTGCCAGGGCCGTATGTATTCACCATACTTTGATGGCTGGGCTGTTTGACCACTGCTTCTATAAAAGTCAACAAGATCCCGGGGCAGGGACAGAGCCTGCCTGCCTTACTCACTGCACGGCATCCGCTTCTGCCTGGCAGAGAGCGCTCACCTTCCTCTCCACCCCAAGGAAGTTCCTTCAGACCACAAGCCCCTGGCGGTGAGCATGTCCAGTGTGGGCTGGTGACATCTACGGGGTGGGCTCCGCTCTTTCCTGTCCTTAGCAAAGGGCCATGGGGAAAGGTGGCCCAGACTCCTAGCCCGGGGAGAGACAGGGTCTGCTCCCTGGATGGGGGTTTCTGCCTCTTGGACAAGCCACACACTTTGGCTTTGGAGGGAGCTGCAGCACCTTCCAGCCACCGCAGGAAAGTCCTTCTGAGGAAGGGAGGCTGTCTTTTCTGGGAGCTTCCATGATGGAACTAGCCCCTTTCCTTTCTGCTTCCTTGGCAAGAGCCACAGCTGGCACAGACTGGGGGCTTGATAGACCCCCACAAGCTGAGCCAGTGAATGAGAACAGCGCTACCTGGCGTGTGGAGGGCCTGACTCCCTCGGGTCAGAGTGCCGTCCCTCTGACCCTCTGCTTCCCTTTGACCATCTTTCTGCAGTGTCCTGAAGTTACTATGGCCTCCTCCCTGAAGAGTCTCTCCACTCTCTGCATCTTGGCCACCCTGGTTTTTAGCACTGTGGGTAAGGATGAGCAAACCGCTCGCCCCAAGGTGGGAAGGTGGGCAGTTAGCCCCAGGGAGGGAGCCTGCAGGGCCCGCCTGGCCACAGGGAGAGGAGTTTCCTGTCCCTCGTTCCTAGGAATCTCTGTCTACTGGAAACAGTAACTACCACACTTGACAGTTTTTATTCTTGAATCACTTTTTAAAAGTCTGTGCTCGTGCCCTCCAGTTTTGCATGACCATGGGGCTCATTTTGAGTTTAGTTCACGCATGCATAGATGATTTCTCTGTTCTGTCCCAGCGTTCCCTCCCCTCCACTATTAATCTATGCCATGCATAAAGTTGAATTCATTGGGACGGATTTGCCCGCTTACACAGAATAATGGGTCACCTTCGCTTGGTGTTATTTCCCTCCTGTAGAGAGCTACACGTGTACGCAATGCACTGGGGAGAAATGCAAGTCTAGCCCGGGGACCTGTGAGACCTCTCAAGGCTGCTTCAACAACAAGCAACAGTTTATCTCACCAGGTGAACCCGCTGCCCGCCCGCCCCCGCCCTGCGGCTGCTCCCCGGGTCAGGGGAGGGCTGCTTTGCTCAGAACCGGTGGACTTCTTCCCCTCTACTCCTTCTACTCTGTCGGGCTCCTTCCCCTAACGTCCTGCCAGGGTGGGACTGGGAGTGTGGTGGGGAGGTGGCAGGGGTGGGCACTGCGCCACATGAAGGCTCTGTGGAGGGGGGTGCTGGATGATTCCAGCCCCCGTCAGCCTCAGGGGTGGTGGATCAGGGGGAAACGACACTGTCCCCACTTTTTGATGTTGGGGCTCAAACCCAGGGTCTCACACGTGCTGGGCAAGCACTCTACCACTGCCCCACCCCGCAGCACGTCCTCCTGCCTGGGTTTGTTCTATGAAGCACACCACCATGGGAGGCCTCTCGGAAAGTGGAAACACTAAGGACAGAAGTGGCCCTTGCAGAGTCCCCTGACGCAGGCCACCTGCGTGGGCACCACCCAGGCTGCAGCTCAGGGCTCATTCTCTTGCGTTCTGCTTCTGCACAGGTTTTCCGTCAATAACCACAGAGGACAAAGGCTGTTCTTCAAGAGCGTGCACGCCCGTGGCCTTCTCTGCCTCGCTGGGGCGTGGACGGACGTTCGGGTATGAGCAGCAGTGCTGTGAGAGCGACAGATGTAACCAAGGGGACATCCAACGTGAGTGCCGCGGTCCCGCCCTCCGCTCCTCCGCCTCCGCGTGCATGCCTTGGCCCCATCTGGAGGCTTTCCAGCGGGGGGTCTCTGCTTTCCTGTGAAGGATCTGGTTGGCTATAAGTCCCTCTCCTGCTGGAAGGCAGGACGGGTCCGGGTGTCTTCTCCAAGTGAGAGTCTAGATGGACGCACTTCGTTGCCATCCCAGCAGAGAGACTCTCCTTCCCTGTTTAACTCCTCACCTTTCCTGTTCTCGTCTCCTATCTTCCCAGGCTGGCCTCAACCCCTGGCTCAAGCAGCCCTGTGGCCTCAGCTCCTGGGCAGGATGGCTGGACTGCAGGTCACAGCCGCACGTCTGACTGTCCTCTGGCCTTTTTAGCAGCATCTTTTTAGGCCACAGATGATCTCCTCCCCCACTGTCTGGGAATTTTTCTCCAGCCAGGGCAGAGAAAAAAGGGAGGATAACATTTTTTGATGAAAGGGAGGATAACCCTAAATTCCTACGAGCTCCTTTTGATTACGGTTTCCCAGCGACTCCTAACTCCTCCCCACTGCTCCTATGCCAGTCTAGCTGTGGGTCGCCTGAGGGACTTGGACACAGGGGTGGTACTTCTCTCAGTTATTCTTTTTGCCCACGCTCAAGATGAACATGTTCTCTCTGTACTCAGTGTCTCAAGTGTCCCGGGACTACAATGGCATTGAATGTCCTGCCTGCATCTCAGAGAACGGCACGTTCTGTAGCCCAGAGCCCCTCAAGTGCAGAGGGGCAGAGACCAAGTGCGGCGAGGTCATTGGCATAGGTATGGACGTCTCCCCCGGAATTTTGAGTTCGTCTTCCTAAAGGGTTCAGTGTATTCGCCGTCTGTTGCTGTGGGCCTCGTTACATCCACACTTAGCTTAAGAGGACACTGGTCACCCCGCTGCGGGTGGGCAGAGTGGTGCTGGTGGCTCAGGGTCTCCTGAGCTGTGGTCCACCTGGCAGCAGGGGCTGTGGTTGCTCAGAGGTGGAGACTGCTTCCAAGCCCATGCAGCCTCCATTCCTCTTCCTGCGGCCTCTACACAGGCCTCCATGTAGGGTGTCATGACATGCCCTCCGGCTTCCCTCAGAGCAAGGGATGAGAAGTGGAGAGGGAGAGGGGAGCTGTAGCTTGTCATGATCCCATCTCAGAAGAGGCACTGCGTCATTTCTGCCTCGACCCTCTTAGCCACAGAGACCCACCCTGATGCAACGCGGCAGAAGCCACGTGGGAGGAAGCCACAGGTGGCGCCGTCAGCAGGGGTGGGAGCTACAGCAGCCATACTCGTGCCTGAGCCCCTCACAGCAAGAGGGGGTGGTTGCTCCTCCCCAGTGTGGAGGGAGTCGTTTGGCAGGAGACAAGAGAAGAGAGGACCAGGACACGTGTGCTGTCGAGCTGTCCTGGAAGGGGGCTGTGGCCCAGTGTCATGAAGGGGTGACATCCACAGCCCTTTGGTCACCTTCGCCACCCTCACCTCTGATACCAAGCCTGGTGGTCAAGCCCTGGCTTTTTGTGGGTTGTCGTTTTGGGTTCAGTGAAGGTTTTGTTGTTTTCCTGAGGAGGGGAAAAGCATGCATCTGTGGTGGGGGCACAGGTGCCACGGAGGTGGAACAGGAGAGCCACCATGGGGCGTCCTTTCTGGACGGCACAGCTAGAGAGGGCACTGCCAATTATTTTCTGATCAACATGTAAAAGGTTCCCTGGAATTAGTGGTATTTTAGGAGCTAATTTAAAGGTGAAGTCGAGAGTTTGATGAGAGTCAAGGTGAATCACACTTTTTTTTTTTTGAGGATTTTGAAGGGGGTCTGATACAAGCAGGGAGGGCCCTCTGTCTGGCTGAGCTGACCTGAGTGAGGGAAATGGGCGTCACCTGCGACACACAGGAGACGTAGGTGATCTGTAGCGGGACAGCCTCTCTACTCCAGCTCTCCGTGGGAATGTCAGCTGTTGGCAGAAGGGACCTTATCTGCAGCATTCCCCTCTGTTTCCCTAAGGAAGCGAAGGTACAGAAGAGGAACCGAACCTCAGATGTGTTCAGCCAAACCCGTGAGGCCCGACCTCCAGCCTCCTTCCCCACACCTCTCCTATGGAGACCCTGGAGGCTCTAGTCTGTCTTGCATCTTAGACAGCAGTACCCCTTTTCTTGGGGGGGGGGTACCAGGGTTCGACCACTGAGCCACATCCCTAGTCTTTTTTTTGTATTTTATTTAGAGACAGGGTCTCACTGATGCTTAGTGCCTTGCTGTTGCTGAGCAATCCTCCTGCCTCAGCCTCCCGAGTCTGTGGGATTACAGACATGCGCCACTGTGCCGGGTTAGCGGGGTCCCTGTAAGGTCCTTCCTGTACTGGGAGACAGTGGGATCAGAGGGAAACGAGCTCCGTCTCTAGGTGGAGCTGCATGATTCTCATGAAGAAGGCTGAGGTCAGGGATTGAGGGCCGTTCCTTCCCAAAGGAAGCAGGCAAGCTGACTCGAGGACACGGTGAAGAGGGGAGACAGGGTGAGTCTAACTGGCGGTCTTTCTCCCGCAGCGTTGGTTAATGGTGTTCGTTTCTTAACGATGTCTGGTATGGGTTGTGCCACCGAGAGTGCTTGCAACTTGAAAGACATGAATGTGATACAATCTGAAACGAACATTCGGACCTACTGTGTCGGCCCTGCCAGTGGGAGCCCCCCGCTGACCCCCGTCCTCTTGTGGACTCTGACCAGTCTCTTCCTGCTCAAAGTCTTGCTCTGATTGCTCAGCCCATGACGCAAGCCCATCATCCTGCAACCTGGAAATGTGACCGTCCTTGGATGGTCTCTTCTCCAATATCGCCAAAAGGACTGAAGTAAAAAGCTGATGCTAACACACAGGTGTGTGATTCCTTGTTTGTACCTTAGGTTAAAACAAAACAAAAAACTGCTCATTCTCTAAGGGCCTTTTTTGTCACCCAGGTAGCACGTTTGGTGGAAGTCTGAGATGAGATCTCTAAGAATCTCTGTGGTCCTTCTGAAGACTCCATGCATATTCCCACACATCTGGAAACACACCTCTTTTCTGACATTCTCAGCCCTTGGCCCCAGTTCTTAATTTCCCTCTGCTAATGAAAAGGATTCTGAATGAATGATTCAGGGCCCAGCAGGATGCTCTCCCACAGTTTGTAAAGTCCCAGGCACAGCTGGATCTCCCTGCCTCAGATCCACACGTACTCTGGATACTTCTGCTTCCAAAGATGGATGGGCTCTGGGACACAGGTGAGGTGGTCTCTGAAGGCTACTTGAAAGGGTGCAGGTGCACACCGGCACTCAAGACAGGCGTGTCCTCACGTGGCAGGGTCTGAAACTGTGTGATCACTGCCCTGCTTCATACGGAGCCTGTGAGGAGGTGGGGGATCCAGGAGAGGAAGAACCCTTATAGACACCTATGGTCTGACCCCACCACAAAGTAGCCCTGCCGTCTGCTCAGATGGACACCTTGGTCACTCTCCTGCAGGGCACAGCTTATCTCCTGACGTTGCACCAGTGTCCCCAGCAGTTTTATCTTATGTGGAGGTTGTAGAACCAAGGGTGTCCTCTGCCCAGGTTGGGCTTTCCTGGGATCTCCTGTTAGTAGGTCCCCTTCTCCTCCTGGGCCCAGCCAGGCCCACCCCACAGCTCTCTCTGCCATTCTCCTTGGATGAGGGGAGCACACTTCCAGCCTGGTTTTGGGAGCCCTTGGGCACATGCCCGTCCACGTTTCCTGCACTGTTGGCTGTGTGGGGTGGACTCTGGTCCCCAGAGGAGTCTCAGTAGGAGAGAAGATGGCCCAAGTTGGCACTTGGATTGTTGCATGTACAGTTATCTGGGAAGCGATATGTAGGTCCTTGTTGGACCCTGTAATTGATGAGGAAGAATCAATTCCTTCTCCTTCCCATTGTTATGGGGTGCAACTTAAGAACAGACCAATCACCACTGAGAAGTCCAAATTTGAGAGTCTTCATTAAACCGGCCAGTTGACTGTTTCACACAATGCTCCAAAAATGGCTATTGGGAGAACAACCCCGAGCATAAGGTTGTAGGGGTTCTTATACCAAAAATCACATCAATCATAAGTGTCTGTTGCTATGATTCGAAATTACAAACTAACATCATGAGATCATTAAAGGGGGGGAAGTGGGTCAAAATGACCCTTACCTAGGTACAAACTAAAGAATGGTTACTAACATCCACACAATCACTGTTCACATGGTACATTGTTTAGGAGCAATAGGGATCAAAAGAGAGCAATTTTTCTTTACATAGGAATTGTCATTCTGTATTGTTAAACATGTCACACTAAGTAACTGATGATGGGCACAGAGGTGGGGTGTTCCCATGGGAGAAACTTATTTCCTACATAACATGGAGTCTCAGAGCAAAATGGAATCTGTTTAGTCAATTCCCTCACAGCCTGGACTATAACATTCTCATGGAGCCAGATCTGTCAGCCCATCACACCATGAGAAGGGAGTTAAATTTCAATAATGATGAAAATGCATAACAATGTCAAGGGTTTACTACACACCAGATGCACTGACTCCACTCTCCACAAGTCCTGAAATGCAAGTACTATATTCGTCCCTATTTTGCAGATAAAGAGGCACGGGACTGGGGCTGCGGCTCAGTGCTAGATGCCCAGCTTGTGGGAGGCCCTGAGTTCCATCTCTGGCACTGCAAAGCAAACAGCAAACAAAAAGAACACAAAGAAAGAAAGAGAGGCACTGAGAGATGAGATAAGTTGTCCTCCCAGTGGACAGAGGAGTTGAGGTTTAAATCCAGTCTACCTGTCGGTGAAAGAATCAAACTATCCAAACTTACTGATATTGGTCCTACAAATCAGGATACAGTCCTCATTCCCAGGTGTTGAAGATTAAACGCCCCAGACACACCAAAGCAAGAGTAGAAAACAAGTTTTATTTGAGAGAGAGAGAGAGAGAGAGAGAGAGAGAGAGAGAGAGAGAGAGAGCGAGCTAGCTCTCTGGAGAGAGGGGCACCAGAACTGGGTTCCCCAGGAGTGGGTGTGTCTTGCCTTTTTATAGATCCCAGGTTTCCTCCCACTCCCACCTGCCTAGTTCCTAAGGGCAGGAGAAGAGCAGCCCAGGGGGTCCTCACTAGCAGCTCCCCGTGCTGGGAGGAGTTATTCTCCCAGGCATTAGCAATCCCTTTCCTTTTCCTTAGAAGGAATTAACCTATTAGCCCCCACCTTTTCCACCTGATCACTTACTATCTATGACCACCTGTCCTTTGCCCTGGTATTATTCCCCTGTCTGATTAAGGGAAGCCTTACTGCTGTGTGGGGGGAATGGACAATGGCCACTCTGGCTGCTTCAGGCTGAGAGGGGGCAATGGGGGCAAGCTGTTTGGGTTTCCCTTTTAGGAATGTGTCCGGTCAGTTGAGGGGTCCATGGTAAAAATCTGGCTTGGAAAAAACAGGTTGTAAAGTAATTGGGAGGCAGGTGCTCTATGAGAGAAAGAAGAAGGCACGAGTACTGTAATGAGATTGGCACAACAATAAATACTGCAGCATCCGAACATGACAAGGACACAATGATGGAAACAGGGACCAGCTATCTTCCATCAGGAGGTGCAGAGCTAAGAAGGTGTTCCTACGCAAGACCAGTGAGGACATGGCCTCTGTCTGGGAATGTAGATCTCTTAGGATATCAGTTACATTGCCAGAGTTACCAGGAATATAAACATAATGTTTAGTTTTTATAATGTCACAGATAACCCCATAAGATGTAGTTAAGATATCTAATGCTATCTGATTTTTGTAAAATATCTTTCTATTGGCATTACCTGTGTTTAGTAGAAATCCCTTTGTTTCTGTCACTTTGTCACTTAGGGCTAGATAGTCATACTAGCAAACACATATCCAGCTTGCCTATGTAGGAGGTTAGGAAGAATGGAAGGTCTCAAATTGACTAAAAAAAGCTTTGGACACTGATAGTTTTTTTTTTTTTTTTTTTTTTTGGATAGTTGTCAGGCACTTCTAAGAATCCTTCTTTTACAGTCTCCAGCTTTACTTACTCTTGGTGTACATCTTAAGTTACTTTAAAAGAACTATTGTCTTTCTTTTTCAAATGCCCAGGTATGTTTGTGCTTTGATTTTAACTCTTGCCAGGTATTTGAGACCAAGCCGGTCACATTGACCTGTTCCTATCTATTGTTAAGAGTCAGCTGAGATTCCTCTTCGCTTCTCTGGTGCCATCTGCCAGGATGGGTCAGAGTCTTGCTGACCATATGTGGCTTCCCTTAGAAGGATTAGAGATGTTTCCCTCTCCAATGACCCTCCTCTTTGCAGCATGTGCACTGGTTGACTTTCTGTTCTCCAGGGTCCCATTGATCCCCCTGATCAGGAGGTCACATGTCTAGAGTTGCAAAGTCCTTAGAGAAGTCACCTCATTCCCTGGGTTCAAGTTAACCTCAGAGGGCAAGAATCAAATATTGGCTATTTTCTTTCTTGATTCTTTTACTTCTTTAACTTTATTCTCCAAGTCTGGTTTTAAACATGTAACAGGCCAGTTTCACCAATCTTAAAGTAGAAGTACTGGGTTTTAACTTTAATGTCTATAACTTTATAGTTCTTTTTACTGTTCCCATTTAGTTAGGGTCAGTATTAGTACTGGAAGTCAGCCTATACCCTGTCTTGTAGGTGATGGTCTATTATCTCAAATTAACTCGGGTTGTTGTATTGGCAGTTGTACTTCTGCAAGCACTAACAGACAATAGTTATGAAGTTTATAAGGAAAGTAGAAGAATGGAATTAACAGGAGCAATCACAGTAGTCTTAACAACAAACATCTACTTTTTGAACTTAATTTAAAGTGAACACAAGTAGTTTTCCTAACACAGACTAAGGTAAGAGGCAGAATCTTAACTCAGGTGAGGTGGTCTTTTGATAAATCTTGGGTAAAAGTGATCTTTATAGCTGATCTTTGCCTATTTTTAAAATTATTATTTTATAAATCCCTCTTATAGTACTTCCTGAGTTTATATGAATATCAGTTAACTGATATTCAGTTAAAACAATACAGTATTACATCTGAAACATAATTCAAGACAAGAGAGCTTTTAGCCCTTTTTGTGGGAAAGTGACAAAATGTTTTCATGTGCCCCATGGTTAACCTTTAAGTTAGCCAGACTTTCCTTATTGCCTATCAAAATATATTTAAGACAATGAGCTCGGATGACGTCACTGAGCCTGACCCACACTGAGGTCAGAGGCTGTCGCTGAGCCTGCCTGCCCGCCTGCCTCCCTACTGCTGAAGGACTCTGTGCCTGCCTCTGTGCTGACTCCGCCCACCCTTGCTGGGGCTCCCCAGCTTCTTTGGAGGCTGGTGTAGGCATTTTGAATTATTTCTGAGGGTGTGGCCATCATCATTGGAAGGGTGGCTCCCTTCCTGAGACACCTACAAGAGACTGGAGGCCCTTTGACAGGTACCTCTATCTACTCACTTATATCCTACACCCTTTTCCTATCCTCTTGTTCGCAACTAGAAATATTGTAAATAGTAATTGAACTGATCCTTTTTATTTTAAAAATGTTAAAGTCTTTATAGGGTATCTGGTTCAGGGTTGCATTTTCTTTGTATTGGGTGCTATAGGTATTGATCTCTCCTTCAAAGGAGAGGTGGTGGAAAACTGCAGAGTCATAATAAGCCTGCAGGGGGGGAACTTCAGCATCTCTGATCTTCACTGCTAGAGGGGAATATATAGAAACAATATGAAAAAACAGGGGAAGAAAGTGTCCCTAACAAACCAAGATGCTATTGTGATAGACTCCAATGACAGCATGGCAGTAGAAATGACAGCAAAAGAGTTTAGAATCTGTATATTTAAAGTAATCCGTGAAGCAAAAGATGAGATAAGAGAGCAAATGCAGGCAATGCATGACCATTCCAGTAGACAGTTAAAAGAACAAATGCAAGAAGCAAAAGAACACTTCAATAAAGAGAGAGAGATTCTGAAAAAAAAAAAAACAAACAGAAATATTTGAAATGAAAGAAATTATAAGCCAAATTAAAAACTCAATAGAAAGCATCATCAACAGTATAGACCTTGTGGAAGACAGAATCTCAGACAATGAAGACAAAATACTTAATCTTGAAAACAAAGTTAAACAAACAGAGAAGATGTTAAGAAGTCATGAATGGAACCTCCAAGAATTATGAGATATCATGAAAAGACCGAATTTAAGAATTTTGGGGATTGAGGAAGGCACAGAGATACAAACCAAAGGCATGAACAACCTGTTCAATGAAATAATATCAGAAAATTTCCCAAACCTGAAAAATGAAATGGAAAATCAAATAAAAGAGGCTTACAGAACACCAGGTGCACAAAATCACAACAGATCCACACCAAGGCATATTATAATGAAAATACCTCACATACAAAATGAAGATAGGATTTTAAAGACTGCAAGAGAAAAGTGTCAGATTACATATAGGGGAAAGCAATATGAATATCAGCAGCTCAGACTCTAAAAGCAAGAAGGGCCTGGAACAATATATTTCAAGCTCTGAAAGAACATGGATGCCAACCAATAATCCTATACCCAGATTTGACAATAAAATAAAATAAAATCTTTCCACAATAAACAAAAGTTAAAAGAATGTACAAATACAAAACCTGCCCTTCAGAATATTTTCAGCAAAATATTTCATGAGGAGGAAGTGAAAAACAACAATACAAGTCAGCAAAGGGAGGAACTACCCTAAAGGAAAAGCCAATCAAAGGATAAGTAAAAAAACCAAAAATAAGCCAAAATGACCAGGAATACAAATCATATCTCAATAATAACCTTGAATGTCAATGTCCTAAATTCAATAATCAAAAGACATAGACTAGTAGATTGGATTAAAAAGAAAGACCCAACAATATGATGCCTGCAAGAGACTCATCTCATAGAAAAAGACATCCACAGACTAAAGGTGAAAAGATGGAGAAAAACAGATCATGCACATGGACTCAGTAAAAAAGTGGGGGTTTCCATCCTTATATCAGATAAAGTGGACTTCAAGCCAAAGTTAGTCAGAAGGGATAAAGAAGGACATTTCATACTGCTTAAGGGAAGCATAAAACAGCAAGATATAGCAATTTAAAATATTTATGCCCCAAACAATGGAGCATCTATGTTTATCAAACAAATCCTTCTCAATTTTAAGAATCAAATAGACCAAAACACATTAATATGGGGGACTTTAACACACCACTCTCACCACTGGATAGATCCTCCAAACAAAAAATGAACAAAGAAACTATAGAACTAAATAATACAATTAACGATATAGACTTAATGGATATTTACAGAGTATTTCATCTATCATAAAGTGAATATACTTTCTTCTCAGCAGCTCATGGATCCTTCTCCAAAATAGACCATATGTGATGCCACAAAAAAGTCATTAGTAAATACAAAAATATAGAGATCCTATCCTGTATCCTATCAGACCATAATGGAATGCAATTAGAAATGAATGATAAAGAAACAAACAAAAACTACTCATACACCTGGAGACTAAATAATATGCTACTGAATGATGCAATGATAACAGAAGACATCAGGGAAGAAATAAACAAAATTTTTAGAGGTAAGTGAGAACAATGACACAACATATCAAAATCTCTGGGACACTATGAAAGCAGTACTAAGAGGAAAGTTCATTGCATTGAGCTCATACATTAAAAAAAATAAAAAGTCAACAACTAAATGACCTAACATTACACTTCAAAGCCCTAGAAAAAGAAAAACAGATCAACACCAAAAATAGTAGAAGACAGAAAATAATTAAAATCAGAGCTGAAATCAATGAAATTGAAACAAGCGAAACAATTCAAAAAAATTGACAAAACAAAAAGTTGACTCTTTGAAAAAGTAAACAAAATTGATAAACCCCTAGCCACACTAATGAAGAGGAGAGAGAAAAAACTCAAATTACTAGAATTTGTGATGAAAAAGGAAGGATCATGACAAACACCATTGAAATACATAACACAATTAGAAGCTACTTTGAAAAATCTATACTCCAACAAAATAGAAAATATCGAAGACATCGACAAATTTTTAGAGACATATGATCCTCCCAAATTGAATCAGGAAGACATACAAAATCTAAACAGGTCAGTTTCAAGCACCGAAATAGAAGAAGCCATCAAAAGCCTACCAACCAAGAAAAGCCCCGGAGCAGATGGATTCTCAGCCAAATTCTACAAGACCTTTAAATAAGAACTGATACCAATACTCCTCAAAGTACTTCAAGAAATAGAAAAGGAGGGAACCCTTCCAAATTCATTCTATGAGGCTAGTATCACTCTGATACCAAAACCAGACAAAGACACATCAAGGAAAGAAAACTTTAGACCAATATTCCTGATGAACATAGATGCAAAAATCCTTAACAAAATACTGGCAAATTGCATACAAAAATATATTAAAAAGATAGTGGACCATGATCAAGTGGGGTTTATCCCAGGGATGCAAGTTTGGTTCAACATTCGGAAATCAATAAAGGTAATTCACCACATCAATAGACTTAAAGTTAAGAATCACATGATTATTTCAATTGATGCTGAGAAAGCATTTGATAAAATACAGCATCCTTTCATGCTTAAAACAATAGAAAAAATAGGAATGGTAGGAACACAACTCAACATTGTAAAGGCTATTTATGCTAAGCCCATGGTCAACATCATTCTTAATGGAGAAAAACTGAAAGCATTCCCTCTAAAAACTGGAACAAGACAGGGATGCCCTCTTTCACCACTTCTATTCAACATCGTCCTTGAAACACTTGCCAGAGCAATTAGATAGATCAAAGAAATTAAAGGGATACAAATAGGAAAAGAAGAACTAAAGCTGTCACTATCTGCTGATGACATGATCCTATATTTAGAAGATCCAAAAAACTCCACTAGAAAACTTCTAGAACTAATAAGTGAATTCAGCAAAGTAGCAGGATATAAAATCAATACACATAAATCTAATGCATTTCTATTCATAAGTGATGAATTCTCTGAAAGAGAAGTTAGGAAAACCACTCCATTCATAGTAGCCTCAAAAAAATTAAAATACTTGGGAATTAATCTAACAAAAAGAGGTGAAAGACCTCTACAATGAAAACTACAGAATATTAAAGAAAGAAATTGAAGAAAACCTTCAAAGATGGAAAGATCTCCCATGTTCATGGATAGGCAGAATTAACATTGTCAAAATGGCCATTCTACCAAAGGCACTATACATATTCAATGCAGTTCCACTTAAAATCCCAATGACATTCCTCATAGAAATAGAGAAAGCAATCACGAACTTCATCTGGAAGAACAAGAGACCTCAAATAGCTAAAACAATCCTGAATAGAAAAAGTGAAACAGTAGGTATCACAATACCAGACATTAAACTATACTACAGAGCAAGAGTAACAAAAACAGCATGGTATTGTCACCAAAATAGACAGCAGACCAATGATACAGAATAGAAGACCCAGAGACAAAAACCACATAAATATGGTTACCTCATACTAGACAAAGGAGCCAAAAACATACAATGGAGAAAAGATAGCATCTTCAACAAATGGTGCTGGCAAACTGGAAATCCATATGCAATAAAATGCAATTAAACCCCTATCTCTTACCCTGCACAAACTCAACTCAAAATGGATCAAAGACATAGGAATTAGACCAGAGACCTTGCACCTAATAGAAGACAAAGTAGGGCTGAATCTTCATCATGTTGGCTTAGGATCAGACTTCCTCAATAACACTCCCAAAACACAAGAAATCAAAGCAAGAATCAATAAATGAGATGGACTCAAACTGAAAAGCTTTTTCCCAGCAAAGGATACAATAAAAAATGTGAAGAGAGAGCCTACAGAGTGGGAGAAAATCTTTTCCACACACACTTCATATAGAGCACTTATCTCCAAAATTTATAAAGAACTTACAAAACTCTATACCAAAAATACAAAGAACCCAATCAATAAATGGGCAAAGGAACTGGACACTTTACAGAAAAAGACACATGGGCAATTAATAAATATATGAACAAGTGTTTAACATTTCTAGTAATCAGAGAAATGCAAATAAAAAAACTCTAAGATTTCATCTTACTCCATTTAGAATGGCTATTATCAAGAACACAAACAGTAGATGTTGGCATGGATGTGGGGAAAAAGGCACACTTTTACATTGCTGGTGGAGTTGCAAATTGGTGCAGCCACTCTGCAAGCACAAAGCCCTGGGTTCAATCCCTAGCATCACCAGAAGAAAATGAAAGGAAAAAAAAGAACATAAGCAATAATAAGTGTTGGCATAGATGTGGGGGGAAAAGGCACACTCATACATTGCTGATGGAGTTGCAAATTGGTGCAGCCACTCTGGAAAGCAGTATGGAGAGTCCTCAGAAAGCTTGGAATGGACCCACCATTTGACCCAGCTATCCCACCCCTTGGTTTATACCCAAAGGACCTAAAATCAGCAAACTACAGTAACACAGTCACATCAATGTTTATAGCAACTCAGTTCACAATAGCTAGATTGTGGAACCAACTTAGATGCCCTTCAACAGATGACTGGATAAAGAAACTCTGGTATATATACATAATGAAATACTATTCAGCCACAAAGAAGAGTAATATTATGGCATTTGCAAATAAATGGAAGTAAATGCAAATAAATTCATGCTAAGTGAAACAGGCCAAGCCCAAAAAACCAAAGGCTGAATGTTTTTCCTGATAAGTGGAGAATGATATATAATGGGGGTGGGGGGATGGGGAAAGAGAATAATGAAGAACTTTAGAATATGTAGAAGGAAATGAGAGGGAGGGGGGTATGAAAAATGGTGGAATGAGTCAGACATCATTACCCTATGCACACGTATGATTACATGAATGGTATGAATCTACATTGTGTGCAACCATAGAAAAAAAATGATGTGCCCCATTTGTGTACAATGAATCAAAATACAGTCTGTAAAAACTTAAAAACTAAAAAATTAAATAAAAAATATATTTAAATTCCCATCCTACTGTAAAGAGTAACAAAATATTATACATAACTTATTGATGACAGGTTATTCTTATCCAATTACAAAATATTAAATGATATAAATAAATTCCCAACTAAAGTTTTTACTTTTATGTAAGTCTGAAAGACTCTATTGCTAGAGAACTTTTGTTTGAAGAACACCAGCTTAGTAAAATGCCCTTTTAAACCTTATGTTGTAAAGACTTGTATACTTGTAGGACATGAATACATTTAGTATATAAAGAAGTAAGTAACAGCACCACCTTACACTGATGTTCTTATATTAACCAAATTTATCTTTTAAAGAAAAATTTAGAATCCATAGTATAGTGTAATACTCTAAGATAACAGTTGTTATTTCACCAGAGTTGTACAAATCCAAGTTTCTTTAAGACTAGTTTTCCTAAATAATAAAACTTAACAGACATAAAAAAATCATGATAGATAAAAGCAGGTTAATGTCTTAAGAAATTCTTGTTATTTTAACACATAGAGGATTAAACTTTGGTTTATATCAGTATGTTAATATTTGACCTTAGGAAAAAGCCTTAAGTAACTTTTAGCTGATTGTGCTAAGGCAGACAGAGCTGGGGCTTGTAACTCAAGCTTCCCAACCCCAAGAAGAGCCCAGAGCAGCAGGTCTTGCTGGAGAAGACATGACCACTTACTGGGAAGGGACTTAGAACCTCTGGCCTCAGCCAACTTAGTTACACACAAACTTTTTGAGATTTACCCACCCCAAACTTTGTGCAACTTAATATTCTGTAACTTTTTTACTTTACCACACAAAAACTTTCTCATCCAGAAATATTTTTTCTTCTACTTTCCATATTAAAATATATTTTCATACCTAGAACTTTATTTTGTCTCTTCCCTAGTTGTTGACCCTTTTAAAATTTACATTATGAAACAATCCTTGTAAAATTTCAAAATTTAGACAAATTATTCCATTTTAATAAGATGAAATACTTGTTTTTTATAGTACTTTAATTGAAACACAACTTAAATCTCTTGTACTCTTTGCATATAGAATTACACCTGATATAATCTCACCTCTAAGAAATCTTGCTTTTAGTGAAGACTCAGAAACAAAGCAATCTTAAATTTTTTTTGTCAGGGGCGGGCTCTGAAGGCCCCAGAGCCGCACCATGGCCTGATCTCTAAGATGGCGCCTGGCAGCTTGCCAGACATAGCTGCACTCATATTCAAGTTTTAGGAAGTAACTCTGGTTGGCTGTTGTACATGAGGCGAACCTGGTATCTGCCTGGAGACTGTTCCTTGATAGGCTGACTTTCCTGGTGGTCTACTCTCTGATAGGCTGATGTTCTCAATATAAGTCGGACACTTGTGGAATAAAGCGGCTCTTTTGGTTCCTGTGATCAAGAGCGTACGTGTTGTGATTGCCCACCGCCTGCGGGCGGTGGGCGATCACATTTTTTCATTTATTAATTTATAAAAACACATTCAATGTTTAAAGATATTACCTTTTAGAACTTAAGAAGTAAAGAGTAAGTTTTATGTTTAGCAGTTGATGTTTTAGCATTTTAACTTTGCAAATCAATCAGATGCCTCTTCTAATAAACACACTTGTGAAGATTAATCCCATTCATGTTAAATCTAATTTACTTGTTTTTAACTTTAAAAACCAAGACATCAGACAAGTATGGATAAAAGTATTAACCATCTTTTCCTTTCTGAAGAAAAATCCTAGAAGTAATGGATATTATATTCTAGACAATTTATAGAGACCAATACTTTATTAATTGACCACTAAAATTAACCACTAAAATTGACCACTCTATTAATCTGACCACCTAAAAAATACTTGTAAGTTAGTAATTTTAAGACATCTTTACTCTCATCTGTTTACCTAATTGAACTTTTAAAAAAGTCACATGAACTAAAGGTTTTGGATTAATTTCTATTCCTAAATTTTAATTTATGAGCCCACATATATCTGTGTGCCAATTTTGGCACTGTGTAAACGATCAAAGACACATGTACAGACACACAATACACAGGTGCCCACAAATGTACACAAGACCCAACAGGACACAAGGATTTGAGTTTTCCCTTGACCTCTGATAAAGAGTGCAAAACCTCTGTAGTTAGATAAAATAAGACTGATCAGAACAAATACGGTAATTTAGGTGCAACAGGATCAAATGTGAATTCACTACAAAACAATGAGCTCAAACGTACAGAAATTTAAAAAAAATACAAGAGTTCTATAAAAAGTGACATGGCCATAATTAGTAAAGGAGAAAGTAGAGCAATAAAACAGATCAGATCAGAGTGCACCTTTGTGTCAATTTAGAGTCAGTCCAGTTATATAAATAATGTTAGCATCCTGAAATCACCAGGTACAGATTCTCAAGGTAAAGAAGACTTATATATATGAGAGTGTTCAATTTTCTCTCCCTATGCTGTAGTGTTTAGGGAGGAACCTGTTAAGAAAAGCAGAATTTAAGAGTGCAGGGGCAGGTAAGATAGCCACTTAGGTCTCACAGTAGCTTGGATTTAAAAGTGACACTTTTTTGGTTCCAAACCGGTTTTGGATAATCACTGCTGCAGCTTACATTTCAGATGCAAGCTTGGGGAGAGAGAGAGCGAGATCTCATGGAAGTAGGAAAAGCTACATTTTTGAGTTTGAGAGGCAAAACCTCATTCATAGGGAATTTTAATCATTTTTATTCTCCTTTTTACTCTGGGAGCTTACTCCTTGTAGGGCCATAACCAGCACCTCAGCCTTTTTTTATCTTTCTTCCCTTTCCTTCCTTTACTTCTGATCTCTGTTATAAAAGACAGAAGTCATAAGTTGGAGGATATCATCTTAGGATTGATCAGCGACACTTGCCAATTTTTAAGATTTCTTCCAAATGTCTGGGGCTGAGTGAATGATAAATTTACCTTTTAAACATACGTGACCTTCTGTGGACTCAGGATCCATGGTGGTGTATTTTCTCTCTGTGAGTTTTTCCAGAAAGATACTGCATCTTTCCTTTGGGCTTTTTTGGATCTCGGACAGCTTGAAATAGTAGGTTTTTGTTGGTTTTTGTTTGGGTCTTCTGAGAGCATCAGGATTAACGTCGGTAAACCTCTAATTTTCCAGTCATCCTGTTCATCATCTGGATCTTCCAGGATCAGCCCTAGAAACTGCTTGGGCTCTAGATGGACAAGCAGGTCTGCTTCTACCTTGTGTTGCTAGGGCATGGGTGAGATGCAGGTCATCCTCAAGGTGTTTGGTGGCTTTTAGAGTGCCTCATTTCATTGGACGTTAAAGGTCAGTGGCGTGATAGCAGTGGACCTTCCTAGGTGAGATCAGACACCTGACATAAGTCCTGAAACATCTCAGTACATGTTTCTGGATCCTCCGAAAACTCCCTTAATCTATTTGTATCCGTCATACCTCTTGGAGGGAGAGAAAGGGGTATGTAGTTTAACTGGTCCGGATTCTCCCCCGGCATCTCCTGGAGAGGTGGTATATTTGACCTGCTTCTTGGGGCAGATCAGGGAATGTCTGGGTATGGAGGACTAAATGGTGGTTGGGGGATGGCAGAAGGTAGACATTTTGGGTCCTTCTTGTTCCTTCCCTCAGTGATTCCTTGAGGCCCTCTTCTATCATGGTAGCGACTACAGCTGAGTCTAATTGGTACTGTTGGTGTAGTTGGAATTTTCTCTTAAAGAAAAGAAAGGCCAGATGTAGGGAACTTTCACCATTTTCCTTCACTTTTGCAAAACATGCTAAGCTGTAAAATAATATTAAAATTTATTTTTCCCTCTGGCAGCCAAGATTCTCCATCAGAGAGTTTGTATTGAGGCCGGGCCAGGCAGCAGAAGAAATGAAATGCTTTTTCTTGAGCATCTGTGGGTCAAGCTTATCTCAGCTTTTCAGTATGCAGGGTAGCAGTGAACCTGACATAGCTATTGAGAACAAAGCTCACATATGCGTAAGAGAAAACAGAACTCAGGTGCCTGCACTGGAGAGAACTGTCCATTTTGTTAGGGACATCTCCATAAGTGAGTTTCTGACGGTCAGAAAAACCTGCCTCTGGCTACCTGGTTCTGCTGGATTTATTGCTGCCTTACTGGCGAGAATGTGAGAGTCTCTCCTGCCAAAGACCCTGGAGAATCAGGGGAAGCTGTCCTCATTCAGCAGAACCAGACTAGGCTGAGCCAGGTGACGCAGAGGCCTGGCTTCCAGGAATGGTTGGGAGGCATGTGGCGCTGGGTGGCTCTCCTTCCGGAACTTTCCCCTAAGAGAATGACTCCCCTAACTCCACTCTATCATGTACATCACAGAAGAAACTCCTCCCAGTCTTACCCCCTTTAACTGCAGGTCTATAAATAAAGGAGAGTTGGGCTACTCCTTATAAGAGGCCAGCGCTGGTGTGGCCAGGCATGATAGACACACTCTCATAGGCTCTTTTGTGTTTATTGAGTAGATAAGTATCTTGAGTGATATACCGACAACATCCACATCTAGCAGTTAACCTTTCCTCATCCACGTGGGATGTGGCAGAGAGGACCCCCACACGTAGGGGCAAGGACTAATTTCCCACTGCCACTATTAAACTTCAAAATGTGAAAACTCATGGGAGGAAAAGTAAGGACTAGACTGGGCACACTCCTCCGCTCTGTGTGTCTATATGACCATGTGGTTGGGAAAGGCCTGGAGTGGGCACACTCCTCCACTCCATGTCTATATGACCATGTGGATGGGAAAGACCTGGAGTGGGCACACTCCTCTGCTCTGTGTCTATATGACCATGTGGTTGGGAAAGGCCTGGAGTGGGCACACTCCTCCACTCCATGTCTATATGACCATGTGGATGGGAAAGACCTGGAGTGGGCACACTCCTCTGCTCTGTGTCTATATGACCATGTGGTTGGGAAAGGCCTGGAGTGGGCACACTCCTCCGCTCTGTGTGTCTATATGACCATGTGGTTGGGAAAGGTCTGGAGTGGGCACACTCCTCCGCTCTGTGTGTCTATATGACCATGTGGTTGGGAAAGGCCTGGAGTGGGCACACTCCTCTGCTCTGTGTCTGTATGACCATGTGGTTGGGAAAGGCCTGGAGTGGGCACACTCCTCCACTCTGTGTCTATATGACCATGTAGTTGGGAAAGGCCTGGAGTGGGCACACTCCTCCACTCCATGTCTATATGACCATGTGGTTGGGAAAGACCTGGAGTGGGTACACTATTACACTCTGTGTCTATATGACCATGTGGTTGGGAAAGGCCTGGAGTGGGCACACTCCTCCGCTCTGTGTGTCTATGTGACCATGTAGTTGGGAAAGGCCTGGAGTGGGCACACTACTCCGCTCTGTGTCTATATGACCATGTGGTTGGGAAAGGCCTGGAGTGGGCACACTCCTCCGCTCCGTGTGTCTATATGACCATGTGGTTGGGAAAGGCCTGGAGTGGGCACACTCCTCTGCTCTGTGTCTGTATGACCATGTGGTTGGGAAAGGCCTGGAGTGGGCACACTCCTCCACTCCATGTCTATATGACCATGTGGATGGGAAAGACCTGGAGTGGGCACACTCCTCCACTCCATGTCTATATGACCACGTGGTTGGAAAAGGCCTGGAGTGGGCACACTCCTCCGCTCTGTGTGTCTATATGACCATGTGGTTGGGAAAGACCTGGAGTGGGTACACTACTACACTCTGTGTCTATATGACCATGTGGTTGGGAAAGGCCTGGAGTGGGCACACTCCTCCGCTCCGTGTGTCTATATGACCATGTGGTTGGGAAAGGCCTGGAGTGGGCACACTCCTCTGCTCTGTGTCTATATGACCATGTGGTTGGGAAAGGCCTGGAGTGGGCACACTCCTCCGTTCCGTGTGTCTATATGACCATGTGGTTGGGAAAGGCCTGGAGTGGGCACACTCCTCCACTCCGTGTTTCTATGTGACCATGTAGTTTGTGTGTATTAATCGCCCCTCATTCACAGAGGATTTTAGTAAATTATGGGGAACTAGGGTCATTAGGAATAAAGCTGGAATGAAGAGGTTACACTTGCTGTGGGCTAACAAAATTTCCATAGGGTCAGCAGGCTGTCCAGTGGTTGTTAGAGTCTTAATGTCCTTTTACTGGAAGGTTTTATGGAAGAGCTGAAATGAGAAGGATGTGAATATGTCTCCCTTTTTGTAGCCAAAGGAGCTAGCTGGGCACACAGGAGCACAGAAACAACCATGGGAGAATCCCTACCGGTTTGCAAAGGCCCAATTTGCCAACAAAGGGAACCCAGGATTTTCCTTATGAACAATCCCATGAAGATGTCCCTCTCAATGTCAAGTGGCAAGGGGAGAGGGTGCTCTGAGGAGCAAGTGTAGTCAGGTCATACAGAGGTGCTTGTGTTACTGGGTCCTTTGCTCAATACTGATGGATTAACCAGTCTGCCTTGGGCAGTCAGGAGAGGAGATGTGTGGAGAAGACTTTGAGAGTCACCAGGGAGTAGCCCTGGCCAGAATTTCATAGTTGCGTCATCCCCTCAGTCAGCTAACTAGGCAAAGTAAGATCAGGGTGGGGGTGGCTATCCTCTGATGCCACATTGGCTCCCAGGCTGGACAGGAAACTCGGAAATGGCTTTGGCAGAGCCCAACATGGGTGACCCACAGGACAGATTGGCAGCTTGCCCTACCTGCATTTAACTAGCTGACACTTGCCCAATATTGTCCTCTGGATAGAAGAAGGAGACAAAAAGACACACCTCAGAAAGATGTGAGGTGCAGAGGAGCTTGCTTTGGCGACGATCCTGGAGAGCCCCCATCTGATACCAATCTTGGAAATTCCAGTGTTGGTTAAACACCTGAGAAACACCAAGGCAAGAGTACTTGAAAGCAAGTTTTATTTGAGAGAGGGAGAGACAGAGATAGCCCTTTCCAGTCAGGAGGGCACCCAGAGCTGGATTTACCCTGGGAGTGGGTGTGTCTTGCCTTTTTGTAGATTCTAGGCTTCCTCCCACTCTCCACCTGCCTAGTGCCTAGGGCAGGAGAAGAGCAGCCCAGGGGTCCTCAATAGCAGCTCCTTGTGTTGGGAGGATTGATTCCCTGGAGGTATTAGCAATTCACTTCCTTTTCTTTGATAATTAGCCAATGAGTCCCCATCTTTTCCACTGAACATTTACTATTTATGCTGACCACCTGTCCTTTGTCCCTGTCTCATTCCAAGTTGTAGGAATTAAAAATTTGGGAACATTATTCTTTATTTAAAATTTTTTTTTATTAAAATCTTTTTTAATTTTTATTGACTGCATTTTGATTCATTGTACACAAATGAGGTACAACTTTTCATTTCTACGGTTGTACACAATGTAGATTCACACCATTCATGTAATCATACATATACATAGGGTAATACTGTCTGTCTTAGTCTACTATCTTTCTGTCCTCCACTCCCTTCCACCCCATTTTCCTCTACACCATCCAAAGTTCCTTCATTCTCCTCTTCCCCTGCTACTCCCCCTCATTATATATTGTCATCCACTTATTAGAGAAAACATTAGACCTTTGGTTTATTGGGCTTGGCCTGTTTCACTTAGCATGGTATTTTCCAACTTCATCCATTTACCAGCAAATGCCATAATTTTATTTTTCTTTATGACTCAGTAATATTCCATTGTGTATATGTACCACAGTTTCTTTATCCATTCATCAACTGAAGGACATCTAGGTTGGTTCCACAATCTAGCTATTGCAAATTGAGCTGCTATGAACATTGATGTGGCTGCATCACTATAGTATGTTGATTTTAAGTCCTTTGGGTATAAATCAAGGGGTGGCATAGCTGGGTCAAATGGTGGGTCCATTCCAAGCTCTCTGAGGACTCTCCATACTGCTTTCCAGAGTGGTTGCACCAATTTGCAATTCCACCAGCAATGTATGAGTGGGCCTTTTCCCCCACCTCCATGCCATCACTTATTATTGCTTGTGTTCTTGATAATAGCCATTCTAATTGGAGTTAGAGGAAATCTTAGGGTGATTTTAATTTGCATTTCTTTAATTACTAGGGATGATGAGCACTTTTATATATATTTATTGATAACCTGTAGATCTTCTTCTGTGAAGTGTCTGCCCATTTCCTTAGCCCATTTATTGATTGGGTTCTTTGTATTTATGATGTAAAATTTTGTAAGTTCTTTATAAACTTTGGAGATGAGTGCTCTGTCTGAAGTGTGGGTGGAAAAGATTTTCTCCCACTCTGTCAGTTCTCCTTTCACATTATTGATTGTTTCCTGTGCTGAGAAAAAACTTTTTAGTTTGATTCTATCCCACTTATTGATTCTTGCTTTTATTTCTTGTGCTATGGAGGTCTTGTCAAGGAAGTCTGGTCCTAAACCAATATGATGGAGATTCAGGCCTACTTTTTCTTCTATTTGCTTCAGGGTCTCAGGTCTAATTCCTAGATCCTGGATCCATTTTGAGTTTTGTACAGAGTGAGAGATAGGCGTTTAATTTCATTTTACTGCATATGGATTTCCAGTTTTGCCAGCACCATTTGTTGAAGATGCTCTCTTTTCTCCATTGTAAGTTTTTGGCACTTTTGTCTAATATGAGAAAACTGTACTTATGTGGACATGTCTCTGTGTCTTCTATCCTGTACCATTGGTCTACTTGTCTATTTTGGTGCCAATACCAAAAGGTATTGGTTTAAGGTCTGGTATTGTGATACCTCCTGCATCACTCTTTCTGCCCAGGATTGCTTTGGCTATTCTGGGTCTTTTGTTCTTCCAGATGAATTTCATGATTGCCTTTTCTGTTTCTATGAGAAATTTTATAGGGATTTTAATTGGAATTGCATTAAATCTGTATAATGCCTTTGGAAGTATGGCCATTTTGATAATATTAATTCTGCCTATCCAAGAACATGGGAGATCTTTCCATCTTCTAAGGTCTTCCTCAATTTCTTTCTTTAATGTTTTGTAGTTTTCATTGCTGAGATCTTTCACCTCTTTGGTTAGATTTATTCCCAAGTATTTTTTTTTTTTTGAGGCTATTGTGAATGGAGTTGTTTTCCTCATTTCCCTTTCAGATGTTTCATCACTTATGTATAAAAATGGTTTAGATTTATGCATGTTGATTTTATATCCTGCTATTTGCTGAATTAATTTATGAGGTCTAGAAGTTTTCTGGAAGAGTTTTTTGGATCCTCTAAATAGAGAATCATGTCATCAGCAAATAGTGACAGCTTGAGTTCCTCTTTTCCTATTTGTATCCCTTTAATTTCTTTAGTCTGTCTAATTGCTCTAGCTAGTATTTCAAGGACAATGTTGAACAGAAGTGGTGAAAGAGGGCATCCCTGTCTTGTTCCAGTTTTTAAAGGGAATGGTTTTAGTTTTTCTCCATTAAGAATAATTTTGGCCGTGGGCTTAGCATAAATAGTCTTTACAATGTTAAGGTATGTTCCTACTATCCTTATTTTTTCTAGTGTTTTGAGCATGAAGGAGTGTTTTGTCAAATGCTTTTTCTGCATCAATTAAAATAATCATATGATTCTTATCCTTAAGTTTATTGATATGATGGATTACGTTTATTGATTTACAGATATTGAACCAACCTTGCATTCCCGGGATGAACCCCATTTGACAGTGGTGCACTATCTTCTTAATATGCTTTTGGATACAGTTTGCCAATATTTTGTTAAGGATTTTTGCATCTATATTCATCAAGGATATTGGTCTAAAATTTTCTTTCCTTGATTTGTCTTTGGTTTGGTATGAGGGTGATATTAGCTTCATAGAGTGAGTTTGGTAGGGTTCTCTCCTTTTCTAGTTCCTGGAATACTTTGAGAAGTATTGAAATGAATTCTTCTTTGAAGGTTTTGTAGAACTTGGCTGAGAATCGTCTGGTTCTGGGCTTTTCTTGGTTGGTAAGCTTTTGATGTTTTCTTCTAATTCATTGCTTGATGTTGATCTGTTTAAATTGTGTATATCTTTCTGGTTCAGTGTGGGAGGATCATATGTCTCTAGAAATTTGTTGATATCTTCAGTGTTTTCTATTTTATTGCAATATAGATTTTCAAAGTAGCTTCTTATTATGTTATGTATTTCAGTGGTGTCTGTTATGATATTTCCTTTTTCATCACAAATTTTAGTAATTTGAGTTTTCTCTCTCCTTCTCTTTGTAAGTGTGGCTGAGGGTTTGCCTATTTTGTTTACTTTTTCAAAGAACCAACTTTTGTTTTGTTGATTTTTTGAATTGTTTCTCTTGTTCCAATTTCATTGATTTCAGCTCTGATTTTAATTATTTCCTGTCTTCTACTACTTTTGGTGTTGTTCTGTTATTCTTTTTCTAGGGCTTTGAGCTGTAATGTTAGGTCATTTAGTTGTTGACTTTTTATTCTCCTCTTGAATGCACTCCTTGCCATGAATATTCCTCTTAGTATTACTTTCATAGTGTCCCAGAGATTTTGATGTTGTATTGTCATTCTCATTTACCTCTAAGAATTTCTTTTATCTCCTCCCTGATGTTTTCTGTCATCCATGCTTCATTCAATAGCATATTATTTAGTCCCCAGGTGTCATTGATTTCTAATTTCATTCCATTATGATCTGATAGAACACAAGGCAGTATTTCTATTTTTTTGCATTTACTAAGGGCTGCCTTGTGGCATAAAATTGGTTTATTTTTGAGAAGGTTCCATGTGCTGCTGAGAAGAAAGTGAATTTGCTCGTCGATGAATGGAATATTCTATATATACCTGTTAAGTTTAAGTTATTGATTGTTTTATTGAGTTCCACAGTGTCTTTGTTTAGTTTTTGTTTGGAAAATCTATCCAGTGGTGACAGTAGTGTGTTAAAGTCACCCAGAATTATTGTGTTGTGGTCTATTTGATTCCTGGAATTGTGAAGGATTTGTTTGATGTACATGGATGCACCGTTGTTTGAGGTATAAATATTTATGATCATTATGTCTTCCTGATTTACGGTTCCCTTAAGCAGTATGAAATGTCCTTCTTTATCCCTTCTGACTTTGTCTTGAAGTCCACTTTAGGATGGAAACCTCCACTTTTTTACTGAGTCCATGAGCATGGTAGGTTTTTTTTTTTTTTTTTTTTTTTACCATCCTTTCATCTTTAGTCTGTGGATGTCTTTTTCTATGAGATGAGTCTTTTGAAGGCAGCATATTGTTGGGTCTTTCTTTTTAATCCAATCTGTCAGTCTATGTCTTTTGATTGATGAGTTTAGACCATTAACATTCATGGTTATTATTGAGATATGATTTGTATTTCCAATCATTTGGGCTTATTTTGGTTTTTAACTTGACTTGGTTTCTCCTTTGAATGGTTTTTCCTTTAAGGTATTTCCTCCTTTTGCTGATCTACATTGTTGTTTTTCATTTCCTCCTCATGGACTATTTTTTTGAGAACATTCTGTAGCACAGGCTTTCTATTTGTAAATTCTTTTACAAGGAAGGATTTTATTTCATCTTCAAATCTGAAGGTTAGTTTTGCTGGGCATAGGATTCTTGGTTGGCAACCATATTCTTTCAGAGCCTGAAATATGTTGTTCCAGGCCCTTCTAGCTTTTAGTCTGGGCTAAGAAATCTGTTGATATCCATATTGGTTTTCCCCTATATGTAATCTGATGCTATTCTCTTGCAGCCTTCAAAAATCCTATCTTTATTTTGTATGTTAGGCATTTTCATTTTAATGTACCTTGGTGTGACTCTGTTAAGATTTTATACATTTGGTGTTCTGTAAGCTTCTTGTATTTAATTTCCATTTTATTCTTCAGGTTTGGGAAATTTTCTGATATTATTTCATTGAATAGGTTGTTCATTCCTTTGGTTTGTTTCTCTGTGCCTTTCTCAATCCTGATAGTTCTTAAATTTGATCTTTTCATGATGTCCCATAGTTCTTGGAGGTTCAGTTCATGATTTCTTGCCATCTGTGTTTGGGCAACTTTATTTTCAAGATTAAATATTTTGTTTTCATTCTGAGGTTCTGTCTTCCAAGTGGTTTAGTCTGTTGATGATGCTTCCCACTGAGATTTTTATTTGGTTTATTGTTTCCTTCATTTCAAAAATTTCCATTTTTTTTGAGAATCTCTATCTCTTTGTTGAAATGATCTTTTGCTTCCTACAGTTGCTGTTTCAACTGCTTATTGGTGTGATCATTAATTGCCTGCATTTGCTCTCTTATCTCATCCTTTGCTTCACAAATCATTTTAATTATGGACATTCTGAACTCCTTTTCTGACATTTCTTCTACCATACTGTCACTGGATTCTATTAATATAGAATCTAGGTTTGTTTGGATCATTTTCTTCTCATTTTTTCATGTTGTTCATGTATCTTCCCCTCTAGCAGTGCAGATCTGGGGTAGCAGTTTCCCCCCATAGGCTTATAGTGACCCTATAGGTTTAAAATACCTTTTCTTCAATGGGGAGATCAATATTAGCAGTGCCCAGTTCAGACAGTATGTAACCTGAAACCAAATAGCCCCATGAGGATGTTAACAATGTTGTCATAATAAACAGAATGAGTCCAAATATTATCTTCAGTTTAACAAATAGATTTGCAATAAGGTCTGCAGTTTCTAAGGGAGGACAAATGTGGGGGCATCTGGAATTCCTCCAGTGTTTGACAAAGATCCTCTGGAGGATGATTGCAAAGGCTCATCCTAAAAGGAATTGCCAGATGTTTTGCTCCAAAGCATGGTGTTTTCTCTGCTGTGTTTTTCTGATAATATATTACTCATTTCAGTCTGAACGGATTGCTTAAGAGGATGAGGGGAATACAACAAAAATTCCAGAAAATATTACCTATAATCTGAAAAACAATGGGTCTTTACCACTAACAAAATTAAAAATAATTTTGCAACTGTGCAATGAGTCCCTGAAAGCCTCTGGAGAAAATAGTTGTAGATCTGCCTTTGTCTCCAACAGGCTGGTTAAATTTTAACAATGGTTTTGTTCATGTGTGGTGGTGAGGTAAGAGAATAAAGTTTCACAACATTCCTTCCTTTCTACAAAGAATATGTCACCCCTATAATAAATGTTGGTACACAATTACAATTGGGACCACTGCCCTACTGTAACCCTTAACTCAGCAATTTAGATATTAACCAGATGGACCTAGTAGAGATGGTCACATGAGATTATGTTGTGCCCAAAGGCTCGAGACCCCACAAAGACCACCAGAGACCATGATCAATGCAAGCAACAAAGAGTCATTTATTAGCAAGTTCAAACCTGGTCCTCTGTGTCCTCGAAAACCAGTGACACTCAGAGAGGCCCCCAGCCCTCGTTAGCAAGTTTTTATAATGAAAGGCAAGCAGTTTTACAGTGTTCTTTTAACTGGTTAACATTTGAACAGCTAAACATTAGTCCTCCTCTGGTTGGGTCCTGCCAATCTATTTGATTCTCATTGGGTCCCGCCAGAACTGAACGGTCCTAGTGGAAGAAGAGAGGAAGGAAGGGGTGAACTATGCAGGAGATGAGTCGGGGCTAAGCCCCGCTCCCGTCCTTGACAGATAAGGTCTCCAGGCAACCGCACATTCCTCGGACAAATATCTCTTAACAACCTTGGTAAGTACAGGGGCCCAGCAGTCCTGTTTGTCCTGTATTGCCTGCATCTGGGTGATTGAGACAGTTAGCAGCACAGATATCACCCTGCTCTCAACATTCCCCCCTTTCCAAGAACATTTAGAGAGCCAATCTTGGGTCTCTATTGTTTTAATTCTTGCTGCTTAATGGGCTGGTATTGGGCCTTTAGCACCATTAACTGTACTGTATTTATTCTATCTTTAACAAAAGCAATTAACTTATTGATTATACAAGGTCCTATAGTTAAAGCTAGTAACAACAATATTAGGGGTCCCACTATAGTGGACACCAGAGTAGTTAACCAAGGGGAAAAATTGAACCAGGATTCAAACCAGCTCTGACTAGCTTCCCATTCTTTCTTTCTGTTTGTTAGTCCTTCTCTGACTTTTGCCATGGATTCCCTCACTACTCCAGAATGATTAGCATAAAACCAATATTCTTCTCCCAGAGCTGCACATAGACCTCCTTGCTTACAGTCTTTAAAGGCAGGTAAATTTGGTAATTAATGAGCTTAGGAGATCCTTAACATTTTATTCTCCCAGGGGCAGTCTCCAACTTCCAGAGGCAGATGTCCTTCATGGCCTTCACTTCCTTAATTTGACCCGATCCCATATTTCTATACTAACTGCCTGTCCCCAATTCTGACTTCATTTACCCCTCTAATACTAGGAACTCCTTCACTGCTGTAGGGAAAATGGGCGATGACCAATCTGGCTTCTTTGAGCTGGAAGTGGGCAGCGTGGGGCAAGCAGTTTGGAGTTCCCTTTTTAGAAATCGGGTCAACTGAGGGGTCCAAGGTAGAAGTCTGGTTGGGGAAGAGCAGGCTGTAAAGGCATCTGGGGTTGGTTGCTTCTATGAGAGAAGAACAAAAAGACATGAGTAATGAAATGAGATTGATACAATATAAATGTTGTGGATTCTGGAACATGTCAATGAATATCATAAAGATGACAGAAGTCAATTAATTCCTCACCAGGGGGTGGAAGAACTGAGAAGTTGTTCCCATAACAAGGCCTAGCAAAGGCTGGAGGGGACAAGGCCTTTATTTGGGGACTTTAACATTGTCCAGGTTATCAGGAATGTAAACATAATATTTAACTCTTAATGTCATTGAGGTCCCCAGAAAATATAGTTAAGCTACTTAATGTCATCTGATTTTTATACAATATCCCTTTATTGGTATAGCCTGTGTTAAGTAGAGATCTCTATATTTCTGTTACTTAGGGCTAGATAATCATACTAGCAAACATAGATTAAGCCTACCTGTGACTGTAGGCCTTAAACTGACTAAAATCTTCTGACTCTGGCAGTTTTCCTTGATAGTTAACAGGCACATTTGTCTAAGAATCTTTCTTTTGTAGCTTCCACTCTTAATTTTAGTGGGTTAACACAAGTGTACATCTTAAGTTACTTTTAACTATTATTTCTTTTAAATGCCCAAGAATGGCTATATTTTGGTTTTAACTGTTTTGCTGGATGTCCAAGATCAAGCTGGTCAAATTGACCTGGTTCCTGTCTTGTTAAAGAGTCAGCTGAGTTTCCACAGGGGCCACTCATAGAGAACTTAAGAGCAGCTTCTTAGCTCCATTAGTGCCATTGGTTAGGCAGGGTCTTCTCGATGAGGTGGCTTTCCTTGAAAGCATTAGGGGTGTCTCCCTTTTTCCATGACCCTCCTCTGCAGCAGACACACTGAGTGATTTTCATCCTCTAGTCTCAACAATCTCCTTGATCAGGAGGTTGTGTGACCCAGAGTTGCAGCGCTCCTTAGAGAAGTCCTCTTATTCCCTGGCTTCAGGCTGACTTTGAGGGCAAGATACTGTTTTTTTTTTTTTCTCTTGGCCTCTGTATTTAATTCCAATTTCTAAGTTTGATCTTAATCATCCAGCAAGCCAGTCTCACCAGTCATAAAGTAAGAGTACTGGGCTTTAACTTTAATGTCCATAACTTTACAGTCATTTACCCTTTTATTAAAGTACTACCACATACTACCTGTTTTGAAGGTGATGGCCTATTATCACAAGTTACCTAGGTTGTATGTTCTGGAAGCAGCTCCTTCTGCAAAATAGTAACAGGCAACAGTTTTACAAAATGAAATTAGCAAGAGTAAAAACATATTTAGCTTGTATAATAGTTATCTTGAATTTTGGCTGAGTTCTACATTATATACCCTGTTTGAGATCACAGTAATCTTTACACCAAACATCAAACTTTTGAGCACAACTTTAAATGAGTTAAAGCCTGGCTTACTTTGGAGTCATTCTAACATGTAGCAGAGTGAGGCAGAGCCTTATCTCAGGTAAGGCAGGGCTCTTCACAAGTCTTAAGTAAAATGTTCTAATCCTAAAACTAGTTTTTGCCCCTTTTGCCATGACCAGCATGACCAAATTTTCAAGTTCAGTGAGGGTCAAAGGAGTATTAGAAAATAAAGGTTTATAAACACAGATTTTGAAGATTAAGCTGAGATCAGATGGAGCTCTGTTCTCTGATGGAAATGCAGATCTAAAGAGTTATGTTAGCAACATTTATACATGTCTTATTATTAGGTTAAAGACTATGTAAGCATTATTCTTTGTTTTCAGGAGAGTTACAGAGACTAGAACATCTACATAACTTTTTCCCACAACTGCAAAGTGCAATGTTAGGAACTCCGTGTAGCTCTCAAAGAAGTCCACTGTCCAAAGTTACTGTAAGGTGGGCAGGAACTAGAGAAGGGAACTGATGAAACACTGGTTATCTAGCAAAACAATTTCTTTCTGCCCAAGAGCTGTGTGCCTGAGATCAATGTAAGAACTGATAGGACTCCTGTACAGAGCCTCCCCAGGGAGGCTACTGCCACAGCAGTTAGGCATCTTGTGCTCCTACACAGGAACACTCCCAGGCACCAGGCATGCTACAGTCATGAAGTCAGGGACCCCAATCTCAGTCATTGTTGTCCCATTTTTGCTATTGTGCATTATACTCTTTCTTAAATGTCATTTTAAGAAGTTTACATATATTGATTTCTGAGTCCATATGAACATTAGTTAACACAGTCTAACATTATATCCAAAATAGGAATCAATCAAAGAAAGGCTGAGAGAGCTTTTAACTTTTCTTTTGTGTAGCAAAATGCTTTCACCTTCTACAATATGAACCTTTAAACAAATCAGGCTGTCACTAACTCTTAGATATACATTTACATTTAAATTTTTATCTCAGTGAAATAAGTAACCAATTTTACATATACCTTACTGATAATATGTCCCATAATAGAACATTAAATGATAGAAATAAATCCCCCCAAAAATGTACTCTTTAAGTTTAATATTACCAGTACAGACAAGTTTATTCTGGAGAATAGCAGCTTGACAAATTTCCTGCTTTAAAAACTTGTATACCTGGAAAATATAAATACATTTAATATACAAGGAGTGACCATTTCACAATTACCTTGACACTTTAATCTTACTAAATTCAGTTTTTAAAGAAAAATTTAGACTCTGTAACATAGTACAATACTCTTAACAGTTGTTTAACCATAATTGTATAAACCTCAATTTTTAAGACTAATTGTTTTGCTTTTTTTTATTATTGTAAACAAATGGGATACATGTTGTTTCTCTGTTTGTACATGGCGTAAATGCATACCATTTGTGTAATCATAAATTTACATAGGGTAATGTTGTTTGATTCATTCTGTTATTTTTCCCCTTCCACCCACCCTTCCCACCCCTCTTTTCCCGCTATACATTCCTTCCTTCCTCCATTCTTGCCCCCTCCCTGACCCTAACTCTAACCCTAACACTAACCCCTCCCACCCCCCATTATGTGTCATCATCCACTTATTAACGATATCATTGGTCCTTTGGTTTTTTGAGATTGGCTTATCTCACTTAGCATGATATTCTCCAGTTTCATCCATTTGCCTGCAAATGCCATAATTTTATCATTCTTTATGGCTGAGTAATATTCCATTGTATATATATGCCACAGTTTCTTTATCCATTCATCAATTGAAGGACATCTAGGTTGGTTCCACAATCTGGCTATTGTGAACTGAGCAGCTATGAACATTGATGTGGCTGTATCTCTATAATATGCTGATTTTAAGTCCTTTGGGTATAGGCCAAGGAGTGGGATAGCTGGGTCAAATGGTGGGTCCATTCCAAGTTTTCTAAGGAGTCTCCACACTGCTTTCCAGAGTGGCTGCACTAATTTGCAGCCCCACCAGCAATGTATGAATGTACCTTTCTCCCCACATCCTCGCCAACACCTGTTGTTGCTTGTATTCTTGATAATCGCCATTCTAATTGGGGTGAGATGGAATCTTAGGGTGGTTTTGATTTGCATTTCTCTTATTACTAGAGATGTTGAACATTTTTCCATATGTTTGTTGATTGCTTGTAGATCTTCTTCTGAGAAGTGTCTATTCATTTCCTTAGCCCATTTGTCGATTGGATTATTTGCATTCTTGGTGTAGAGTTTTTTGAGTTCTTTATAGATTCTGGAGATTAGTGCTCTATCTGAAGTATGATTGGCAAAGATTTTCTCCCACTCAGTAGGCTCTTTCTTCGCATTGCTGATAGTTTCCTTTGCTGAGAGAAAGCTATTTAGTTTGAATCTATCTCAGTTATTAATTCTTGCTTTTATTTCTTGTGCTATGGGAGTCCTGTTGAGGAAGTCTGGTCCTAAGCCGACATGTTGAAGCTCTGGACCTACTTTTTCTTCTATAAGATGCAAGGTCTCCTTAATCCATTTTGAGTTTAGTTTCATGCATGGTGAGAGATATGGGTTTAGTTTCATTCTGTTGCATATGGATTTCCAACTTTCCCAGCACCATTTGTTGAAGAGGCTATCTTTTCTCCATTGCATATTTTTGGCCCCTTTGTCTAGTATGAGAAAATTGTATCTATTTGGGTTTGTATCTGTGTCCTCTATTCTGAAGCATTGATCCACCTTTCTATTTTGGTACCAATACCATGCCGTTTTGTTACTATTGCTTTGTAGTAGAGTTGAAGATCTGGTATTGCGATACCCCCTGCTTCACTCTTTCTGCCAAGGATTGCTTTAGCTATTCTGGGTTTTTTATTCTTCCAGATGAATTTCATAGTTGCTTGCTCTATTTCTGTAAGGTACATCATTGGGATTTTAATTGGAATTGCATTGAATCTGTATAGAACTTTTGGTAGTATGGTCATTTTGACAATATTAATTCTGCCTATCCAAGAACATGGGAGATCTTTCCATCTTCTAAGGTTTTCTTGAATTTCTTTCTTTAGTGTTCTGTAGTTCTCATTGTAGAGGTCTTTCACCTCTTTTGTGAGATTGATTCCCAAGTATTTTATTTTTTTCAAAGCTATTGTGAATGGGGTAGTTTTCCTAATTTCTCTTTCTGAAGAAGATTCATCGCTTATGTATAAAAATGCCTTAGATTTATGTGCATTGATCTTATATTCCGCTACTTTACTGAATTCACTAATGAAATCTAAAAGTTTTCTGGTGGAATTTCCTGGTTCCTCTAAGTATACAATCATATCATCAGCAAACAGGGATAGTTTGAGTTCTTCTTTTCCTATTCGTATCCCTTTAATTTCTTTGGTCTGTCTAATTGCTCTGGCTAGAGTTTCAAGGACGATATTGAAAAGAAGTGGTGAAAGAGGGCATCCCTGCCTTGTTCCAGTTTTTAGAGGGAATGCTTTCAGTTTTTCACCATTTAGAATGATATTAGCCATGGGTTTAGCATAGATGGCCTTTACAATGTTAAGGAATGTTCCCACTATCCCTATTTTTTCTAGTGTTTTGAGCATGAAGGGGTGCTGTATTTTATCAAATGCTTTCTCTGCATCTATTGAAATAATCATGTGATTCTTAACTTTAAGTCTATTGATATGGTGAATTACATTCATTGATTTCCTGATGTTGAACCAACCTTGCATCCCTGGGATGAAGCCCACTTGTCATGGTGCACTATCTTTTTAATATGTTTTTGTATGCGATTTCCTAAAATTTTGTTGAGAATTTTTGTGCTGATGTTCATGAAGGATATTTGTCTGAAATTTTCTTTCCTCGATGTGTCTCTGTCTGGTTTAGGTATCAGGGCAATTTTGACTTCATAGAATGAGTTTGGGAGGGTTCCCTCCTCTTCTATTTTATGGAATACTTTGAGAAGTATTGGAATGAGCTCTTCTTTAAAGGTTTTGTAGAACTCGGCTGAGAACCCATCTGGTCCTGGACTTTTCTTTGTTCATAGGCTTTTGATGACTTCTTCTATTTCATTACTTGAAATTGGTCTATTTAAATTGTGTATGTCCTCCTTGTTCAGTTTAGGCAATTCATATGTCTCTAGAAACCTGTTGATGTCTTCGAAATTTTCTATTTTGTTGGAGTATAGATTTTCAAAATAGCTTCTAATTATGTTTTGTATTTCAGTCGTTTCTGTTGTGATATTTCCTTGTTCATTCCGAATTTTAGTGATTTGGGTTTTCTCTCGTCTTCCTTTGTTAGTGTGGCTAAAGGTTTATCAATTTTGTTTATTTTTTTGAAGAACAAACTATTTATTTTGTCAATTTTTTGTATTGTTTCTTTTGTTTCAATTTTGTTGATTTCAGCTCTGAGTTTAACTATTTCCTGTCTTGTACTACCTTTGGTGTTGGTCTGTTCTTCTTTTTCTAGGTCTTTGAGCTGTAGTGTTAGGTCATTTACTTGTTGAGTTTTACTTCTTTTATTAAATGCACTCCATGAAATAAATTTTCCTCTAAGTACTGCTTTCATAGTGTCCCAGAGATTTTGATATGATGTTTCTCTGTTCTCATTTACCTCTAAGAATTTTTTAATTTCCTTCCTAATATCTTCTGTTATCCATTCATCATATAATACCATATTGTTTAATCTCCAGGTGTTGGAATAGTTTCTGTTTTTTACTCTTTCATTTATTTCTAACTTCAATCCATTATGATCTGATAGAATACAGGGTAGTGTCTCTATCTTCCTGTATTTGCTGACATTAGCTTTGTGGCATAATATATGGTCTATTTTAGAGAAGGATTCATGTGCTGCTGAGAAGAAAGTGTATTCGCTCTTGGTTGGATGGTATATTCTATAAATGTCTGTTAAGTCTAAATTATTGATTGTGTTATTGAGATCTATGGTTCCTTTGTTCAATTTTTGTTTGGAAGATCTGTCCAGTGGTGAGAGAGGCATGTTAAAATCACCTAGTATTATTGTGTTATGGTCTATTTGGTTTCTAAAATTGAGAAGGATTTGTTTAACATACCTGGATCAGCCACTGCTTGGGGCACAGATGTTTATGATTGTTATATCTTGCTGATTTATGCTTCCCTTAAGCAGTATGAAATGTCCTTCTTTATCCCTTCTAACTTTGGCTTGAAGTCCACATTATCTGAAATGAGGATGGATACTCCAGCTTTTTTGCTGAGTCCATGTGCATGGTATGTTTTTCCCCATCCTTTTACCTTTAGTCTATGGGTATCTCTTTCTATGAGGTGAGTCTCTTGCAGGCAACATATTGTTGGATCTTTCTTTTTAATCCAATCTGCCAGTCTATGTCTTTTGTTTGAGGAATTCAGGCCATAAACATTCAGGGTTATTATTGAGATATGATTTGTATTCCCGGTCATTTGGTTCATATTTAAAATTTTATTTTTTTATTTATTTTTTGACACGTCTTGGTTCCTCCTTTATTTGACAGTTCCTTTAGGATAATTCCTCCATTTGCTGATTTGCTTCTTTGTTTTTTATCTCTTCCTCATGAAATATTTTGCTGAGAATGTTCTGTAATGCTGGCTTTCTTTTTGTAAGTTCTTTTAGCTTTTGTTTATCATGGAAAGATTTTATTTCATCGTCAAATTTGAAGGTAAGTTTTGCTGAGTATAAGATTCTTGGTTGGCATCCATTTTCTTTCAGAGCTTGAAAAATATTGTTCCAGGCCCTTCTAGTTTTAAGGTCTGGATTGAAAAATCTGCTGATATCCCTATTGTTTTCCCCCTGAATGTAATTTGGTTCTTTTCTCTCACAGCCTTTAAAATTCTGTCTTTATTTTGTATGTTAGGTATTTTCATTATAATGTGCCTTGGTGTGGGTCTGTTGTAATTTTGTGTATTTGGAGTCCTATAAGCCTCTTGGACATGGTTTTCCATTTCATTCTTCAGATTTGGGAAATTTTCTGATATTATTTCATTGAATAGATTGTTCATTCCTTTGGTTTTTTTCTCTAAGCCTTCCTCAATCCCAATAATTCTCAAATTTGGCCTTTTCATGATATCCCATAGTTCTTGCAGATTCTGTTCATGATTTCTTATCATCTTCTCTGTTTGTTCAACTTTGTTTTCAAGGTTAAATATTTTGTCTTCATTATCTGAAGTTCTGTCTTCCAGCTGTTCTATCCTATTGTTTATGCTTTCTATGGAAATTCTTCTTAATTCTTTCTTAATTTGGTTTATTGTTTCCTTCATTTCAAGGATTTCTGTTTGTTTTTTTTTCAGTATCTCTAACTCTTTATTGAAATGATCTTTTGCTTCCTGAATTTGCTCTGTTAACTGTTGATTGGTGCGATCATTCAATGCCTGCATTTGCTCTCGCATCTCATCATTCAATGCCTGCATTTGCTCTTTCATCTCATCGTTTGCTTCCCTGATCATTTTAATTATGTACATTCTGAACTCCCTTTCTGTCATTTCTTCTGCCATGCTGTCGTTGGATTTTATTGATGTAACATCTAGATTTGTTTGGGGCATTTTCTTCCCTTGTTTCTCATATTGTTCAGGAATCAGTGGCTCATTAAGATATTGTAGATTTCCTCTATTGACTTATAATGTCCCTGAAGATTGCTAGTATATCCCCTCTTATCCTTCAGTAGCCTGAAGTCTTGGAGGAAGTTGATAATGCGGAGCTCCCCGAGGAAGCTGCCTCTCTAGGGGTGGTGACCCTCAGGTGGGGTATATTCCCTGCTAGTGGGCAGAGGTGCCTTCATTTGTTGACCAATGGTCATCCAAAGGGGAACTAGGCTGCGGGCTGAGGCAAGGCCTGTTTGTGCCTGTGTCTCTGGTTTTACCGTCCTTGTGGGAAAACCTCACCCGGCGGGGAAGATTCACCCAGTGGGGAGATCTCGCTGGTCAGTTCCCCTCCTAGAGTTTCCCCTCAATCTACAACTACCGCTTGGGCTGGGCTGTCTTCCTCTGCAACGTTCCCAGTGGCCCGGAACTACCTCCTGGGCCTGGGAGCCTCACCCTTCCCAGGCGAGTCTCCTTAGACTGCCTCTCCCAGAGACTCTGCCCGCGCGCAGTCCTGGAAACTTCGCTCCACCCCTAGGCGTGTCTCTGTGCGGCTCTTCCAGCAAGAAGCCACCTAGCTCCTGGGACCCTGCTCTGCACCTAATCGCCTGGTTATGCGGCCCCTCCTCTGATCCGCCACCTGGAGCCCTGTACAATAGCTCTGAGACCCAGAGACCCACCACACACCTCCTCCTCCGGACAGCCGCCCGGTTTCCGACGCAGTCACTAGGAGTCCAAGCAACTCACTTCGGGTCTCCTCCTCCCGCCAACTGCCCGTAGCCCTAGGCAGTCACTCCAAGTCCAAGTGACCCGCCCTGTTCCTCCTCCTCCTCCTCGGGGTAGCCCCCTGGGTGTTCAGGAGCGGTGGCTCTGAGACCAAGTGACCCACCATGCTCCTCCTCCAGGCAGGCCACCAGTGTTCAGGAGCGGTCGCTTTTAGTCCATCAACTCACCACTCGCCTCCTCCTCTGGCAACCACCTGTGGCTCTGATGCAGTCACTCCTAGACCAAGCGACCCGCTGCACTTCTCCTCTTCCTCCAGGCAACCCCCTGGTGTTCAGGAGTGCTCACTCTAAGTCCAAACAGCTCGCCACGCAGCTCCTCCTCAGGCAGCCACCCGGAGCCCCAGTGGTTGCTCCGAGTCCAAGCGCTGTGCTGAGCCGCCTCCTCTATGATGATCCCAGTGGTCTGTTTACCGCTTCAGTGGGGGGAGGGGCGTCTCGCCAAGCAACTCTACTTCACAAAGTTCCCTGCGTTCCAGGGCTTCCGCCCCGTCCGGGACACCTCCCCAATGGGAGAGACTCACCCGGCGGCTTTGAGTTGGTCCCAAGTCTCTCACTATCTCCTCTTTTGAATCTTGCATCCTGGAGCAATGTGAAATGCAGCCGCCCTCTAGTCCACCATCTTGAAAAACCTGACAAATTGTTTTAAAGAATAAAACTTAATAGACACAAAGTTAAGAGTAAATTAGTGTCTAAGAAATCCTTGTTATTTTACCATGTCATTTTACCATATAGATTAAACTTTGGCTTATATCAGAACATTAGTATTTCACCTTAGGAAAAACCTTAAATAGCTTTAGCTGTCTCACATACATACAACCAACTTAATTACACACAGACTTGTTGAAACTTGCCCTTCACTTACACACAGACTTTCTTAGCACTTACTTAGACCCTCATGTATTCCATCACACAGGCACTTTCTTACCCAGAAACATTTTCTTTTCCTTTTTATTAAATATATTTCCAAACCCAGAACCTTTTATTTTCTCTTTCCTATCTGTTGACCCCTTTTTGTCCACATTCTGAAACAACTCTTATGAAATTTTTGAATTTAAGACAAATTACTCCGATTTAACAAGATAAAATACTTTGTGGTTTATAGTACTCTAACTGAAACACAGTGAAAGGGGAGATGGTAACTCTAAATCCAAATCTAAGAGCTCCTTGGAGCTTTGCAGAATGGGAGGGGGAGCAGGGGGAAGTGGTAAGGGAGCAGATGGAATGCTCACCCTCCGAGTTGAGGTTTTATCTGTTAGAACATAACTCTTAATAACCTTGTTTTTAGTAATGACACAAAGCAATTTTAAACCCTTTTTAATTTACCAACCTGTGAAAACACCAATAATATTTAAGTATGTTACCCCATGTAATTTAAGGAGTTAAAAGTACTTGATATTATTTAACAATGAGCATTTTAACTTTGCAAATTAATCAGATGTCACCAACAAACACATTTGAGTAATCCCATACATGTTAATTCTAATTCACTTATTCTGTAAAAACCAAGATATCAGACAAGTGTCCTGAACAGTATTTGCTGTCTCTTTCCTGTTGAAGAAAAGTCCTAGAAACAATTGATATTAGACATTGTTTAACATCAACATTCCATTAGTTTGACCACCTAGAGACTTGCGAGTTATTTCTAAAGACATTTTACTTTTATTAGTTTACCCAATTTAAATCGAACCCTTTTAAATCACGTGAATAAAGGTATTTGGATCCATTTTTAAATTTTAATTTTAGGAGCGCTCAGTTTTGATACAGACAAAACATGACATTAGCACGACATACAAATAATAAAAAAATCAAAGGCCTTGTAACTTTATAGGTGAATCTCCATTGCAATGTAACATGTTCAAAAACTCTAGTTGAATAAAAATAGAACTGATCAAAAAGAAAAAAATCATTAACCTAGGTATGCAGGATCAAAATTATGAGCTCAAAAATACAGCATTAGAGAAAAACAAAACAAAACAAGAATCCTAGAGAATGAGTTAGTTATGTGTAGCAGCCCAGGAGTTTAAAATGGACACCTTTTTTTTCTTTTCTTCAGGTCACCCCCCCTTTCCCGCTGAGACTGCTGCAGTTTACATTCCAATGCAGGCTTTAGCAAGGCCAGGCAGGGGGGAGGGAGGGATCACCCAGGACTTTTTAACCCTTTTTCTTCCTGGTTGAGAAATCAGGTTAGGTTTGAATGCAGAAAATCACAAAACATTATTTCTTACTACTTTTGAGGAATGGAGCTGCTGAGCTCTCTGCCTAGGGGGATTGGAGTAAACAAATCTCTCAGGAACAAGGAGAAGGACTGTAAAGTACCCTGCAATGAGTACCCCTAAGCCTAAGATCGGATTAACACAATGAAGAACTTAATAGAAGGCAAGAGTAAAGACCATATAGTACAATATGCAGACAGACATGTAGTGCGCTAAATCAAAAATTGGTAGCTGGTACTTTGTCAACAAAAACAAACAATTTCCGATTGTGTCAAAGAGTTGTCCAGACGCAACACAATGACCAGATGTGACAAAGAGTCACCCTAATGCGACAGAGTCGCCCAGATGCAGCACAGACGCTGCCCAGATGTGACAGAGTCATCCAAATGCGACGGAGTTGCCCAGATGCAGCACAGACGCTGCCCAGATGTGACAGAGTCATCCAAATGCGACGGAGTTGCCCAGATGCAGCACAGACGCTGCCCAGATGTGACAGAGTCATCCAAATGCGACAGAGTTGCCCAGATGCAGCACAGACGCTGCCCAGATGTGACAGAGTCATCCAAATGCGACAGAGTTGCCCAGATGCAGCACAGACGCTGCCCAGATGCAGCACAAAAGCTTCCCAGATGTGACAGAGTCACCCGATGGGTCGAGGGGATGTCTCCCGAGACCCTGCTGGGGTCCTATAGTGCGTCCGCCAGGACTATGCCAGCCCAGAACCAGAACCTGCAGGCAATCCAGACCAGAAAACACACAGCAATGCCTTACTCACCGGCCGAAGGTGTCACTTATGACTCTATGATCAGGTGTCTGGGTGGGCTTGGGGCATCCCGGACGAGCCCCCATATGTTGTGCCCAAAGGCTCGAGACCCCGCAAAGACCACCAGAGACCACGATCAATGCAAGCAACAAAGAGTCATTTATTAGCAAGCTCGAGCCTAGTCCTCTGTGTCCTTAACCAGTGACGCTGAGAGGCCCCCAGCCCTCGTTAGCAGGGTTTTTATAATGAAAGGCAAGCAGTTTTACAGTGTTCTTCTAATTGGTTAACATTTGAACAGCTAAACATTAGTCCTCCTCTGGTTGGGTCCTGCCAATCTATTTGATTCTCATTGGGTCCCGCCAGAACTGAATGGTCCTAGTGGAAGAAGGGAGGAGGGAAGGGGTGAACTATGCAGGAGATGAGTCGGGGCTAAGCCCTGCTCCCGTCCTTGACAGATAAGGTCTCCAGGCAACTGCACATTCCTCGGACAAATATCTCTTAACAACCTTGGTAAGCACAGGGGCCCAGCAGTCCTGTTTGTCCTGTATTGCCTGCATCTGGGTGATTGAGACAGTTAGCAGCACAGATATCACCCTGCTCTCAACAATTACTCGTCTATTGTTTTAACCATGAGAATAATAACCGCGAGAATAATAAGAATAGTTTTAGGTCACATAGACTTTAGATATTAAGGAAGTAAATATTGTATTAGCTCATCAACGTAGTTAGATATTCTTAAAACAATTGTGATTAGGTAAGGATGATCTGTAAGGTTGTTGTTTTCTGCCTATGCTTTGGAAACTTCTTTAATATTAACCACAAGACTGCCATTATAGCCTGAAGAAAAATGTATATAAACCCAGCCTTCCCCAGAATAAAGTGGGATTGATTGCACCAGAACTAGTCTGTGTCTTTCATTCTCCATCCATTGCCGACACTGTCTCCCCGCACCCCATTTACCAGTGTGGAACCCATGGACTCCTGCTAGGGCTGAACCCTGGCAGACAAAGAAGATGGGAAGGGGTGTAGGATGTAGTGTTAATGGGATAAGAAAAGAATATACAGAAGTTCTAGGTCATACAGTAAGAGTGTAATCAAAAGAAGTTGGTTGTTAGCATGTGGAAAGGGAGAAAGAGACTGAGGGAACAGGTAAACAAAAGGAAAAGAGAACAAGAAAAGTAAAGATATAAAAACTTAAAATTTTTCAATGAGGAGAAAAAAAAATCTACACTCTAACAGTCATATAGTATTCAAACCTCCCAGTCTTCAGTAGCCTGATATATGAGAGGTACCTGACAATGAGCTTCCCAGTCTCCAGCAGGCATCTTAGGATGATATTTGCCCCACTTAAAGATGGGAGATACGGCTTCCAGGATTATCCAAGATGGCCACTCAGGCTTCCAAATGTGTTAGCAAATGGGGAGCTGCAGCTTGGGGTGTGGACGTGGTCATCTGGAGGTCCTGGAGATGGGGTGCAGTCAGTCTGGGGGTCCTGGTGGTAGGGTCCAGTCAGTTGGCCTGGGGGTCCTGGTGGCTGGGGAGCAGTCAGTCTGAGGGCCCCAGAGGCAGGGAGCAGTCAGTTGATGTGAGGGCCCCAGAGACAGGGAGTTGTCAGTCGGGCTGAGGGGTCCTGGAGATGGGGCTCAGTCTGGCCAGGGGTCCTCAGGTCCTGGCTGTTGTCTCAAAATGGTGGCAGCCATGTGTAACCAAACCTGCAGGTACTGTGACAGTGAACTTCCAGGCAACAGCAGGCAGCTGGCTCTCCATTGGCGGTCTGTCATCAGTCTGCTGGCTGCTGTTGGACAATCAGCAGGTGAACCTTGGGTGGTGTGTGATGGGTAGGTGAAAGGTGGGTGATGGACAAGCAAGAGGCAGGCAAATGGTGGATGGTAGGCACCAGTCAGCAACCTGCACTCAAAAAGTAGTCGATATGGTGGCAGACTGCAGGTGAATGCAGTGGACAAATGGGGTATCTGCCTCACCAAGAAACAGATATCCTCTGCTTGAAACCCGAGTTATGGAACAACAAGGAACGCAGCCTCCCTCAAGTCTGCTATCACGGATCTCCCATTCTTTATTTTTTATAACCTATATTAGTTTTTTATGGCTGCCATTACAAACTACTAAAAATATTGGTGGTTTAAAGCGACACCAATTCATTCCTTTACAGTTCTGGAGATAAGTCTGGCTACAGCCCAGGGGCAGGGTGGGTTCCCTCTGGACACTGTCTTCTCAGTTCTGGTGGCCACCTGTATTCCTGTACTTGTGGTTCCTCCGATGTCTTCCAAGTTCACCTGTTGGCTCTCTGCCTCTGTCACCATGTCCCTTCCCACTGATGCTGATGCCTTTCTTCCTCTTATGAGGTTCTTGTGATCATACTGTGTCCACCAGCTAAGTAAGCATGATTTCCCCACTGCACAGTCCTTAGTCATATCTTCAAAGTTTCTTTCACCATATAAGATACAGTCACAGAATTGGGGATTAGCATGTGGACTTATTTGGAGAACAATAGTCAGCCCATCACATAACTGACCTATTTGCAAAATAAATAAATAAATAAATAAATAAATAAATAATAAAATAAAAAAATCAGACATTCTTTAATAAGTTATTCATAAATGGGAACTACTGAAACTGTTGTAGTTGGGAGCAGTCCTGGGGAGGGTGAGCACTGAATCAGCTTTCCCTCCTTTACTTTGCTCTTGTGAGGTGTTTTGGTCCCAGTCATGGAAAGCTGAGTGGAGCAGGCTCTACAGGGAGCTGAGGACAGACTTTCAAATACCACCTGAGCTGTCCACCGGCTGTGGGAGGAGGAGGGTGGGCTGTGGTTTACCTTCCTGGGACTCCCCGCCTGTTGACTGTTCTCACATTGATCGTTTCATGCACTGACCCACCAGGATGCAAACCATGGAAAACAAGCCCCTCCCTCAGGAGCTGACACCTGGAGAACAGTGGTAGGATGCATGTCACGGCACAGAATTCCAAGCACAGCTGGCCAGCAGGGACAAGGACACTCAGCGGGGGTGAGCAAAGTGCACTCAGAGCTGACGCCTTCAGGTGGTGAGCTGAGGGGGCTTGAGGGAGCATGCAGATGCGTGAGTACCCCATACCCATGCAGGCTGGAAACTGGCTCAACAGTGGAGTCCCCAGAGAGGCGGGAGTTGAACTAGACTTCAGGGAGGGAGGCCTTGCATGAGGAAATGCTTGGGGCAGTGATGAGGACTCCAGCCTGCCCAAGTTCTCAGGGGCTTATTTCTCAAGTCACAGAGGCTGGAATCTGAGGTCAAGGTGTGGCTTGGTTTCCACTGAGAAGTCCCTCCTTGGCTAGTATATGGCGGTCTCCTCAATGTGTCCTTACATGGTCTTCCTTGTAGCCAAATCTCCTTATGAGGACATCATACACACTGATCAGAGCCTGTAAAATGACATCCAAAACCTGTGGCCTCTGTAGAGAGGTCACGCTCTGAGGTCCTAGGGCCTGGACTTCGACACATGAATTCCAAGGAAGCAACTAAGCCCATAACCAAGGACTGGGGAGAAGACAGGCTTCCCGGCAGGGGAGGCCAGGGAGGTGGTCACCAGTGTGGCTTCCGTGCTCACTCCAGATAAGCCCCTTCTCTCCTCCTGGTCTTCTTCCTTCTCATCTATACCCTGTCTTCTCATTTCTCACCCCATTTTCATTTCTCCATGACCTATTTATCTTCCAGTCTCACTAATCTTCCCCCACATTTCTATTCTATAATAAGCAATCTCAGTGCCTGAGGTTTGGACCTTCCCTTCACCACATATGAGAGCAGCCTCTGCCCCTGCAGGGAGCCCGCTGTCAGGGTGCCTGTGAGAACAGAGCTGCTCTCCTTTGCTGCCCTGGCCTCCCAGGGATTGTAGGGAGTAATCAGCCATCTTCTTCCACCTTCTGCTCCAGGATATCAGGTGAACTTGGAGCCAGGGACACACAATTCATGAACTTCCATTGCAGGTGAGGAAGCATCTGCTGGGCATGGGTAGAAAGGGTGTGGAGGAGCTGGTGGTGAGGGGGCATGTGCGCCTGGTGACTCCTGAGACCCAGGGCCCCCAGAGACTGCCTGGAAGGAAACTGGGGATGTTGTCACCCAGGAAAGCCTTGGCCACCTCTGCAGGTGAGCTGCAGGACAAGGAATTAGTTTGCTTACCAAGGTTAAAAAAAAAAAGCTCATTACTTGACCTGTATTGTTAAATCTATTCAGAGGAACCGCCCTAGGAGGAGGGGAGAGCACAGCGGCAAAAAGCAAATTGATTTAGCTTTATAAAAATAATTTTAGTACAAAATGCAAATACACTTATCTATTTTTAAAAGGAAAGATTATTGATCTATTTAAGAAATTTTAAAAATGTGGTAGGTTAAACGGAAAATGAAAATGAAACATTGGCTTCAGTTCTCATTTCTCTGGTCCTGCCAGGTGCACACAGCAGGGACAGAGAGAAGCAAACGCATCTGGACATACAAAAAACGACATGACACAAAAGGGAACAGAGGATACACACACACAGGAATGGTGAGGGGATGGGGGCGCAGGTGACAGCCACAGGGAAAGCAGGGGAGGTGTGCTGGGGACCCTCCCTCTGGGGCCACTGCTCACCACCAGCCCAGCCCTCTCCTGTGTCCACCTCAGTGCACTCTTGGCCCTCTGTCCTTGCAGTGCTGGCACCAGCGAGGGCCTTCTGTGTGGCTCCTGGCTGAGGTGGGTGTGGCCCAAGGACCCCATGGCCAACGCGGGGTCATCCTCAGTGGCAACCAGGGTAGTGGCTTGGGCCCTGAGTCTCGTCCTCCCGGCAGCCTCTGGCTTGCCAGGTGCCCCTGAGGAGTGGCTGGGGGCCTGAGGCGCAGGCTCAGTGGAGGTGCTGGGTGCAGGCGCCCCCACCACCTTGCTGGGAGTGCAAGGTGGGGCGTTCAGGGGCCTGTGTGGAGCACCGTGTGCAGTACTGGGCACAGCGTGTCCACTATGGGCAGCACTGTGGCCTCTTGTGAAGGGTGGTTCCAGTCTGGCCACAGTCACCCCGCTCTTCCCCCACTCCCCTTCCTGTGGATCCTGCCAGGCCACCCTGGCTTCCGCCAGTTCCCAACTCCATGTCCCAGCCATCCCAGCATGCTGTGCAGATGTCCTCGAAGTCCATCTGAACTCTCGCCTCCCCAGTCAAGTCCACATGCACCACCTCTACCCTGTGTGTGAACCAGTCCCTGCGAGTGCTCCATGGAGCATTCCTGTGCCCCCGACTCCCACACTGGCTACTGACGCCATTCCCACGCATGTCCTGTTCTCCACATGCTCAGAAACCTCGAGGGCAGGGACCTGGCCTGGTCTGGTCCACTATGAGTGAGGCTGGGTATGCAGCCAGTGGACCTTGCCGGATGAGTACACAGACAACTGGAATACCCATGGAGGAACAAGCGATGCAATTTAATTCATACGCGGAGGTGGCTGGGCCCTTGCAGGAGATCAGTGAAGCAGCTTCCCCAGGAAGAGAACAAACAAGATGGGAGTCGCGGGTCTGGCTCTGGCCCCGCCTCCGAAGGCTGATTTGCAATACCTACTCTCGTTAGAAACTGGAAAACCCATATAAGAAGTTATCGGCTCTGAGCATTGGTCTGCTTGTGCGCACTTCTTCAGTTCAATGGCCAAGTTGGTAAAACCTGCAAGAGACCATCCGTGAGACTTCTATTCTCCTCCTTCTGTATACTCCCCTTCACGTGCAGACTGGTCTGGAGCAGGGTAGAAATCACACTGCGTGTGAGGCACTCAGTACTACCCTCTGGAGCAGAGGCAGTGGGCAGGCAGATCTCACCCAAACACAGGGCTTGCAAATCCCTATGCCCCCTCACACTCTGGGTCAATCAAGTACCTTCTTCTAAAGATGAGGTCAGTGTTTCTAGCCCACACCAGCACTGGGGATCAGCATGGGCTTTGTACCCACTCCAAGGTGATGGCGGTTAAAGTCCTAATGCCTTGTTAAGGGCATCCTGGATACCACCACTTGCAGGGTGCTGGGGCACCTGTGTGCCTTATGATCTTGAGGACAGAGCTAACCTCCTCTTACTCTTGGTATGAGGTATCTGTTAATAAATAACACATCAATCAAAAAGCTATAATTTTAGCTGGGTGTGGTGGCTCAGGCCTGTAATCCCAGCAGCTCGGGAGGCTGAGGCTTGAGAACTCAAGTTCAAAGTCAGTCTCAGCAATTTAACAAGCCCTCGGCAACTTAGTGAGACCCTGTCTCAAAATAAAAACAAAAAAAAACAAAAGGTGGGGGGATGTGCTCAGTGGCTAAGTGCTCCTGGGTTCAATCCCTGGTACCAAAAAAAAAAAAAAAAAAAAGCTATCACTCTGCTCATATTTGCTGCCTTTCAAAGAACCGTCAGATGCATCCCTTCGTATGGCAGGCACTCTTGAGGATTGTGTATCACCTCTCTGGATACTGAGAGCCATCTAATGATGGCTACTTTAGATTCAGGAAGCAGAAACATAAGAATCCAGGAGACCAGGCAACATCACCAGGCCCTGTCATCACCTCCCTCACAATCACTTCAGGAAGCTTGAGTTCCCCAGAGTCAGAGAAGTGAGAGGGTGAAAAAGAGCTGAAACGCCGAACCCTGTGGCCCTCAGCCTCCTCGCATGCTGCATTGCACCACCACTCCTAAGTGATTTCTAATTTATGTCTTCAATTTAGAATTTTGCATTAGATTTTCTTATAGAAAGTAAATTATGCTTAATGACCACTTTGAAGAAAGTTTGTTTAGTCACTGCCTCTCTCCAAAACATTGACTTTGAAAATTAAAAACCCAGTGAGAAAAAAAAAAAAACCCACAACCTGTCCTGTGTTTAAAAATCTCACTGAGTCTTCAGAGGATGGGGGTTCATGGGGTACGCTGAGCCACCATCCTGGAAGCTAGCAAAGCCTGACAATGAACACATGCAGATGAAGTGGTAGTGGGGTGGACAAAAGCAGAACCGTCCTTAATCCTGCTCTCAGGCATCCCAGTCAGCTTGAGGGGTTGCTCGCTCTGCCCTGAACACCCTCCTAGGAAAGTAGGAAAGCACCTGTGTCGATGATGCCCGAGAACTCCACGCACTTGGTCCTGTTCCCTGCGCACCACTTGAACTCCGTCTTGCACTGTCTACCCTTGACCGCGAAGCAGGTTGGGCACCTGAACCCATTGGAGGCGAATGCATCAACGTCCTTCTCCTCAAAGTCACTCATTTTAATCTCCCAGGACACTGTTAAGGAAATAAAAAAATACAGAGATCTGGATGGTAGCTGCCACCGCCTGGAGACTTCCTCATGGTCTCGGAACAGCCTCTCAGACCCACCTGCCCTGCCCAGACCCTGCACTCCTGAGTTGCTCCCTCAGCCCTGGGGCTACCACAGAAGTCCTTGTCCTCACAGAGCCTACTTTCTGAAGGGGGAGGTGAGTGAAACCAGACAGAGACTACAAGGGCACAATTCATCAGACACCGACAAACGCTGCAGAGGAGCAGAACAGGGTCGAGTGCAGGTGGCGCCCACAGTGTGGGCGGGAAGGCCCTTCTGGAAGGGGAGGTATTGTCAGAGGAGGCCTAACAGAGGTCTAGTGCCAAACACTGGCACAGAATAATTTGGTTTTACAGGGAAAGGTCACAGGATATGGCAAACAGGATGCTTGAAGGGGCTCCAAATGACAAGGAGCCTTGGCTCCTCCTCCTGTCTGTCTCTGGGGCTCCATAATGTCTCGATGAACTAAGCTTAGTGTGGGGACTTCTTGCCCCCATCCATGTGTCCCTAATGCCACCTGCAGTCACCACAAAGGGCTCCCAAAGATGCAGAGCAAGAGTGTAGGGAATTACAGATGGAGACTTGAAACCTGTGGGAAGGTAAGGGCAGGGGAAGAAGGGAGCAAGAGCAAGGTATGCACCTGCAGACTCCTCCTCAGGCTGCCAAATGTCCGCTTCTCTGATTTCCCTGTCCCTGCCAGGAGCTCGCCTACCTGCTCAGCTGCTGCCCCCACAAAGTGAGTGTAAGAGTGCCCAGGGGACATTCCCTCTGGAGCACGTGCAGCCTCTCCCCCACCCTGCCTGGGCACCAAGAATCCCGGATCTCTGCAGCCCTCAGGGGTGGCAGGAGTGGGGAGCCTGGGCCTCAGCACCTTTGTCTACACACACGGACTCCGTGGTGGTGCATAGCCCCGGGGGCAAGGAGATCGGCTGGGACCAGGATTGCAGCCTCTCAGTGCTGTCATTCCCAGCATGGAACTCTGAAAACGGAAAATTCTAGGTCTCTTGGGTTTTTTTGGAGGTATACTTGTCTAGGTAAGAGGATGGAATACATATATACTTTGAGGGGAGGCTTCAGAAATTTTCTTCTGCTCTTGAACAAACAGGTCCATTATAGAAAGAGGTCAAGTAAACTTCACTTGCATATCACAACCACAACACAAGCTCTGCACAGCAAAAAAGTAGGGCACTCCTGAGGAATCAGTCCCCTGGTTAACTGTGCGGCTAGGTCCCAGGCTGCTGCCCTCCCTGGGAGCTGCTCCTCTATGCCCATGTGGGGTGCTGATTCCCAGGGCAATGGGGAAGGAGGTCCAGCTGCGGACCTAACTCCACCTCGATTCCCTCTTGTCTCTCTGACTTCTTTTGGACTTGAATTCTTCTGAGTCATTCTTTCCAGCAGTTATCCCGGGTCATAGGAACAACAGTGCAAGAGTCAAAACTACGCCCAGGCAAGAGTGACTTCCTTATCTTGGACAAGGCCCGACCCGCCTAATCTCCAGATGATGAAGGACCAGATGGTGCCCAGCCAGTGTCACCTGCTCTGGCAGCTGTGCAGACCTCTGCCCCCTGTCCTTATTCCTCTTTCTAAGACACCTCTACATCCTGTCAGAAGCTCGAGGACAGGGTTAAGGACGGGGTCCCTGTATTCCTGGTATAGTCATGCTGGTTAAAGTTCCTTCATGCTTCTCACTAGTACCTTTCTGTTTGGTTTTGGGGGAAGGACTTCACCTGATTCACTGGAACCCCCCCCAGAGTGGAGCCTCTAGCTTAGGACTCTGGCAACATTGGGGCTGAATGGGAAAGAAATTACTAGAGAGTATGCTGAGAACACCGATAGGTCTCTGCTCTCTCAAGGGCACATCCCACACCATCTTCACCACAATATCCCAGGAAAAGACTTTCACGTGTCTTTTTGCTTTAATATTTTCTTTTTAGCTCTGGGCTTTGGTTTCTATCAAAATGCTGAGCACCCAGCCTGGTTAGCAACACTCTCCACAGCTATTCACAGTGAAAAAACAGTGATTTTCCCATCCTTTTTGAAAATGAGCTTTGGAAATTTCAGTGAAGCTGGCTTTGGACTCCGGAGGAGGCACTGCAGAGGCCCTTGGTTTGCCTTGGTCCAGATGCCTTGGCCAGAGCAGCAGAAAGTAGCTGATCTCAGAACTGGAATGTCCTGAAAACAGGATGTTCATTTAGGGTTCACCAAGATTGCCTCAGGAGAGACGAGGAAACACAGATGGCTCCCTCAGCTATTCTCAAAAATGCTGTGTTCATCCCCTTTTAATTTCACCTAAGTTCCTGCCTGTGGGTGTGAAGAACTGCTTGCTGAAATAATAAAAGCAAGCAGCTTGGCAGTCCTGGTTCCTTGTGATCACATCTCTGGTTCCGTGTTCCTGAGAACCCACGCCTGTGTTCATCTTATCTCTAGCTCTGTGTTAACACCACACCATTGCTCATTTGGGTGAAGTCCCAGACTCCCCACTCCAGAACAACTTTGCTTCTGCGTCTTTCATTCACTGTGTCCAGGGTTCAGCTGGTCTGGCCTGGCAAGGCCCGATATGACAGAGTAGGAAAGTCAACACTTGGAGAATGGAGAACAGGGCTCAAAGGTTCAAAGTTCCAAGATAAACGACAATTTGCCTAAAGCTTTTCCTCAAATAAATCAAGTGATTTTCTGTAACCTTTTCTTAGAAAGCAGAAGAAATAAAGAAAGAGCTGGAACTTTATGTAACATTATGCTGACTTTTTTTATCCAAAGTCCTAAATGTCACATACCAAGGCTACATGTTAACAGGCCTGCTAATCTGTAAGATTGTTTTCTTCTACCCAATGCGTGGGACCTTCCAAGCATTGCCCCAGCCCCAAGCACTGACTGTATAGTCCAACCTAATTAGTGATGTCAACTGACCTGAGACTCTTTTCCTGGTAGTGAAACTCCTCCCCCTCTCGGAGAGACCTTTAAAGAACACCTTTTGTTTTTCCTGGGCAGGATGAAACTTCACTTCTAGACCCCTCTTGTACTATGGGCTCTGATAAACTTCTTTGTCTGGAAGGTGATCTGAGTCCAAGCCTCTCTTGAACACTCCAGTCTTCCTTTTTGAAGACTTAAACTTAAACTGTCTCATAAGAAATTCCTACCAAGTGACAGTATCTCTACTGTGAAATCTGGTCCACTGGTATGGGGCAAGAGGAAAGAGCACATAATGCAAGTCTATTTTCAGTCAAGGGAAAAGAGCACTTAAAAGGCTGAAGGAAAGAAGAAAAAACAAAAAGAGGCTGAAGGAAAAAGGAAAGTATGAGGTGGTGGGATTGGGCAGTCAAGAGCCTCCAATCCCTGAAATGGTGGACTAACTGGGTGACAGTGGAGGCTGGCTTGAGAGGACCTGGCAATAATGGGGAATATGAATATTTAAAGGTATGTGCATGATGGGCATGGTGGCCTACACCTGTAATCCCAGTGGCTGAGGAGGCTGAGGCAGGAGGATCACAAGTGCAAAGCCAGCCTCCGCAACTTAGCAAGGCCCTGACTCAAAAATATAAAACAAAACAAAACAAAAGGACTGGGGATGTTGCTAATGGTTAGGTACCCTTGGGTTTAATCCCCACTGCATGTGTGGAGGGGGGAAGACAGAGGCACAGCTGAACCCAGGGGTAGTTAAAAAGATGTTCCTGAATACCCCTTACCCTTGAACAAAATCAGTGATAAACATTTCAGCAGCTCCTTCCCTCGGCCTACCTGATGTCATCTCTGGAAAAACAACAAGCAGCAGCAGCTACTCCCAAACGAGAGCTTCCTAAGTGTCGGGCATAGTCCTTGTTCCTCACCAGCTCACATACTCCTCACAACTCCAACAGTCCCAATGGGCTAAGCGGCACACCCGGCAGTCAGCACTGGCTGATCTGGAGGCCTCAGACAGGTCTGTCCCCATCACAGTAACTAGGCTGGGCATTCTGACATCAGACTCTATTCCTGCAGGTACCATGCGGAGCACAGTGCCAGACTAAGGAAGGTGGCACTGGAGGGGAAATGCAGTTGGAAATACAGGGGACACTGTGTTGGAGTGCGCGGGATGAGATATGGGATTTGAGGAATGCTGGCTGGCCTGGGGTGGAGAATGCAGGTGGGGATTCAGCAATGAACACAAGGCAGCAGGGCTGGGCTGGGCACACGCGAATGCGGGGAAGCGGGAATGCTGGGAAGAGGCGAGAGCGTGGTCTGGATGCTGCACCCCACGCCCCATGCTCACCTGCGATGAGGGGCATGAGGGCGAGGCTGCAGGCGAGGGCGAGGCTGCAGGCCAGGAGGAGGCTGCTGCGGGCTGCGGGGTGCATGGCTGTGGCTGGTCGGTCCCGTCTGCGGAAGAGACACCGGGGAGCATGAGCGCAGTCCTGGCGGGCACCCGCCCTCCCGGGAGCAGGCCTGGGCGGCCTCGAGGCCCCGAAGCCCGCCATGTGGACCAGCGTGCTCTGCCGGTCCTGTCACGCACAGGTCCCGCCCGCCACGTGGGCCAGCCAGGACGCAGTCTGCGGGGACGGTGGGCACAGACCGCGAGGGGGAGTGCGGGCAGCGCCCTCCCAGCTGCAGCCCATGGCGGCCACCTACCTCGTGGCCACCCACAGCACCACCAACCCGGCGGGACGCCCCTGCGCACGCGCAGGGCGGGGGCCTCAGGCGGCGGCCCCCATTGGTTGCCCGCCTTCCTGACCCTGAGCCAATGAGAGTCCAAGGACTTGCCGCACGTGACCAGCGCCTGGGGGCCGTTTGCACACTGCGCGGAGGTTGGGGAGCCAGGCGCAGCGCGCATCCTGCCGCGGAGCTTCCCGCCCTGCAAGCCCTTCTGCCGTGTGCGGCCCTTCTGCCTGCGTCCGCTGAGCACCCCGGGGAGCATGGCCCTGTGCTTCGTCCCCTGACCAGCAGTGCGGCCTCCCTGTGCCCTCCTGGCAGCCGCGCTCGGGGCAGTTCTGCAGCTCCTGGTGTTTTCTAACGCTTCCGCTCTGCGTGAGACCCACGTGCTCGTGTGCGGTCTGTGTCCCTCGAGTCACTAGCGCCAAATTGTGGACCTGAACGCGCTGTCAGCCTGTGCCGAACGACGGATCCTTCCTGCCATGAGTGGCTTGTGAATCTTCCTGCTTCCCCGTTGCTGTTCTGAGGTCTTGCTTTTCCAGCAACTGCCAAAAACTCTACTCATTTTTGGAAGCAATCTAAATATATATCAGAGGATGGATGAATGGATAAGGAGAGTGTGGACTACACATCAGCCTTAAAGAGGGAACTCTTAGCATAGGCTATGACATTAATGAACCTGAGGACGTTTTGCTATGAGAAATAAGCAAGTCACGAGAACAACAGTGCACGGTTCCCTCCTATGAGGCTGGGGCAGAAGGGGAAAGGGAAATGGTTGAGTGGGAATTGAATGTGTTTCGCAAAATGAAAAAAATTTAGAGATTTGTACAAGAATGAACATATAGTCAACACTACTGTATTGTACTCTTAAATGGTTATATGGTGTGATTTATGGATTACAAAGACCATCATCATCTACCTCTACCCAAAAGCCTTTATTTTTTGCAGTAGATTCACCAACCACTAGGTCATTTTTGGCAGTTGGTCAAGTATGTTTCCCCTTGATTCAAAACCTTGTTCTACATGCTCTGCAAAAGAACTTTCTGCCGTGATAGAGCAGTTTCACACCTGTGCTGTATGATACAGTACTGTAGCATGTTGAACTGCAGCCCTAAGTACATGTCTGTGTCCTAATCCCCAGGACCTGTGACTCTTATGTGAGAAATAGAAGGTCTGGTGGTCCATTTTCATTTAAGGCTGTTTAGCCTTAAATGTGAAATGACTGAGAATGTAAGAAAACAAGCTGAAGAAATTGAATGTTGGCTACTAGCAGTTAATACCTGATTGTGACCATGTCACAGCCCCTTGACAGACAGGAGGCAAGGAGACTGGGGCCCAATTAGCCAACCAAATATGTGCCAAAATGCACTCAATCCAAGAAGGTCTTACCACAAGAGAACAAAGGTGGAGACAATTGACGGTACCTTTATTCACTTTTTTATTTGTTTATGTACCTTTAAATAACCCTGTAGGAGACAGTAAAACCTGGGTGACACTGGGAAAGACTGTACACCAGATGTCAACCAGTCATGAGGAACCAGGGGAGGACCTTGCAGTCCGGGGACTGAAATGCTGATTGTAGCTGCTCTGGGTGTGCCTGCTCCTCTAGACTCCCAATCTTGCAAGATTGGCACTGAAAGCCTCGCTCTCTCTGTGCCTTTTCTCTCTCAGAACAGTCTTTGCTGTTGGCTAGGTGAGCATTTCTCCCACCTGTTGCCAAAATGTGTGGTTAACTTAAGACTCTTGAGGGGAAATTGATCCTGGATTATCCAAGTGGACCCTGAAATCACATGGCTCCTTATAAGAGAAAGCAGACGGAGGGAGGTGTTTGGTTGTCTCTTTTTCCCTCCCTCCCTCCCTCCCTCCCTTCATTCCTATTGAATCCTGAGGTGTTTTACCACTGAGGTACAACCCTAGCCCTTTTTATTTTTTGAGACAGTCTCACTAAGTTGCCAAGATGGCTTTGAGCTTGCGATCCTTCTGCCTCAGCTTCCTAAGTAAGCTTGGATTACAGACTTATGCCACCAACCTGGCTCAGAGGGAGTTTTGAGATGGGGAAGACACAAAGAAGAACAGGCCTTGTTGTCATGGAGACAGAGATTGGCATGTTGAGGTCACAAGCCAAGGAAAGGTAGTTAGGGTTAGATCCCCAAGGGTCTTTTTGAGACCACAAGAAAGTTTGTGTTTTACTTTTTGGGGTAGGGAGAATTGCTGGAGGGTATTAAGCAGGTGAACAACATTATTTGGCTTGGTTTTTAAAAGGCTGCAGCTTTGTCACTCCAAGGGGTGATGGAATAGGGATAGATGGAATATGGGTAGTCATGGATTTATCATCTACTGGAGGGTGCTTGTAGGGGAGACTTGGGACTGCCAAGGAGCAGGAGGTCAAGGCCTGTGTCCTGCTCCCCTGTGATCTAGGGATCCCACTGGACAGGGCTGGTGACGAAGGTGTCTGGGAGGTGGAACGTCCTGCTGAAGTGATGTGCACAGAGCAGCACACCCCAGCACAGGGAGAGCCAGGGCAAAGGTCCAGTCAGGCAGAGCTGCAGGCCTTGGGGGTGTGTGGCCATCTGGCTGGAGTGAAAGTCAGCATTAGCATGCCTTGCCAGGAGAGGGTCTGCAGCTGAGATGGGTCACACATGCCAAGGAAATGTCCTCTCTGGGCCTCGGGAGTCCGTGCAAGACCTGGAGCAAGAGGGAAGCAGTGGAGTGGGAGTCTGGGTGAGGTGGTCCTCTGGTTTAGTCTCCTGACGGTGGTCCTTGTTGAGATGCAGTGGGAGGTTTCGTTTTAGGTTTTGGAGCCAGAGTTTGGGTGTCAGCACTGGCTGTGAGGATTAAAGGAAACATGAAGCATTGCAGAGTGTTTATTGTGGCAAAATCCACCTAGCATAAAACTCACTGTTTCAACGCCCACACCCCAGTGGCTCCTAGTGTGGTGCAGCCACCACTTTTCCTCACCTCCAGAAGGAAGCCCTGTGCAGAGTAAGCAGGTGGACCCCATTTCTCCCCTCCCAGCCCTTCAGTTGCCACTCGTCCCTTTCTCTAGGGCCTTGCCTATTCTGGACATTCAATGTAAGCTGACCACCACAGTTTGTGGTGTTTCTCACCATAGACTGCTTTGAAGGTCCATCCTTGAAAGTTGCTGTAGTTTGTAACCATACACCATGATTTTTATGGCTGAATAACGTTCAGTTGCGTGAATGTCATGCGTTCATCGGTTGGGATGTCAGAGAAAGCCCCCTGAGGACGCAGTGCCTCTGCTGAGGGGGGAAAGAGGGGCAGGTCCACTCAGCACAGGGAGCCAGCAGCACCTCAGGTGGACGAACACTCTGCTTTGCTGGCGACCTAGAAATGAGAGGGAGCCGCGGAGAGACCCAGGAGCTGGGGTGAGCTCACGGAGGCCGGGCGCTGCAGGGCTTAGTGGACAGAGAAAGAGGTTTTATCTCAAGAGCTTCCGCGTTGTTGCTCTTCATGTTTGCAAGAACCACAGTGTCTGTTCTCAGGGAGCTTACGTGGCCCTGGGAGACAGGCCGTAGGCAGTGCATGTAACTGGTGTGAGCTTTTAGGCAGGGGCCTCGTTAATGCAATGGGACTGCCCCGGGGGACTGGGAGCAGGCAGAGGAGCGGGATTTGTCCATGTGTTTGCATCTGGAGAGCCTTCAGGCCAGACCTGGAGAAGCGAGCTGCGAGTGGTGTGTGGGGGCAGCCTAAGAAAGGGGTGGTGAGGCCTGTTTGGAATTCCCTGCTTCCCTGAGGTGAGGGGGCTGTGGCCACAGTGGTGGCAGCCATGACTTGGAGTACCCCTCGTGGAAAGGAGGGCATTTCACCTGTTAGGACATGGCCAGGGGTTGGCCGTGGTTGGGGATGGTGAGTCACTAGCCTGGAGGGACACACACTCAGTTACCCAGCTGTGGAGAGGTGTGGGCTTGGGTTGAGGTCATGAGTGCCCCCGGCATGACACACTTGGGGTGTCTTTGCAGCATCCAATAGGGATGCGGAGGGGGATTTGGTGTGGTGAGGAGCTCTAGGAGACGTCTGGCTGGCCCGTGAATACGCTGGCCACTCTGGGGTCAGGTGTAACCAAGGCTGTGGCCTCGAGCGGCAGTGTCTGGAGAGCCTGTGGCTGGGACGAGAAGGAACTCGCATGGGCCCAGCACCTGCACACTCGAGGGGAGGAGTGGGCCTCGCAGGAGGGGAAGGAGGATGGAGACTGACCCACCCTGGTGGTGAACGCCCTCTGTGTTTATTGATCGGTGCCAGGTGCCAGGTGTTGTAGAACTGAGACTAGGTCATAAAGTGGACCTCTGCTGGCCTGAGCTGCCCGTGCTGAGGGGAAAAAGGAAGCTGGCACACCCGGCCATGGGTGCAGGTAGGTGCTGCTTGGGCGGGGCTGTCAGGCACTCGGTGGCTCTGAAGACAGCGGAGGCAGGGCCTGCGGGGGCGGAGGCTGAGCCCCAGGCAGGGCGCCGAGTGACCGCCAGGCAGGTTGTGCTGAGGGGCTGGAGCAGTGGGGGCAGTGAGGCCGCAGGAACCAGGGAAGGGAGGGGGCTGCACAGGGGATGGGGAGATGCCTGGGGTCGTGGGCTCTGTGGGGACTTCGGCTTCTGCTGCAGGTGGGAAGGGAAGCCCTCGGACCTCCAGTGACATGGAGATTCTGGGTCATTGCTACATCCACAAGGGAAGGCTGAACTGAAGCCCACTGGAGTTTGTTGGGTGTGGGGAGGGGGAGGAATTGGCTAGGGGGCAAGCGCAGCAGCTGGAGGGGAGCGAGGGGCTTCTCCTTTCACTTCTCTGTGTGTAACTCTTGTCCCAGAAGGAATCTCAGAAGAGAATCCTGGGGTCATAGACCCCAAGGACCTCCCAACCTGGTCCAGCACCCGCCTCTGCCTCAGTGCACGTGACTGGGCCACGGGCTCTGCACCTGCCAGCCTGTGCTCTGCTGGCCTCAGGCACTCCTGCAGACACCACATCTGGCTGTGGCCCTCTTCACGGCCCCTGTCACCTCCTTGTTCCTCAGGCTGTAGATGACAGGGTTAAGCATGGGCGTGAGGACCGTGTAGAAGACAGACACCATGTCGTCCTGGCCAGGAGAGTGGTAGGTTGCAGGTAGCATGTAGGTGTAGACCAGGGGTCCATAGAAGAGGTTGACGACCGTCAGGTGGGAGGAGCAGGTGGCCAGGGCCTTGCGACGCCCCTCCACAGAGTGCATCCGGAGCACGGCCACCAGGATGAGGGCGTAGGAGCTGGTGATGAAGGTGATGGGCACGAGGAGGACCACCACGCCGGTCACGAAGAGCACCTGCTCGTAGGCCTCTGTGTCCGCACAGGCCAGCGTCAGCAGTGAGGGCACCTCGCAGAAGAAGTGGGAGATCTTCCGCGAGCTGCAGTAGGGGAACTGAAGGGTCAGCGAGGTCTGGATGGAGGCGTTGAGGGCCCCCCCCAGCCAGGAGGCTGCGACCATGAGCAGGCAGACGCGGCGGCTCATGAGCACCTGGTAGCGCAGGGGGTTGCAGATGGCCACGTAGCGGTCGTAGGCCATGAGGGCCAGCAGGAGGCACTCGGCAGCTCCCAGGAACATGAAGAAGAACATCTGCGCCCCACAGCCCCCGAAGGAGATGCTCGTCCAGCCGAAGAGGAAACCCGCCACCATCTTGGGGACAGTGACTGAGGTGAAGAAGATGTCCAGGAAGGACAGCTGACTGAGGAGGAAGTACATGGGCGTGTGCAGACGGGCATCAGCCCAGATCAGCAGCACCATGGCCGCGTTGCCGGCCACAGCGAGGATGTAGACCAACACCACCATGCCGAACAGGAACAGGTGCATTCGACTCTCGTTAAAAAGGCTGGTGAGGATGAAGCCGGTGGCGGAGGAGTGGTTCCAGGGCCCTCTGCCTGCCTCCTGCTGCGCCTCACTGTGGGGAGGGAAGGGAAGCAGCTCACAAGGGCTCAGCAGACAGTGCTCACTCAGAGAGAGGGGGAGAGAGAGACAGAGAGAGAGAGACAGAGAGAGGAGAGAGGGGAGGTGAAGGCAGCAAGATAACACGGCACGCCCAGGGGCAGCAGAAGGTGTCCATAGGTCCTTGGGAATCTGTGAAGGCCGACCCTTCTTCACAAGGAAAAATGATTACAAAAGGCATGGCACGCAGCCAGAGCAGTGTTCAGAGGAAAACTAGCTCCCACGAGCATGCTGGGAAAGAGGAAAGGCTGGAAACCAGTGGTCCAGGTTTCCACCTCAAGAGAGCGAAGAGAGGGACAGTACGTTGCAATGTCCCATGGTTTACAAAATATGCATAGTTAATATTTTCAATCCTGAATAAACTGATAAGCAAATGCACATGGAAAAAGATTTTAAAGATTTTTGCTTATGACTAATGCGAAGATTATACCCACAAATATGCAAGTTATATGGTTGAAAACCCTTATTTCCATGGGGATCCTTAGGATACGTTTCCCTTAGATATAGCTGTGCACCCGCGTCTGACGAGAAGGTGGTCTCCACAGCTGCAGAGCTCTGCAGTGCCAAAACCTCTACCTGTCTTGTCCCCTAGGAGTCAGAGTGGCACTTCTGTGCTTGGGTGCAGTGACTTTTTTACATAGGCTTTTGGTAGTGTGTTCTCATCCTTGTATTGTGCTCTCTCCTTATTTCAATAGATTCATGATAACTGAGTGTTATCTTTGTAAGAAGAGCCCTTATAACTTTTAAATAAAGATCGGGTCTCACTATAAATATGAATCTGTGGACTCCATGTCAGGAGTAGGCAAACCAGGCTCGATGGCTTCCCTGGGGAGGGATCAGGAGCCTAGAGTCCTCCTTTCTCGAGTTGCCTCCATTCAGGTGGGGTCACACCTCAAGGAACACCAAGCCCAGCTGTCATGGTAAGGCCACCTAGAGGCATCTTAGGAGGGGAAATCAGACCAGAGGCTCCCTGTGCCTGAAGGTGAGGCCATAGAGAGCTGGTGAACACCTGTTCCGTGGGCAAAGCCCCAGGCCATGGTGCAGGTGGGAACCCTGGTCCCTGCATCCGAGTCCCAGGGATGCTTGAGTTCTAGCTTGGGTCTATAGCAGATGACACAACAGAGGGATGGAGGGTCGTGAGGCCAGCTGCTGAGTTCTGTTAAGGAACAGAACTGGTGGACCAGCTGGAGGGAGCAAGCAGTGTCTTGGCGGCACAGTGGGGATGTGTGACGGAGAGCAGTATGAATCCTGTGTACCTGCTGACATTGCCAGCAGGGTCCTGGGGTCTGCGGGAGAATCAGATCCCTGAGGCTGGGCTTCCTGCCTGCTCTGGTGGGTGTCTGAGTGGGGACCCACCAACCACACCACTCACTCATCTTACATGCTGAGGCCAGGCCCTGCCTGCACCCACAGTTGGAGAGTTGGGAGCCACTGCAGGGAGCCGCTGTCCCCAGTGGCCTTCTGCTCCTCCTGCTATAGCAGGAGGCCCCTCTTCTCTACAGCCTTGAACCACGCCATGCCCAGGCACAGATCTCATATCTGACCCAAGCAAGCTCAGAGCTTGATTATCCCAGGATCCCAGAGTCAGAGTTACCACTGTTAAAACCACACATTCCACACAAGGTTCCCAGGGAAGACCTGATGTACTGCTTCTATTTTCTGTATTTCGTGATGCATCTTAGAGCCTTGAGAATGTGGAGCCTGTGTCTGTAAGGGTTGGTTGATTCCTGGACATGGCCAACAACTCGTCCACCAGCTGCTTTTGATATGCAGGCCGTGCAACTGGAGTCCATGTCCCTAGCCACCTTCCTGTGTAAGTCTCTTACAGTTTGGCCACTCTCCTTCTGTCCTGGATAGCCTCAGGACCAGGTGCTGGGCAACTAGAGACCACCCTGTAGCCCAGAGCGCCAGCCACTCAAACCATGCAGTCCAAGGCTCGTGCAGTTGCTAGCCCCGCTTTGCCTGTTGCATCCCACAAAATACCCACGAACGGCTTTGCCTATGCCGTCTCCACACTCTGCCTCCCGAAGGATCAGCCCTGCTGCCTCTGGTGGCATGCACGCTCCTCCTGGGAACTGAATCACAAGTCACCTTTCCAAACAATGCCTTACCCGACCAGAATAAAAATGGTCTCAGGGACATTTAGAAAGTTCCCCTAAAGAGAATTTTCTCACGTTGACCCTGTTTTAGGCATGTCTTGTTTTCTGTCTTTAATGTCTCAGAACCACTGGACTTAACACCTGGTAGGACCTGTTCACATCCCTGTCTTGTTGGTCACAGCATGAACTCTGAACCTTGACCAGCAGCTCTGGACCTTGCAGGCCACCTTGCAGGCCACCTCTGAAGTCCACATAACGATTCTGGAGCAGCCTTCCTGGACCTCAGCCTGAGGGGCGCCTGGGTCTGGCTAGCTCCTTGCCCTGTGCATTGCAGAATATTCAGCAGCATCCTGGGCTCTGCCCTCTAGGTGGCAGCAACAGCCCTTCCTTCCCAGTGACGTCGCCTGCAGGTTCCTCCCGGAGAGAACCTCTGCAGTGGAGCCCCCCCCTCCCCACATTAGTTACCGTCCTCTCCCTTGCCTCCCCCTGCACCAGGGAAAATAAGAGCACACATGATTAATAGCTCACATGATTAAAATCCTGGTTGGTTGAGCGTCCTTTGCTGGTTTACCGAGTTACAACTCTGTGATCCAGGGTGCGGTCTGCAGTCAGGCTGCGTGGGTTCAGCCTGAGCTGTACCCCCAGCCCTGTGGCTTGGGCGGCCTACTCAGGTCCTCATCTCAAACACTGTTGAGAGCATTCAGTGGTTTATCCACGGGGAGTGCCTGGGAGAGAGTCTGCGGGAGGAATGAGCATTTGGGTACCAGCTGCTGATGACATTAGGACTTTCATGACCTCAAGGCTCTGCTTATCTCTCTAAAATGGGATCATCATGCCTGTTTCACAGGGTTATCGTGAGGGGTGAATAAAACTGGGAGCTTGCACTTTCCCATAGAAGACACGCAATAAACGTCAGCGCTCTTCCTTTCTCTTAAGCAAGATGGTTTTGTGAAATAGTTTTGCAAAAGAATCACGCAGTTGACGCTTGCACTTACCGGCCAAGAGCGCCCAGTCCCTCCTCTTGGAGGTTTCCCTCCACTTGCCTTGTCTTCTGAAACGGTGGGGTGCTTTGTGATCGGATGGGTTCCTCTGCTGCACAGTGGACCTCCTTATGTAGACTGCAGATTACGTGGGACTAGGCATGGTGGTTCTCAGTCAGTGCTGGTGGACTCAGGTGCATGTGTGGCGAATGGATGAAAGAAATGCACACTTGTTCACAGAAGCACTGCGGCCCCATCACCTCCATCTGAACTTGGCAGCCCCTCTGCAGGGCTGTGCGTGCACACCTGCCTCCTGGAAAGTCCTGGCACTGTTGGTCTTTCCTTTTGTGACAGGTTCTTAGCACAGATGCACTGAAGTGTTGGTGGTGTGTGTATGTGCCTGTGTGGTGTGTGCCTGTGTGTGTGTGGTGTGTGCCTGTGTATGTGCCTGTGTGGTGTGCCTGTGTGTGGTGTGTGCCTGTGTGTGTGTGGTGTGTGCCTGTGTGTGGTGTGTGCCTGTGTGTGTGTGGTGTATGCCCGTGTGGTGTGTGCCTGTGTGTGGTGTGTGCCTGTGTGTGTGTGGTGTGTGCCTGTGTGGTGTGTGCCTGTGTGTGTGTGTGCCTGTGTGGTGTGTGCCTGTGTGTGTGTGGTGTGTGCCTGTGTAGTGTGTGCCTGTGTGTGTGTGCGCCTGTGTGGTGTGTGCCTGTGTGTGTGTGCCTGTGTGGTGTGTGCCTGTGTGTGTGTGTGTGCGCCTGTGTGGTGTGTGCCTGTGTGTGGTGTGTGCCTGTGTGTGTGTGTGCGCCTGTGTGTGTGTGGTGTGTGCCTGTGTGGTGTGTGCCTGTGTGTGTGTGTGCCTGTGTGTGTGTGTGTGTGTATGTGTGCACCTGTGTGGTGTGTGCCTGTGTGTGTGTGTATGTGTGGTGTGTCTCAGAATAATTCCTTAGGGGAATTCTTTCATGCTGTTTCAGAGAAGAACCCATCTTGTCTTCCTGCCTTGCAGCAGCTTAGGTCATACCTGGTATACTGGGGCAGTGAAAGCTGGCCAAGGTCCCACAGCCCCGTGGTTTATCCCCCACAGTCTGCTTGATTCCTCCTCCTTTCTTTCTTTTCCTCTCTTGCTCTCGTACAGAGCAAAACCTGGACTTTCACAGTTTAAGACATTCTCACTTATGTAAGGGGCCGTGTTAAAATAACTTTAGACTGTCAGATGCTACATGCTGGAGAGCCGTGGCATCTCCAGGGTCGGGGGCTGCTGGCCTGGGGTGTGTCTCGCCCTCCCCTGCCCGCTCCCCTCCCGGGCGCTCCCCACTCACCTCACACGGCCCCAGCCCACAGGCTCTGTCAGGACTCTGGCTCTCATGCTGGCTCTCCTCCCTTGTCCTTCCTGCGCCTCAGGCCACGGCTCAGAAGCCAGGGCGGTTCCCTTGGAGGGCCATGCGCAGGGCCACGAGAGCTGAGGTGTGACCGTCCTTCATGGAGCACACCCCAGGGCTTCTCACTGTCCTCAGAGCCTCTTCTTTTCTTTACTGCAACCAGAGTGAGCTGCCCCTGTCATCTGCTCCTTCCCACTTCGGAATGGTGGGGCCGAAGGGCTCTTGCCATTGAACCTGCCAGTTGTCCCAGCCCCAGGGGCTGGGGGACACAGGCCTGTTGGCACTCAGGATCTAGCTATGCAACTGAGGCTGACATGACAACTTGCCGAGATGACAACTGCTTAGGCCCAAACCGAGGAGCTCAGGGCACACAGACTCGCATGTGCACTCCCAGGTATGGGGTTTGCTCGCTCTGGGAATTCCCTTGGTCTTTGGAAGGTCTGCAAGATTCCCAAGTGAGTGATTGTGCAGAAAGTCCGGCCCCACTGAGCTGGGGATTTCAGAGACTGAGGACAGACATGTCAGCTGCTGGTGTCCCCGGGCTCCTCAGACCTGAGCGTGGACTCTGGACCAGCAGCGTCTGTCACTTGTGCAGAGGGGAAGCTCTTACTCTCTGCCCTGCATTCCCCAAATCGGAGACTCAGTGGGCCCCAAGTCTACTCTGACAAGCCCTGCTCCGGCCTGGGCTCTCAGCCGGGGTGATTTCACCCCACCGGGATGTTATTCAGAGTCTGGTTGTCCTGATGAGGAGGGGCTGCTAAGGGCATCAGGAGGGAGGAGGCCAGAATAGCCCTCACAGCAAAACTCAACCAGCCTCAAAAGTGCCTGGTACCAGGGTTGGGCACAGCTGCTCCTGACCCACTTGCCGTGGTGAATTTGGTCCTTCCCAAAGGGCCACTGGCTCTCAGATGGTGAGGCCACCCCCACCTGTGAGCCAGCAAGTTCAGCCGGGCACACCCTGGGGGCCGGGCAAGGCCATGGGAGGCTGGGAGGATGGATGTGTCACCAACAATCGCAGAAGAAAAGCCAAGGCTGAAGCTCAGTGGACAGAAGGAAGGGAAAGCTTTCGAAGGAGTGAAAATTCATCTCATCGCCAGCATCCACACAACCTCAGGCTGCAGCCAGCCTGGCTGAGGCGGCGTCAGAGGTGTGGGACGTGCTGCTTTGTGATGCACGGGTGCTGAGGTGAGCTCGGTCTTGAGGAGTGGCAGTGCCAGGGGCTCACTGCTGCCATCGGGCAGACGCCTGGCTTAGGGACACAGCCTCCACGGCTCTGCTGGCTTGCTTTGCCATTCTGCACACATGGCTGACATCAGGGCTCGGCACCAAGGACGCAGTGGGAGTGAGTGACTGGGGAGCTGTTTTGTCACCAGCTGACACAGGCCTGGGGAGGACGGGCAGGTGCCTCCTGCTCCAGTCTGCTGCAGCAGGGGCTTCTCAGCTCTGCCGTCTCTGGGCACTCAGGTGGCCCTGCCCCACCCGCCAGCCCTGTGCTCCAGCACTGTGCCCGGTGTGTCTCTTACAGTCCAGCAGGAAGCCAGGACCCAGAGTGGCCGAGTGGCCACTGACTCTTTCTGGCCACAGCCTGTGCCTCTCCAGAAGTGGTGGTGACTAGTCTAAGTGACAGTCGGATTCAAATAGCTTCTTTAAAAAACGCCCATTAGGAGACCTGCTTTAACCCCAGGCCACATGCTTCCTGGACGCTGATCCAGTCAAACCCAGGTGTGAACATCTACAGATGCTGCATATGTACCCAAAGGAAAGAGCAGGCGAGGGAAACGAAGCCCACTCCCAGCTCTGCCCCTCCCCCAGCTAAATGCTGGAGCAAGACCCAGCGTTAAGGACAGGCAGGGGGGTGTAGAGGGAGAAGGGCATCCGGGTAGCGAACTTGCTGTGTCAGAACAGCTGCTGGAGGGAGACTTGGCTCTGTTCTTCAGGAGTCCTTACAGTTGGGGACTCTGTGCAGGTGCCGGAACCCTGTAGCCTGAATGTTGAGCCCTACAAACCCAACAGCCAGTGCTTTCCTCCTTGCTGGCTGCCAGGGGTGTCCCAGGGTTTTCGGTGAGGGGACGAAGTGACTCAGGAGGGAGACACACGTAGATTTCAGTGTGTTCTAAGAGAGCGAGTGTCCAAGTTGGAGACAAAGCTCCTGGTCTCCAGAGAATCCAGGCTCCTCTGTGAACACAGGCTGGGACTCCTCAGCTGTGACGACGTGCCCTCGGGGAACCGGGACCCAGAGCAGTTGTGGCAAAGGACTGTCTGTGTCCCCAAGGCACCTGGGGCAGGCTGGGGGTGTGTTCACAGATCGACACAGCCAAACACCCTCCAGCTGGCAATTAGCGGAAGTCCTTCCTTCCCGCCACCTCCTTCCTGTCCCCACTTGCTTCCAGTGTGTTCTAATGTGTTCTCCTCAGCTGGGAAGTGGTTAGGGTGGGAAGCGGGCTGACATTCCCTCATCTCCTCCTTTGTGCCAGGCATGCAGCACATTTCCTCAGGAACACAGCCCTCCGAAGGGGAAACAGATCATCACTGTAAACACAGAATAACTAGTGTTAACTAGTGTTAACTAGTGTTAACTAGCTCAGTGCCCAAGGTCATCTGCTGGCAAATGGCAGGTCTGGTAAGTGAGCCCAGGCTAGGTCCCGACAGGCCCTCCTGGTCGATGTAGGAGGCAGCCAGCAGGCGCTTCAGCAGCCCTGTGTTTGCCCTTGGGGCTTGTGGGGGTCAGCAGGCACAGGTGCCCACAGCATGCCTGTCCAGTGGGCAGGTCTTCGCAGGCCCAGTAAACTGACACCTTGGATTGGACTTACTTGCTGACAACTCTGACTCTGGCCTGTTTCTCAGCAGAAGGTGCCCGACTGCTATATAAGCAGTCAAATGACTGCACAGCTTTGAGTAGTGCCAGGCGGATGCTAAGGTGTGTCCGATGTCCAGCGTCTCATGACTGCAGTTTGGTTTTTCAGGCAGCTGCACATTTGATGAGCAGGTGTATGTTGACGTGAGGTGTGCACACAGGTCACGGAGGAGGTGGTGTTACTTAGATCCGGTCTCCTTCATGTGCTTGCTGTGGTACCATAAAGATCCTAGCTCGGTGACAGCCCCTGGCAAGGGCAGGGCAAACGGTAGCTCTTGTCACGATAGTTATCCAGAATAATACTAATAAGTGCATGAAAGGCTTGTAATGCTGGTGCTAACAAGCTACATTAGCAGAAAGGATTCAGTGTGCACGAAAAATACAAGGATCACACAAGACTGTTCCACTGTTGTCTGTGGAAGAGGAATTAGTGGTGATTAGTGCAAGGTGGTCAACCTAGGTCCAGAAACCCAACAGTGCCAAAATGGAACCAGTGTGGCTTTAGGGCATAGCACAAATAACCAGTGAGTGGCATAACCAAATTGTGCTATGGAAGAACTTAACTGTAAAACTAAAATTGACTCAGGCAACTGCCACAATCACCAAGTGTGAAGAAAGTGGGGAAACGGGCCTGCAAAGGCAGGGGCTGACCTCGTGTGAGTGCCCACGGCTGGGAGCCAGGACCCGATGCTGGTCCCGGTCTTGTCTGCCCAGGCTGACCAGAGATTGTGAGAGTGAATGGATCCAACCGAGACTGCAAAGGACCATCACCAGCCCGAGGAGGCCAGAGTGAGCACAAGAGCCTTTAAAAAAAATTAAGGCCATCTTAGCAGGTGTGAAATGGAGTCTCACTGTGGTTTTTCTTCCCTTTCTTTTAGGCAGGGTCTCACATAGTTGCCCATGCTGGCCTTGAGCTGGAAATCCTCCTGCCTCAGCCTCCCAAGTAGCTGGGTCCCAGGTGCGCCAGCAACATCCATCTCTTATCAGGTACAGGACTTGTTATCTCTCATTCCACGGAGCCTTCTCACTGTTGATAGTGTTCTTGGTGGACAAACCTTCTTAATTTTAACAAAGTTCAACTGATATCTTTTTTTCTTTTGTTACTTGTGATTTTGGTGTCACAGTTACAAAATCATCATCAAATCCAATGTACAAAGCTTTCCCTTGTATTTAAAGAGTTTTATAGTTTTTACTCTTCTCAGTCTTTAACTTTTTGAACTAAATTTTGTACATAGTGTAAAGTCCGATTTTGATTTTTTGATTGTGGATAAAGTTTCCCAGCACCGTTTGTTTGCAGAAACGGCTCTCTCCCCCTGGACTGATCTTGGCACGCTGTGGAAATTGTATGCCAGCATCAGTGGGCTGTAGGGTGAAGTTTCCTCCCCCGTTCTCAGCTCTCTTCCGCTGGCCTGTCTATCCTCTGCCTTTTTATCATGAATATTAACTGCATTGGTTGTACAGAATAATGGATTTCAGTGGGACATTCCCGTATGCGCACGTACCAAGGTTAATTGGACCCACCCTCCTTACTTTCTTTCCCTCCCCTCTCCACCCCTCACCCCGATCCTCTCCACCCCCTCCCCTTTCCCTACTGGTCCCTCTCTGCTTTCAACTTTCTTTTGTTTGTTGTTTCCACATATCAGAATAAAACATGTGTCGAAGTTACCACGAGGACCTCTGGTTCCATTCATTTTCCTGCACATGACTTGATTCTTCTTAATGGCTAATACTCCATAGTGTATATTCACCATGTTTTCCTCATTCATCCGCCTGTCAATGGGCACCTAACCTGGTTCCACAACTTGGCTACTGTGAGTGCTGCTGCTGATTTCATTTCTTTCAGGTATATCCTCAGGAGTGGTATAGCTGGATTGTATGGTAGTTCTGTTTTCTGTTTTTTGAGGAAACTCTGTACTGTGTCCATAGTGACTGTACCAGTTGAGCGTCCCACCAGCAGAGTGTATATGTTCCTTTTTCTCCACATCCTCACCAGCATTTGTTACTTTAATTTTTTTAATAACAGTCATTCTGACTGGGGTGAGGGGGAATCTCAGTGTAGCTTTGAATTACATTTCCCAGATGGCTAAAGATCTGGAGCATTTTTTCATGTATTTATTGGCCATTTGTAGTTCTTCCTTTGAGAACTGTCTGATCAGATCATTTGCCTATTTACTGGATGGGGACTATTTGTTCTTTGGTCCATACCATCTGAATACCATCGTTTGGTCAGAACTTATAAAATCAAGTAGTCCCACAACTTTGTCATTTTTCAGGATTGTTTAGGCTGTCTTAATGTTTTATGGGCTTACGTCCTCTACTTCCCTTTTTGTGTTTCATTGATGTGTGGCAGTGTGCTGTCTCCATTCCTTTCCTCTCTCTCTTTCTGAATGTTTTCTAGTTAGTTTTTAAGTGGTCAGTTTGAGGATCACAACTGATTCCTGAACTCACACATTGAATTCTACCGATTCAGTTTAAATAGCTTGGAAACACTGTTCCTATCTCCTCACCTCTCCTCCATGTTGCTCTTGCCATGAACTTTTGTAGATGACGTTCTGGTTTGTGTAGACGTGGAATTATTGTTTTCTGCATTTGCCTTTTCAATCACACAAGATAAAAGGGGAGTCACAGAAGTACCGATTTTTATACTTACCTTTGTGGTTACTTTTGATAGTGTCTGTCTCCTCACAAGGCTTTGGGTTACTGTCCCGTGACCTTTCATTTCAGGGAAATTTCTCAATTTCCTTTTCATTCCTGAAGGAGAGGATGAGAGGATACAAAGTCCTTGGCTAAATTTTTTCTTTCAGTATTTTTAACGTGTCATCCCACTGCTGTTGACCTCTGTGGCGTCTGCTGGGAATTCTGCTGCTGATTTTACTGTGAACGCCCCATGAGTGATTTTCACCCCACCCCTTGTTTTGTGATTGGGATTTTTTTGTTTCATTCTTGGGATTGACCTCAGGGTGTTCTACCACTGAGCTGTACCCCCAGGCCCTTACTAAATTTTCGTATGAGACAGGGTCTCTCTGAGTTTCCCAGATCGGCCTTGAACTTGCAATCCTCTTGCCTCAGCCTCTGGAGTTGTGGAATTGCAGGTGCACACCATGGTGATCACTTCTTGCTTCAAGTCAACACTCCTGTACTGAGCACATCAATCTTCTTGGCAGTGCCCTACAGGTAAACAGGTCTGTGCACATTATTTTATTCTTTTTTTCCTCTCTGCCCCTCATAATGGGTACCTTTTAATTTTCCTGGATAATTTCAATGGTTTTATATAATTTCAAATATTGGCTCATTCTTTCTTCTGTCTCCTCAATGTGCTATTAAGTCCTTCTAGTTAGTTTTTCATTTGACTATTGTACTTTTCAGCTGCAGAAATACAATTTGGTTTCCTTCTATAATTTTGGTCTTTATCTCTCTCTCTCTCTCTCTCTCTCTTTTTTGTGCAGTACTGGGGATTGAACCCAGGGCCTTGCACTTGCCAGGCAAGCACTCTACCAACTGAGCTATATCCCCAGCCCTAATTTTGGTCTCTTTAATGATACATGTAGTTTTTCTTTACTTCTTCATCTGTGGTTTTCTTTAGCTCTCTCAGCATATTTCAGATTTGTGAATTAGAGCTGTCATCGAAATCCAAAGTTGGATTAGTTTTTAAATGGATACAGGAATCAGTCAGGCGTGTCTTAAGTACATTTATGGGTCAATTTTGTTGAACAACATTACATATTTTGAAGAGAAGCATGCACAACCATTACAGCAGAGTCTCTCCATGATGAGACCCTTCTGCCATGTTGCATGTGGTTGCTCTTTTAGAAGGTGACCTGGTTTGAAGGTCACTCTGTAAGTCACTCAGTTCACAGAAGTATCCCCTTGTCCTCATGTTCTTCCATTGAATACTCAGCTGTGCAGAATCAGGGTGGGGGCGAGTGCTGCTGAGAATCCCATTTTCTCCCAATTTACAACACCATGATTTTCTGGTTTGCAGAAATCAATTAAACAAAGATTAAAAACAGAAAAGAAGATCATTAGAGAACTGAGTTAAAGCTAGCTGTTTTGTCTGGTTCGACCTTGGTGTGGAGCTTAGGCTGAGCGAGGTTCTGTCGCCACACGTCAGAGGAGGTGGGACGGGCGCCTGTCCTCGTGATACATGCTTAGCCACCACTTCCCTGACCTCTGCAGCCCAGGTTCTCATGCTGGCTTTTCACAAACTGAAAAGCATTCAGCATGGCCCTAGCCCTTCCTGGAGAAATCTGCCAGCTCTGGTTATCCCTTTTTGCATGGCCAGGGTCTAGAGGAGAAGAATCTCACTGTCCAGTGTGGGTCACTTGCTGAGTGAGTTATGGCATGCGCCAAGGCCTTGAGACTCTAGCCCAGTGGCCTCCGGCTGTGGAAGGTGTTGCTGTGGCTCAGGGGGCTGTGCAGTCACCAGGGGAGCCATCTCTGTCCTTGTAACCGCAGGTCGGCATGCACAAGCCCCTCCTCCTCACCCTTGCTGGAAAACTAGGCAGGGCCCTGCTGAGGTAGTCTCCCTTCCCCATCAGCCCTGCACCCTGTGGTATAAGGAGGGTGCTGAAGGGATTCAGCACTGGAGAGGTCCCTCCCTTCTCTGCCACCTGCTGCCACTATTGTGAAGACTCGACGCCACTCTGGTTTTACAGATTCAGTGTTACGGTCCTGGTAAAATGTCCCTGAAGTTAGACAGGAACCTGCCTTCAGAACCAGGTGTGGCCCAGGGCAGGTCACTGAACAACTGTGTGACTCAGGGAAGGAGGTTCCACTGTGTAATGTTGGAGAATGAATGATCCCTCCCAGGAGCCTGGAGTCGCGTTGCTCCTGGGGTCAGTCTATGCTCACACTTGGGGCATGAGCATGGCTTGATGCCATGGGCAGCCAAGGTCAAGGAGCCCGCTAGTGTCTGCCAGAAAGTCCTGGGCATCAGTCTTCCTGATGGGCATGCTGTTTCAGGTGTTTTTATTTGCAATTTGCTTTCCATAATTTCACTAGTGAATAACATAAAATTTTAGAATTGAGAGTGGTACCAAAAAATGTCATAATTAACCTTATCATCAAAAAGAGTCCCATAGAGGCTAACTGGGCCATCTCTAAGCCACTAAGGGACATAGCTGGATGGCAGTGGTGACAATGAGGAGGGAGGAGCCCAGGAATCATCCCTGTGGAGATGCTGGGAGCGTGGGTGGAACCTAGAACCAGCACTCAGCGTGCTCCTGGGGTCCGGGTGGTCATGGGGAAGCTGGACCGTCCACAGGATGCCTCCTCTGGTCTACGTGCTCCTGGGGTCCAGGTGGTCATGGGAAAGCTAGAGCGTCCACAGGATGCCTCCTCTGGTCTATGTGCTCCTGGGGTCCGGGTGGTCATGGGGAAGCTGGACCGTCCACAGGATGCCTCCTCTGGTCTATGTAAGTGGCACTGCGAGTGTGACGTTTTTCACGTGTATTTCGTTTGTACAGCCGGCTCGCCCGGCTGCACTCAGGTGTCTCTACCTGAGCCTCCACTAAAGACGTGCATTCCTAGGGAGCCTGTGCTCACCTGGAGGCCCCAGTCCCCGACTGCTGTGACCAGCAGACCTGGAAGCAGCCCTCCCAAGCCTGGTGAGTCTTTCCAGCCCTGCTTCCTCATGAGTGGCTGTTTTTCAATCCCAGGCAGGTTCCCATACCTGCTTCCTGTTGTATAAAACCGAGACACTGTTCCTGTGACCTCCCAGGACTATGACAGCGTGTGTTCAAGGGCACAGTCTCATCCCTGGTTCTCAGGATGGTTGCTTCAGAATGTGTTTTCTTTTAAACAATTTCTTTATTAATGAACTGGCCATAGACAGTTTTGTAGGGAATTACACATCTACCCAAAGTGGGCAGTTCCACCCTCAAAAACCCAGAGCAATGTAATAATGGCTGAGTGCAATCTCAATGTTTACTATTAAAGAGAAATTAAGATGAAAAATTTTAAAGGATAAACTTCAGAAGGTACTTCAAAAATATGAATTAGGGATGGAGCCCAATACATCCCCTGAAATCTTAGGAGAGAATTGGGAAACATTTTAAGTCTGGAAATGATCTCTGAGGCCAAGTTCCAGGTCTTTACTGGCACAGAGAAGTGAAATACACTTCTTACTGTCACACAGCTGGCAGGCGTCCAGGCTGGGTAATGTCCAAGCGTCCAGATTCTGTTCATTCAGCCAAGTGAGACCTTAGGTCACAGGATGGAGGAGGGAACAGGGCTGCACCTCACAGGTGCCCCAGGCCTGGAGCCAAGCCTTGCGGCCCCTTGGCCCACTGAGTCTGCAGCTGGGGAGGCTGTTCATTTCCACCTCCAAGTGCACCTCTGCCCCACTACCTTTCTCAGCGCTGCAAGCACCTCCTTGTTCCGCAGGCTGTAGATGAGGGGGTTGAGCAGGGGTGTGAAGACGGTGTTGATCATGGAGAGTATTTCGTCCTGCTCTGCAGTGTGGGAAGAGTGGGGGGTCATGTAGATGACCATGGCTGGCCCGTAGTAGAGGCTGACCACAGCCAGGTGAGAGGAGCAGGTGGCCAGGGCTTTCCTCCTGCCCTCCGCAGAGTTCATCCCGAGGACGGTGAGGAAGATGAGGATGTAGGAAGAGAGGATGAATCCCAGGGGGAGAAGCAGGAACACGATGCAGATGACAGACACCACCGCCTCGTACAGGGAGGTGTCCTGGCAGGAGAGCTTCAGGATGGCCGGCATCTCGCAGAAGAAGTGGCGGATTTCCCTGGAGCCGCAGAAGGGGAAATGCATGGTGTAGACGGTGTGGACCAGGGAATTGAGGGCTCCTCCGCCCCAGCACGCCGACGCCATCCGCAGGCAGGCCCGGGGGTTCATGAGTGCTGGGTACCGCAGGGGGCTGCGGATGGCCATGTAGCGGTCGTAAGACATGAGGGCCAGAAGCAGACACTCGCCGCCACCGAGGGCAAAGAAGAAGAAAACCTGGGCCCCGCAGGCCGCTTTCGAGATGTCCCTCTTCCCTGAGAAGAAGTTGATGACCATCTTGGGCACGGTGGTGGAGATCAAGGCCAGGTCGATTAGAGACAGCTGGCCGAGGAGGACATACATGGGCGTGTGGAGGCGAGTGTCCGCCCAGATCAAGAGCGCCAGGGCCGCGTTCCCCGCCACCGCGAGGACGTAGACCAGAAGGACGCACGTGACCAGGGCGCCGCGGTGCCGCAGCCCTGGGAATGGCCCCAGGAGGAGGAACCCGGTCCCCGTGTCGTTCCCTGCGTCCATGCTGGGAAGGGCTCCCAGACGAGGCCGACAGAGGGTCCCCACTGAAGGGTGCGGTACTGAGGGAGGTGCTGGCCCCGTTGCTCTTAGGACTTTGTCAAATGTACTTCCCTGGAACAGCAGCCTAGCGCGAAGGAAAAAAAAATCAACAGCTGGCACCAGAGGGTTTCTTTTCTTTCTTTCTAGAGAAAAAGCTCTTTTTTGAGAGGGGGATATATGTGGATATGAGAGGTGAGGTACCAAGGCTACAGGGACGTCTTAAATCTCACACAGTGTTGAGTGGACTTGGGAATGGTGCCCCCGGAACATGCCAGAGGGAGGGAGGGAGGGAACGGCGACTATCCAGTGCGCTGCTGGCATGGAAATGCCTTTCATTATTCTGAAACTTTGCGGGGATCTGCTGTGCATCTCGCCTCCTGTTGGGGCACCTGTGGAGGGGGTCAGCACAGAGGTGACGTGTGGGATGAGCTGTTGTGCCCTGAACCATGCCCTGAACCACGCCCTGAACCACGCCCTGAACCACGCCCTGAACCACGCCCTGAACCACAGCTGCACAAGCTGCAGCTCAGGGCTGGAGGCTCTCAGCTCCCTCCCAAACTGTGGCCAGCAAGAGGTGGACAGAAAGTTTGAACAGGTGCTAAGCTTCCTTCTGCAAGCAGCACACATTTGTGTCAGTTTTATTCCAATTTGGGAGGTCTAGGGACCCCAGCTGACAGCTGCCTTGCACATAAGAGAACGGCTCGGGGTGGCTCGGGTGCAACAGAGATGTGCACATTGCTCTCTGTGAGAGACCCGTAGTGCTTACGCTTTGACCATTCCAGAGACGTCTTCTTAAAGTAAGAGCAGTAGCAATCAGTGGTCAGTGCCTCATGCTGAGCACTGTTTCTGACATTAGTCGTCAAATCTAATCATAGAAAATGGAACAAGTGCTCTGATCTTAGGCTCTGGTTTGAGTCTAGCATGCTGGCTGCTCAGTGGCCAAATCTGAATGTGAATCTGTTGATGTGTTGTTTTGGCTAGCACAGTTTAGGAGGAAATTGACTCTTACAAAGATGTTCTGCTTCCCTCCTCCTCCTTTTTTGATACCAGGGATTGAGCCCAGGGGTACCTGTCCCTGAGTCACATCCCCAGCCCTTTTTATTTTTTATTTTGAGACAAGGTCTCCCTAAGTTGCTGAGGGCCTTGCTAAATTGCTGAGGCTGGCTTTGAACTTGCAATCCTCTTGCCTCAGCCTCCCAGACTCCTGGGCTGCAGGTCTGCACCACCACCCCTGCTGTCAACTTGTTCCCCGTGATCCTAGTTGAACTCATGGAGCTGGTCTGAGATGAAGTGCAGAGCCCAGGTTCTGGCCTCCTTCTTGGAATGACGATATAGGAGATTCAAGAGGCTGGTCTCTCGTGTCCTTTGAGTTCCCTATTCAACACCCACATGACACCCACTGATGCCACTAGCTGTCCTGAGTGCCACCAGCCCCTTGCACAGTGCAACCGCCCAACAGAGCCTCATTCTTGCTCTGCGGTGTTGGTCCCTGGGGCCTGAATGAGACGGTTCTCCCTCTGGAGAGGGAGCTGGCGAGCAGTTCTCTTGACGATGCCTTCCCTTTCAAGACACACAGGGACTGATGTGGGACGGGGATTTAGAAGTTCTTTTTGGAACCACTCTTGGTAGACTTGGTGATTTTGGGAGCATTTTCAAGTTCATGGAAACATCGGGAGAAAGGTAGGTAGATTTCCAGACCCCTTTCCCGCAGTGCACAGCCTCGGCTCAGCAGCCTCGGCTCAGCAGCCTCCACTCAGCAGCCTTCCCCAGCACTGTTATGGTTGGCTCGTGCCACCTCTAGTGCCATCACCAGACTGCAGTCTACACTAGCATTCACTCTTCACAGCAGGTTTTAAGATAATAAAATAAAGTTAGTTTTGATCTTAAGGACAGACTGATGTGGATCAGTGGGTTCTTAAGTACCTGGTGGGCAGCTCCAAATGATTGCCCGCCACATGGGCAGGCCACCTACAGAGCCTGGACCCCACGGAGCCCTGGACGCGCTGACAGGCACTGCACTGGCTGTCGCTGGGAGGCGCCGCTGTCCTTCCTGTGCCCGTCTTGGTGCTCTGACACAGTGACGGCACACAGCGCTCCCCAGCACTGAGGAAGGGGATGGAACGGAGGGAGGAGAGTCAAGGACGGCAGGGAAATCCCACTGGGCCATGCTGGAAATCCCACTGGCAGCGTCGGGGGGCACTCACCTAGGGAAGCAGCGCCTGTGGCGGTACCTGCCTGGGTCTGGTTACAAGTGCAGGGCCATCTGTGGAAAAGCTACCCTGGGTTTCCTCAGATGTCATGGCCGGTTGATCCTAAAGCCTGGGCTGGTCAGAGCAGGAGCCGCACTGCTGAGTGGCCAGGTCCTGTTGTCCTGCCTTTGACTTGGAGCTGTACAATTGGTTCTGCTTGGTCATCTTGAATCTGGTGATGCAGCGTTACATTGTTTTTCAACAGTTTTTGAAGAATAGTCAGATAAAAATCATGATGTAAGGAAGAAAAAATAAATTATTTATGAAATTTAAAATGAATTTCTGGAGAGGCAGAAGTGCCAACACATGGAAAGCGGACCGTAGTTGAAGCAGTCGGACCTACCTAAGTGCTAACTGGGCGGCAGCCACTGAGTCCTACACTGATCGTTTCCGCCAGCTGTGTGCTGGGTTTTCCCATAGCAGCAGTGTTACCTAACCGGTCCAAGGTCAAGCGGGTGCCAAAGGCAGGCCTGGATCTGAGCCAGGCAGCCTGACTAGGAGGCCGTGTGCCATGCCTTCCTGTGGATGTCCTCCCCTGAGACCTGCCATGCTACCCTCCCCTCTGCCACCCCATCACATCTGGGTCACCACCCCACGCTCCTGCGCCATCTCTCACCTCGACTGAGCACCAGGTCCCGGCTGGAGCATCCTTTTCCCGCTCCAGACCCACCTGCAGGTGAGACCTACAGCCCAGCTCATCCCCGCATGGCCTCCGCCAGGTACCAGCGTCCCTCCTCAGAGCAGACGGCAGCGAGTCCCTAATTGTAGATTCAGGGCATGGAAATGGAACCGTCATAAGCTGTGGGTGCCAAGCACCACACCTGCATTCCTGCCCTGTGTGCCTGGCTCAGCCCTGAGCCATCAGGCCCTGTTCTCCAAAGCCCCTCCCACCCTCCAGCAGTCCCTGTGGAATCTGGGGGCAATCAGCAGCTCCCAGAGCACAGGTTAATTAATGTCTGGGGGCAGAAGCCCTGGGGGGCATGGTGTTGGGCCCCGGCGGCTGTTGTCTAACAGCAGGCATGGTGTCATCACACAGTTCCCCTCCCCATGTGCCTTCTCAGGTCCGTCCCCATTTCCTGCAGGGACACAGCCCCAGGGCAACGTGGCTCATACTGGTCAGGCTCTGCTCCCCCCTGTGAATCTCAGTTCAACCATCTCAGTACACTTTCCACAAAGAATAGGTCTGATGGCTTCAGGGAAGACCCTTTTTCTGGGGTGGTCACTTCCTAGGCAGGAGTGACATTGTAAGCCAGCTGTTCTGCTGGCCCTTGCCTGGGGTGGAATGAAGCTCAATTCCAGGTCAACTCTGTCCAGGAGGATAATCAGAGAGGCTTTGGGGATGACAGAGAGCAAAGACCCCTGAAGGAAGTCCCTACCCACTAGCTTGTTTCTCTCTTTAACATCGTCCTGATGTGGCACACAGTCAGGAGAGAAATGGAGCAGAAGCCTGGGGACAAGTGGCCCAGGGGAGATGAGTTAGGAGGGTGGCAGACAGGGCAAGAGGGAAGCCTTAGCAGAGGGAACAAAAGGGCTGTCTTCTGCAGGTGAAGAATGGTACAGGGACTGAGTTGGGCTGCCTGGCTCAGAAGCAGGCTCTGTCCTGGATATCAATTCCATCTGTGGCAGGTTAGGGGGTCTCTCTGCTGCAGTCACTCATCTGTCAAGTAGCATGTAGCACACTGCTTTGGAGGTCCCTAGGTAGTGAGCAGACACCCCAACTAGTTATCTCCTCCTAGCAAGGGAGGTCTCTAGGGGGTAGTGAGCAGACACCCTGAACAGCAGTCTCCTAGTTGGGAGGTCTCTAGTGGGTAGTAAGCAGACAACCCAAACAGCGGTCTCCTACTAGCATGGAAGGTCTCTAGGGGTTAGTGAGCAGACACGTCAAACAGCTGTCCCCTAGCTTGGGAGGTACCAAGTAGATAGTAAGAAGACACCCTAAACAGTGGTCTCCTAGCTTGGGAGTCTCTATTGGGTAATGAGCAGACACCCAAAACAGTGGTCACCTCACGTTTTGGGAGTTCTCTAGTAGGTAGTGAGCAGAAACCCCAATCATGGTCTCCTCCTAGCTTGGGAGGTCTCTAGTGGGCAGTGAGGAGACACGCCAACAGCTGCCTCCTTCTAGTTTGGGAGGTCTCTAGTAGGTAGTGACCAGACACCCCAGACAGCAGTCGCCTCCTAGCTTGAAAGATTCTGGTGGGCAGTGAGAAGACACCCCAAGCAGTGATCTCCACCTTGCTTTGGAGGTCTAGTGTAGGTAGTGAGCAGACAACCTGAACAGTGATCTCCTCCTAGCTTGGGAGGTCTTTAATGGGTAGTGAGAAGACACCACAAACAGTGGTCCCCGCCTAGCATAGGAGGTCTCTATAGGGCAGTGAGCAGACATTCCAGACAGCTGTCTCCCCCTAGATTGGGTGGTCTCTAGTAGGTAGTTAGCAGACACCATGAATAGCAGTCTCCTTCTAGCTTGGGAGGCCTTTGGTGGGTAGTGAGTAGACACCCCAAACTGTGGTTTCCTAACTTGGAATGCCTCTATTGTGTAGTGAGCAGATACCCCAAACACCATTGCCTCCCTTGAAAGTTCTGTAGTGGGGACTGAGCAGACACCCCAAAGAGCACTGTCCTCCTAGTTAATTGGTAGTGAGCAGATACCCTGAACAGCAGTCTCCTAATTGGGAGTTCTCTGGTGGGTAGTTAGCAGACATCCCAAATGGCTGCTTGGAATGTCTCTGGTGGGTAATTAGCAGTTACCCCAAACAAGGGTGTCCTCCTCACTTTTGAGGTCTCTAGTGGGTAGTGAGCAGACATCCCAAACAGCGGTCTCTGCTTAGATTGGGAGGTTTCTAGTGGGTAGTGAGTAGACACCCCAAGCATCTATCTCCTACTAGCTTGGAAGGTCTCTAGTGGGTAGTGAGCCATCATCCTGAACAGTGGCCTCCTCCTAGATTGGGTGGTCTCTAGTAATTAGTGAGCATGCAAAAAAAACATAGGTCTCCTCCTAGATTTGGAGGTCGCTAGTAGGTAGTGAGCAGACACCCCGAACAGCTGTTCCTTTTAGCTTGGGAGGTCTATAGTGGGTAGTGAGCAGACACCTCAAAGAGCAGTCTCTACCTAGCTTGGGAGATCTCTAGTGGGTAGTGAGCCAAAAAACATTATTACTTGTCTCTTCCTAGCTTGGGAGTTCTCTGGTAGGTAGTGAGAAGACCCCCCATACAACAGTCTCCTCCTAGCTTTGGAGGCCTCTAGTGGGTAGTGAGCAAACACCCTGAACAGTGATCTCTTCCTAGCTTGGGAGGTCTCTGGAGGGTAGTGAGAAGACACTCCAAACAGTGGTCTTCCTAGCTTGGAAGGTCTCTAGTGGGTAGTGAAAAGACACCCCATACAGAAGTCTCTTCCTTTCTTGTGAGGTCCCTAGTAGAGAGTGAGCAGACACTCAACCAAACAGTGACCAAACAGTGGTCTCCTCCTGGCTTGGGACATCTCAAGTAGATAATGAGTAGACAATTCATACAGTGGTCTCCTTCTTGTTTGGGAGGTCTCCAGTAGGAATTGAGAAGACACCCCAAACTTCAGTCTACTCCTTGATTGTGTGGTCTCTAGTGGGTAGTGAGCAGGCACCCTGAACAGGGGTCTCCTCCTAGCTTGGGAGGTCACTTGTGGGTAGAGAAGAGACACCCCAAACAGCAGTCTCCTCCTAAGTTGGTAGATCTCTAGTGGGTAGTGAATATACACCCCAAAAAACAGTCTCCTCCTAGCTTGGGAGGCCTCTAGAAGGTAGTGCATTGACATCCCTAACAGTGGTCTTCTAATAGATTGTGAGGTCTCCAGTGTGATAGTGAATAGACCCTCCACAACAGCAGTCTTCCTAGCTTGGGAGGGCTCCAGTGGGTATTGAGCAGACACCCTGAACAGTGGTGTCCTAACTTGGGAGGTCTTTAGTGGGTGGTGAGCACACACAACAACAGCAGTCTCCTCCCAGCTTGGGAGTTTGCTAGTGGGTGTTGAGCAGTCACCCCAAATAGCAGTCTCCTCCTAGCTGGTGTGGTCTCTGGTAGTCAGTGAGTGTCACCTCAAACAGAGGTCTCCTCCTAGATTGGGATGTGTCTAGTAGGTAGTAAGCAGATACCCCAAGCTGTGGTCTCCATCTCACTTGAGAGGTCTCTAGTGGATAGTGAGCAGATACCCTGAATAGTGGTCTGCTCCTATCTTGCTATATATCTAGTAGGTAGTGAGCAGACACCCCAAACTATGGTCCTTTTTTATCTTGAGAGGTTCTAGTGGGTAGTGAACAGACACCTTGAAGAGCTGTTTCCTCCAAGCATGGGTTGTCTCTGGTGGTACTGTGTAGACACTCTGAACAGCAGTTTCCTCTTAGCTTTGTAGGTCTCTAGTGGGTAGTGAGTGAGCAGACACCACAAACTGCAGTCTCTTTTTATCTTGGGAGGTCTCCGGTGGGTACCTAACAAACACCCCCAAAAGTGGTCTTCTCTTAACTTGGGAGGTCTCTAGTAAGTTTTGTGCAGACACCATGAACAGCAGTCTTCTCCTAGCATGGGTTGTCTCTAGTAAGTAGTGAGCAGACACCCCAAACAGTGTTCTCCTCCTAGCTTGGGAGTCTTTGGTGAGTAGTGATCAGACACCCCAAACAGTAGTGTCCTAGTTTGGGAGGTCACTACTGGGTAGTGAACAGACACCCCAAACAGCAGTTGTCTCCCTTCTTGGGAGGTCTGTGGTAGGGTAGTGAGCACACACCCCAATCAGTGGTCTCCTTCTAGCTTGGGAGGTCTCTAGTGAGCAGTGAGAAGATACCCCAAATAGCAGTCTCTCCCTAGCTTGGGAGGTCTCTGGTGAGTAGTTAGCAGATACCCTAAACAGCGGTTTCCTAACTTGGAATGTCTCTGTTGAGTAGTGAGCAGACACCCCAAATAGCAGTCATCTCCCTTCTTGAAAGGTCTGTAGTGGGGAGTGAGCAGACACCCCAAAGAATGCTGTCTTCCTAGCTAGGGAGGTCACTAGTGGGTAGTGAGCACATACCCTGAACAGCACTCACCTCCTAATTGGGAATTCTCTGGTGGGTAGTTAGTAGCCATCCCAAACGTCTGTCTCATAGCTTGGAAGGTCTCTGGTGGGTAGTGAGCAGTCACCCCAAACAAGGGTCTCCTCCTAGCTTTTGAGGTCTCTATTGGGTGGTGAGCAGACACCCCAAAATGTGGTCTCCTAGCTTGTGTGGTCTCAAGTGCATAGTGAGCAGACATCCCAAAAGCCATCTCCTCCTAGCATGGGAGGTCTTTAGTGGGTCATGAGCTGACACCCTGATCTGTGATCTCCTACCTTGCTGGGTCTCAAGTGCTTAGTGAGCAGACATCCCAAATAGTTGTCTCCTCCTAGCTTGGGAGGTCTCTGATGGGTAATGGCCAGACACCCTGAACAGCTGACTTCTATCTAGGGAGGTTTCCAGTGAGTAGTGAGCAGACACATCAAACAGCAGTTTCCTCCTAGTGTTGGAGGTCTCTAGTAGACAGTGAGAAGACACCACAAACAGCGGTGTCCTCCGAGCTTGAGAGGACTCTAGTGGATAGTGAGCAGACACCATGAACAGTGGTCTCCTCCTACCTTGGGATGTCTCTATTAGGTAGTGAGGAGACACTCAAATGGGGGTCTCATCCTAGCTTGGGAGGTCTCTAGTAGGTAATGAGCAGAAATCCTGAACTGTGGTCACCTCCTAGCTTGGGATGTCACTGTTGGGTAGTGAGAAAACACCCCTAACAGAGGCCTCCAGCTTAGAAAGTCTCCAGTGGGTAGTGAGAAGATACCTCAAACAGGGGTCTCCTCCTAGCTTGGGGAGTCTCTAGGGGATAGTGAGCACACACCCTGAACAGTGGTCTCCACCTAGCTTGGAAGGTCTAGAGTAGGTACTGAGCAGACAGACCAAAGAGTGGTCTCCTCCTAGCTTGGTAGGATTCTAGCGGGCAGTGAGCAGATACCCCAAACAGCTGTATTCTCCTAGGTTGGGAGTTCTATAGTGGGTAATGAGCATACAACCCAAACAGGGCTGTCCATCTAGCTTCAAATGTTCTGATGGGCAGTGAGCAGTCACCTGGAACAATTGACTCCACCTAGCTTGGAAGGTCTAGAGAAGGTAGTTAGCAGATAGCACAAACAGCAGTTGCCACACTTTTTGGTAGGTGTTTAGTGGGTAGTGAGCACACATCCCAAACAGGGGTCTCTGCCAAACTTGGAAGGTCCTAATGAAGAGTGAGCAGACATTCCAGACAGCAGTCACCCCTAGAATGGGAGGTACCTATAGGTAATGAGCAGACACCTTGAACAGCGGTTTCCTCCTAGCTTGGGAGGTCTGTGGTGAGTAGTGAGCAGAAACCCCAAACAGTGGTCTACTCCTATTTTGGGTGGTCTCTAGTGGGTAGTGAGTAGACACCCTGAACATGGATCTCCTCCTAGGTTGGGAGGTCTCTCTTGGTACAGAGGTGATACCCCGAACAATGGTTTCCTCCTAGTTTGGTAGATCTCTAGTTGATAGTGAACAGACACCCCAACATCGGTCTCCTCCTAGCTTGGGAGGTCTCTAGTGGGTAGAAAGCAACACTACACAAAGCGGTCTTGTCCTAGCTTGGGAGGTCTCTAGAAGGTAGTGAGCTGACATCCCAAACAGAGATCTCCTCCTAGTTTGGAAGGCCTCTGGGTAGTGAGGAAATACTCTGAACAGTGATCTCCTCAAAGATTGAGAGGTTTCTATTAGGTAGTGAGCAGACACCCCAAACAGCGGTTTCCTCCTAGCTTGGAAGGTCTCTAGTGAATAGTGAGCAGACACCCCGAATGGTGGTCTCCTCCTAGCTTGGGAGATCTCTAGTGGGTAGCAAGCAGATACACCAAACATCAGTCTGCTCCTAATTTTAAAGTTTCTGGTGGGTAGTGAGCAGACACCTAGAACAGCAGTCTCTACCTAGCTTGGAGGGTCTAGAGGAGGTATTCAGTAGACAACCCAAACAGTGGTCTCCTCCTAGCTGGTAGGAATCTAGTGGGCAGTGAGGAGACACTCCAAATAGCTGTCTCTTCCTAGGTTGGGAGGTCTCTAGTGGGGAGTGAGCATACAACACAAACAGGGCTGTCCTCCTAGTTTGAAAAGTTCTGGAGGCCAGTGAGCAGTCACCCGGAACAGCTGACTCCACCTAGCTTGGAAGGTCTAGAGAAGGTAGTGAGTAGACATCACAAACAGCGGTCGCCTCCCTTCTTGGTAGGTGTTTAGTGGGTAGTGAGCACACACCCCAAACAGTGGTCTCTGCCTAGGTTGGGAGGTCTCCAGTGAAGAGTGAGCAGACATTCCAGACAGCTGCCTCCCCGTAGTTTGAGAGATCCCTAGTAGGTAGTAGGTAGTGAGCAGACACCTTGAACACCTCCTAGCTTGGGAGGTCTGAGGTGGGTAGTGAGCAGACACCCCAAACAGTGGTCTCCTCCTGGCTTGGGAGGTCTGTAGTGGGTACTGAGCTGACACCCTGAACAGTTGTCTATTCCCAGCTTGGGAAATCTCTAGTAGGTAGTGAGCAGACACCCCAAACAGTGGTCTCCTCCTAGCTTTGGAAGTCTCTAGCAGGTAGTGAGCAGACACCCCAAGCAGCAGTCTCCTCCTAGCTTGTGAGGTCTCTAGTAGGTAGTGAGCAGACACCCCAAACAGTGGTCTCCTTCTATCTTGAAATGTCTCTAGTGGGTAGTGATCAGACACCCTGCATAGTGGTCTCCTAGCTTGCAATGTCTCTAGTAGGTAATGAGCAGACAAACAGAGGTCTTTCCCTAGATTGAGTGGTCTCTAGTAGGTAGTGAGCAGACACCCTGAACAGTGGTCTCCTCCCAGCTTGAGAGGTGTCTGGTGGGTAGTCAGCAGACACCTTGAACAGTAGTGTCCTAGATTGGGAGGTCTTTCATGGGTAGTCAGCAGACACTTTAAACAGTGGTCTTCTTAGCTTTGGAGGTATATAGTGGGTAATGAGCAGACACCCCACACAGCAGTCTCCTCCTTTCTTGTGAGGTCTCTAGTAGGTAGTGAGTTTCCTCCTAGCTTGGAAGTTATCAAGTGGGTAATTAGTAGACAACTACAAAGTGGTCTCCTTCTAGTTTGGGAGTTCTCTAGTAGGTAGTAAGCAGACCCCCCAAATAGGGCTCTCCTCCTTGCTTGGGTGGTCCCTAGTGGGTATGAGCAGACACCCTGCATAGTGGTCTCCTCCTAGCTTGCAAGGTCTCTAGTAGGTAATGAGCAGACACTTAAACAGAGGTCTTTCCTAGAATAAGTTGTCTCTAGTGGGTAGTGAGCAGACACTCCAAACTGTGGTCTTTTAATAGTTTTGGAGGTTTCTAGTGGGTAGTGAGGAGACACCCTGAACAGCGGACTTCTCCTAACTTGGGAGGTCTCCAGTGGGTACAGAACAAACACCCAAAAGTGCTGTTTTCTCTTAGCTTGGGAGGACTCTAGTAGGTTTTGAGCAGACACCCCAAAGAGTGGTCTTCTCCTAGCTGGGGTCCCTAGTGGGTCCCACACATGTGTCTCCTCCTAGTTGGGAGGTCTCTAGTGGGTAGTGAGCAGACACCTTGTACAGTGGTATCCTCTTAGCTTGGGAGGTCTCAAGTGGGCAGTGAGCAGACACCACAAACTGCGGTCTTAATAGCTTGGGAGGTCTCCAGTGGGTATTGAGCAGATACCCTGAACAGTGGTGTCCTCGCTTAGGTGGTTTGTAGTGGTTAGTGAGCACACACAGAAACAGTGGTCTCCTTCTAGCTTGGGAGTTTTCTAGTAGGTATTGAGCAGTTACCCCAAATGTCAGTCTCCTCCTAGCTACTGAAGTCTCTGGTAGGTAGTGAACAACACCCCAAAGAGTGGTCTCTTCCTAGATTGGGTGGTGTCTCATAGGTAGTGAGCAGACACTCCAAACAGTGGTGTCCTTCAACCTTGGGAGGTCTCTAGAGGGTAGTGTGCAGTCATCCTGAACAGTGGTCTCCTCCTAGCTTGGGTGGTCTCTACTGATTAGTGAGTAGACACCATAAACAGTGGTCTCCTCTTACCTTTGGATGTCTCTCGTGGGTAGTGAGTGGACACCTTGACAGTGTTCTCCTAGGTTGGGAGTTTTCAAGTAGGCAATATTAGACAACACATACAGCAGTCTCCTTCTAGTTTGGTAGGTCTCTAGTAGGTAGTGAGCAGACACCCAGAACAGTGCTCTTCTCCTAGTTTGGGAGGTCTCTAGTGGGTTGTGAGCAGACACCCTGAAAAACGGTCTCCTCTTAGCTTGGTAGGTCTCTAGTGGGTAGAAAACAGATACAACAAACAGCGGTCTCCTCCTAGTTTGTGAGGTCTGAGGTTAGTAGTGTGCAGTCACCCTGAACCATTGTGTCCTCTGAACTTGGGAGGTCTCTCATGGGTAGCGAGCAGACACCCTGAACAGCGATCTCCTCCTAGTTTGGTAGGTCTCAAGTAGGTAATGATTAGAAAACCCATACAGCAGTCTCTTTCTAGTTTGGTAGGTCTCTAGTAGGTAGTGAGCAGACACCCCAAACAGCAGTCTCCTGCTAGCTTGGGAGGTCTCTAGTGGGTAGAAAAGAGACACAACAAACAGCGGTCTCCTCTTAGTTTGTGAAGTATGTAGTTAGTAGTGTGCAGACACCTCAAACAGTTGTGTCCTAGCTTGGGAGGTCTCTAGTGGGCAGTGAGCTGAGCCCCTGAACAGTGGTCTCCTCCTAGGTTGGGAGGTCTCTGATGGGTAGTGAGCAGACACCCAAGAACAGCAGTCTTCTTCGAGCTTGAGAGGTCTATAGTGGGTAGTGAGCATACAACTTGTACAGCAGTATCCTCTTAGCTTGGGAGATCTCAAGTGGATAGTGAGCAGACATCCCAAACAGTGGTCTCATTCTATCTGCTGAGGTCTCTGGTAGGTAGTGAGCAACACCTCAAACAGCAGTCTCTTCCTAGATTGGGTGGTGTCTAGTAGGTAGTGAGCAGACACCCCAAACAGTTGTCTCTCTCTAGCTTGAGAGGTCTCTAGTGGATAGTGAGCAGACACCCTGAATAGTGGTCTCCTCCTACCTTGCTAGATCTCTAGTAGATAGTGAGCAGACACCTCAAACAGTGGTTCTTTCCTAGCATGAGTGGTCTCTAGTGGGTTGTGAGCAGACACCCTGAACACTGGCCTTCTAGCATGAGTTGTCTCTCATGGGTAGTGAGTAGACATTCTGAAAGAGCAGTTTCCTCCTAGCTTGGTTGCTCTCTAGTGGGTAGTGAGCAGATACCCCAAACAGAAGTCTCCTCCTAACTTGGGAGTTCTCTGGTGGGTACAGAACAGACACCCAAAAAGCAGTCTTCTCTTAGCTTGGTAGGTCTCTACTAGGTTTGAGCTGATGCCCCAAACAGCAGTCTCCTCTTAACTTGGGAGTTCTTTGGTGGGTACAGAACAGACATTGAAAAAGCGGTCTTCTCATAACTTGGGAGGTTTCTTCTAGGTTTTGAGCAGAAACCCTGAACAGTGGTCTTCTCCTGGCTTGGGAGGTCTCTGGTGAGTAGTGAGCAACACCCCGAATAGCGGTCTCATACCTTGGGAGAGTAGATATCCTGAACAGAGCTCTCTTCTGAGCTTGGCACGTCTCCAGTGGGTATTGAGCCGATACCCTGAACAGTGGTGTCCTTACTTGGGTGGTTTCTAGTGGGTAGTGAGCACACACAAAAACAGTGGTCTCCTTCTAGCTTGGGAGTTTTCTAGTGGGTATTTAGCAGTCACCCCAAGGGGTGATCTCCTTTTAGCTGCTGAGGTCTTTGGTAGGTAGTGAGCAACACCTCAAACAGCAGTCTCTTCCTAGGTTGGGTGGCATCTAGTAGGTAGTGAGCAGACACCCCAAACAGTGATCTCCCTCTAGCTTGAGAGGTCTCTAGTGGATAGTGAGCAGACACCCTGAATAGTGGTCTCCTCCTATCTTGCTAGATCTCTAGTAGGTAGTGAGCAGACACCTCAGACAACAGTTCTTTTATAGTATGAGTGGTCTCTAGTGGGTTGTGAGCAGACACCCTGAACAGTGGTCTCCTCCTAGTGATGGGTTGTCTCTGGTGGGTAGTGAGTAGACATTCTGAAAGAGCAGTTTCCTCCTAGCTTGGTTGCTCTCTAGTGGGTAGTGAGCAGATACCCCAAATAGTGGTCTCCTCCTAACTTGGGAGTTTTCTGGTGGGTACAGAACAGACACCCAAAAAGCAGTCTTCTCTTAACTTGGGAGGTATCTACTAGGTTTTGAGCAGACACTTCAAACAGCAGTCTTCCTCAAGCTTGGGAGTTCTCTGGTGAGTAGTGAGTGGACACCCCGAATAGTGGTCTCCTACATTCGGAGATCTCTATTGGGTAGTGAACAGACACCCCAAACAGCAGTCACTTCCCTTCTTGGGAGGTCTCTAGTGGGTAGTGAGCAGACACCACAAACAGAGGTCTCCTTGTAGCTTGGGAGGTCTCTAGGGGATAGTGACCGTGTTGACTCAATTCCCTCTAGAGACCACCTAATCTAGGAGGAGACCCCTGTTTGGGCTGTCTGCTCGCTACCCACCAGAGACCTCAAAAGCTAGGAGGAGACCGCTGTTTAGGGTACCTTCTCCCTACCTACTAGAGACCTCCCAAACTATGAGGAAACCACTGTTTGGGGTGTCTGCTCACTACCTACTAGAGAACTCCAAAGCTAAAATGAGACCACTGTTCAGGGTATTGGCTCACTACCCACTAGAGACCTTCCAAGTTAGGAGGAGACTGCTGTTTGGGGTGTTTGCTCACTACCTACTAGAGACCTCCCAAGCTAAAAGGAGATTGCTGTTCAGGGTCACTGCACACTACCCGCTAGAGACTTCCCAACCTAAGAGACTGCTGTTACAGGTATCTGTACACTACCCAATAGAGACCTCCCAAGCTGGGAGGAGACCTCATTTGGGGGTGTCTGATAACTACACACTAGAGACCTCCAAAGCTAGCTGGAGACTGCAGTTGAGGGTGTTTGCACACTACCTACTAGAGAACTCCCTAGTTAAAATGAGACTGCTTTTGGGGTGTCTGCGCACTAACCCTAGAGACCCCTGAAGATAGGAGTCCGCTGATTGGACTGTCTGCTCACTTCCTACCAGAGACCTCAGAAGCTAGGAGGAGACTGCTGTTTAGGGTACCTTCTCCCTACCTACTAGAGACCTCCCAAACTATGAGGAAATCACTGGGGTGTCTGCTCACTACCTACTAGAGAACTCCAAAGCTAAAATGAGATCACTGTTCAGGGTATCGGCTCACTACCCACTAGGGACCTTGCAAGCTAAGAGGAGATGGCTGTTTGGGGTGTTTGCTTGCCACCTGCTAGAGACCTCCCAAGCTAAAAGGAGACCGCTGTTCAGGGTCACTGCACACTACCCGCTAGAGACTTCCCAACCTAAGAGACTGCTGTTACAGGTATCTGTACACTACCCAATAGAGACCTCCCAAGCTGGGAGAAGACCGCTGTTCACAGTGTCTTCTCACTACTCACTAGAGACCTCCCAAGCTAGGAGAACGCTGTTCAGGGTGTCTGCTCACTAACCAACAGAGAGCTCCCAAACTAGGAGGAGACCACTGTTCAGGGTGTCTGCTCACAACCTACTAGAGACCTCCCAAGGTATGAAGGAGCTACTATTCAGGGTGTCTGTTCACTACCCAAGAGAGATCTCCCAGGCTAGAAGGAGACCACTATTTGGGGTGTCTGCTTTTACCCACTACAGACTTCTCAAGGTAGGAAAAGACCACTATTTGTGGTGTGTACTCATTACCTACAAGAGACCGCCAAAGCTAAAAGGAGACCGCTGTTCAGGATGTCTGCCCACTACACTCTAGATACCTCCCAAGCTAGGAGACCTCTCTTTGGGGTGTCTACTCAATAACCACTAGAGACCTCCCAAGGTAGAAGGAAACTGCTGTTCTGGGTGTCTGCTCACTACCCACTAGAGACCTCCCATGGTAGGAGGAGACTGCTGTTTGGGATGTCCACTCATTGACCACTAGAAACCTCCCATGCTAGGAGAGGACTGCTGATAGAGGTGTCTGCTCACTATCCACTAGAGACCTCCCATGGTAGGAGGAGACACCTGTCAGGGGTGTCTGCTCACCACGCAGTAGAGACACCTCAGTTAGGAGAAGACTGCTGTTTGGGGTATCTTCTCAAAACTTACTAGAGACCTCCCAAGCCAAGAGAAGACTGCATTTTTGGGTGTTTGTTCTGTACCCACCACAGACCACCCAAGTTAGGAGAAGACTGCTGTTCAGGGTGTCTCTTCCTAGCTTGGGAGGTATCTGGTGTGTAGTGAGCAGACACCCCAAATAGTGTTATCCTAGTTTTGAAAGTATCTAGTGGGTAGTGAGAAGGCACCCAAAACAGTGTTCTCCTTGCTTGGGAGGTCTCTAGAGAGTAGTGAGCAGACACCCCAAACAGCAATTTTCTCCTAGCTTGGGAGGTCTTCAGGGGTTAATGAGCAGACATCCTGGACAGTGATCTCTTCCTTTCATGGAGGTCTCTAGTAGGTAGTGAGCAGATATGCCAAACAATGGTCTCCTCCTAGATTGGGTAGTCTCTAGTGGGAATTGAGTCAACACCCTGAACAGCAGTCTCTTCCTAGCTTGGTAGATATCTGGTGTGTAGTGAGCAGACACCTCGAACGGCAGTATCCTAGTTTGGGAAGCATCTAGTGGGTAGTGAGAAGTCACCCAAAAGAGCGGTCTTCTCCTTGCTTGGGAGGTCTCTAGAGAATAGTGAGCAAACACCCCCAAACTGCAATCTCATCCTAGCTTTGGAGGTCTCTAGTGGGTAGTGTGTAGACACCTCAAAGTATGGTCTTCTCATAGCTTGGGAAGTCTCTAGTGGGTAGTGTATAGACACCACAAAGTGTGGTCTTCTCATAGTTTGGGAGGTTTCTAGTGGGTGTTGAGCTAACACCATGAACAGTGGTCTCCTTTTAGCTTGGGAGGTCTCTAGTGGGTAGTGAACAGACAACACAAACAGTGGTTTCTTCCTAGCTTGGGAGGTCTCTAAAGGATAGTGTGCAGACAACATGAACAGTGGTCTCCTCCTATTTGGGAGGTCTCTAGTGAGAAGGTCTTCCAGAGGGTGGTCTTCTCCTAGCTTTGGGGGTTTCTAATAGGTAGTGAGCAGACACACCAAACAGCGGTCTCCTCCTAGCTTGGGAGTTCTCTACTGGGTAGAGAGTAGACACCCAGAACATTGGTCTCCTTCTAGCTTGGGAGGTTTCTGGTGGGTAGTGAACAGATACCCCAAATAGCAGTATCTTCACAGCTTGGGAGGTCTCTAGTGGGTAGAGGGCAGGCATCCCAAAAAGTGCTCTCCTCCTAGCTTGGGAGGTGTCTAGAAGGTAGTGAACTGACACCCCAAACAAAGGACTCTTCCTAGCTTGGAAGGCCTCTAGTGGATAGTGAGAAAACACCCTGAACAGCAGTCTTCTCCTCGCTTGGGAGGTCTTCAGTGGTTAATGAGCAGACACCCTGGACTGTGATCTATTCCTTGCATGGAGGTCTCTATTGTGTAGTGAGCAGACACCCTAAACACTGGTCCTAGCTTGGGAGGTCTCTAGTGGCTATTGAAATGACACCCCAAGAGCGGTCTTCTTGTAACTTGTGGAGTTTCTAATATGTATTGAGAATACACCCTGAACTGTGGTCTCTTCCTAACTTAGGAGGTCTCTACTGGGTAGTGAGCAGACACCCTGCACTGTTTTATCCTCCTAGCTTGGGAAGTGTCTACTGGGTATGGAGTAGATACCATGAACAGTCATCTCCAACTTGGGAGGTCTCTAGTGGTTATTGAGCAGACACCTGAAACAGTGGTTGCCTCCTAGATTGGGTGGTCACTAGTGGGAATTGAGTCTACACCCTGAACAGCAGTCTCTTCCTAGTTTGGGAGGTATCTGGTGTGTAGTGAGTGGAAACTCCGAACAGCGGTCTCCTAGTTTGGGAATTGTCTAGTCGGTAGTGTGAAGGCACTCAAAACAGTGGTCTCCTTGCTTGGGAGGTCTCCAGAGTAGTGAACACACACTCAAACAGTGGTCTTCTCCTATCTTGGGAGGTCTTTAGTGGTTAATAGCAGACACCCTGGACAGGAGAACTCTAGTAGCTAGTGAGCAGAAACCCCAACACCAGTCTCCTAGATTGGGAGGTCTCTAGTGGCCATTGAGAAGACACCCTGAACATGGTCTCTTCCTATCTTTGGAGGTCTCTATTTGATAGTGAGCAGACACCATGAACAGTGGTCTCATAGCTTGGGAGGTCTCTAATGTGTAGTGAGCATACACCCTTCACTGTTGTCTCATCTTATCTTGGGAAGTGTCTACTGGGTAGGGAGTAGACACCATGAACAGCAGCCTCCTATCTTGGGAAGTCTCTAGTGGTTATTGAGCAGACAACCTAAACGGTGATCTCCTCCAAGATTGGGTGGTCTCTAGTGGGAATTGAGTCAACACCCTGAACAGCAGTCTCTTCATAGCTTGGTAGGGATCTGGTGTGTAGTGAACAGATACCCCAAACAGTGGTATCCTACTTTGGGAAGTGTCTAGTGGGTAGTGAGAAGGCACCCGAAACAGTGGTCTCCTCCTTGCTTGGGAATTCACTAGAGAATAGTGAGCAAACATCCCAAACTGCAATCTCATTCTAGCTTGGGAGGTCTCTAGTGGGTATGAGCAGACACCCCAAACAGCGATCTTCTCCTAGCTTGGGAAATCTGTAGTGAGTAGTGTGTGAACACCCCAAAGTGTGGTCTTCTAGTAGCTTGGGAGGTTTCTAGTAGGTGCTGAGCTGACACCATGAACAGTGGTCTACTTTTAGCTTGGGAGGTCTCTAGTGGATAATGAGTAGACACCCCAGAATGTGGTATCTTCCTTGCTTGGGAGGACTCTGGTGGGTAGTGAGCAGACACCTGAAGCACTGTCTCCTAGGTTGGGAAGTCTCTAGTCAGTAGTGAGATGACACCCCAAACAGCAGTCTCTACCGTGGTTGGAAGGTCACTAGAATGTAGTGAGCAGACACTGCAAACAGCATTCTCCTCCTAGACAGGGAGGTCTCTAGTGGGTAATGAGGAGAAATCCAAAAGAGCAGTCTCTTTCTAGATTGGGAAGGCTCTAGTGTATAGTTAGTAGACACCACAAACAGCAGTCTCCTCTTAGCTTGGGATGTCTCTAGTGGGTAATGAGCACACACCCCAGATAGGGGTCTGCACTTACCTTTTGAGGTCTCAGGTAGGTAGTGATAGACACCACAAACAGTGGTCTCCTCCTAACTTTGGAGGTCTTCAGTGAACTGTGGTCTCCTCCTAGTTTTGGAAATGTCTAAAAGGTAGTGAGATGACACCACAATCGGTGGTCTCCTCCTAGTTTGGGAGGTATCTAGTGGCTAGTAAGCAGACACCCTGAACAGTGGTCTCCTCCTAGCTTGGGAGGTCTCTAATAGTTTGTGAGCAGACATGCCAAATAGTGGTCTACTCCTAGCATGGGAGGTCTCTAGTAGGTAGTGAGCAGACACTCCAAACAGCGGACTAATCATAGCTTGGTAGGTCTCTAGAGGTTAGTGAGCAGACATCCTGAACAGTGGTCTCCTCATAGCTTGGGAGGTCTCTAGTATGTAGTGATCAGACTCCCCAAACATCAGTCTCCTCCTATCTTGGGAGGTTTGTAGTAGGCAGTAAGGAGATACCACAGTGTTCTCCTCCTAGTTTGGGAGGTGTCCTGGGGGTAGTGAACAGCAATCCCCTCCCAGCATGGAACGTCTCTGGTGGGTTTGAGCAGACACCCCAAACAGCAGTCTCCTCTTAGATTGGGAGGTGATTAGTGGATAGTGAACAGACATCGCAAACAGTGTTCTCCTCCTAGCTTGGGGAGTCTTAAGTAGGAAGTGAGGAGACACATCAAATAGCAGTCTTCTCCTTGTTTGCAAGGTATCTAGTAGATACTGAGCAGACAACCCAAACAGTTGTTTCCTCCTAGATTGGGAGGTCTCTAGTGATCAGACTCCATAAACAAAGGTCTCCTCATAGCTTGGAAGGTCTCTTCTGTGTAGTGAGGAGATACCCTGAGCTGCGGTCTTCTCCTAGCTTTGGAGGTTTCTGGTTGATAGTGAGCAGACACCATGAACAGTGGTCTTATAGATTGGGAGGTCTCTATTGGGTTCTGTGTAGACACACCAAACAGCATTCTCCATGAATCTTGGGAGGTCTCTAGTGGGTAGTGAGTAGACATCATGAACAGTGGTCTCCTTCTAGATTGGAAGGTCTGTACAGGGTAGTGAGTAGACACCATGAACAGTGGCTTCCTAGTTTGGGAGGTCTCTACTTGGTATTGAGCAGACACCCTAAACAGTGGTATCCTGCTAGTTTGGGTGGTCTCTAATTGCGCTGACACCCTGAAGTGTGGTCTTTTCCTAATTTGGGAAGTCTCTGGTAGGTAGTGAGCAGACACCCCAAATAGTGGTCTCTTTCTAGCTTGAGAAATCTTTAGTGGGTAGTGAGTAGACACCAAAAACAGCACTCTTCTCCTAGCTCAGAGGTCTCTAGTGGATAGTGAGTAGACAACCTGAACAGTGGTCTCCGCCAAGCTTGGAAAGTCTGTGATGGTTATTGAGCAGACACCCCAAAGTGCGGTCTCCCCCTAGCTTGTGAGAACTCTAGTGAGTACTGAGCAGATACCACAAAAAGCGGTCTCCTAGTTTGGCAGGTCTCTGGTAGGTACTGAATAGACACCCCACAGTGTGGTCTCCTTCTAGCTTGTGAGGTCTCTAGTGAGTACTGAGCAGACACCCCAAACAGCGGTCTCCTCCTAGATAGGTAGGTCTCTGGTGAGTAGTGAACAGACACCCCGAACAGAGTTCTCCTGTAGCTTGAAAGGTCTCTATTGGGTAGTGAGAAGACACCCTAAACAGAGATCTCCTTCTAGCTTGGGATGTATCTAGTAGGTAGTGAGCAAATACCCAAAACAGTGGTCTTCTCCTAGCTTTGGAGGTCTGAAGTAGGTAGTGAGAAGACACCCCAAACAGTGGTCTCCTTCTACCTTTGGAGGTCTCTAAAGGGTAGTGAGCAGACACAATGAACAGTGGTCTCCTCCTAGCTTGGGAAGTCCTTAGTGGGTAGTGAGCAGACACCCCAAACAGGAGTCTCTTCCATGTTGTGAGGTCTCTAGTTGTTGAGAGCAGACACTCTGAACAGTGGTCTTTTCCTAGATTGGGAGGTATCTGGCGGGTAGGGACCAGACACTGTGAACAGTGGTCTCCTCGTATATTGGGAGGTCTGTATTGGGTAGTGATCAGAAACCATGAACTGTTATCTCCTCCTAGCTTGCGAGGTCTCTCTTGGGTAATGAACATACACCCTGATCAGTGGTTTCTTCATAGCTTGTGAGGGCCATAGTAGGTAGTGAGCAGACACCACAAACAGCAGTCTTCTACCTTTTGAGGTCTCTAGTCGATAGTGAACACACACCCCAAACAGCAGTCTCTTCCTAGCTTGGGAGGTCTCTAGTGGGTAGTGAGCCAACAACATGTATAGTGGTCTCCTCCTAGCTTGTGTGGTCTCTAGTAAGTAGTGAGCAGACACCCTGAACAGTGGTCTCCTCCCAGCTTGGGAGGTCTCTATTGGGTAGTGTACAGATACCTGTAACAGCAGTCTCTTAGGTTGGGAAGTCTCTAGCAGGTAGTGTGCAATGACCCTGAACAGCGGTCTCCTTTTAGCTTGGGAGGTCTCTAGCAGGTAGCAAGCAAACACCCCAAACAGCAGTCTCCTCTTACCTTGCAAGGTCCCTAGTGGGTAGTGAGCTGATACCCTGAACAGTGGTCTCATTTTAGCTTTGGAGTTCTCTAGTAGGTAGTGAGCAGACACCCCAAACAGTGATTTCCTCATAGTTTGGGAGGTCTCTAGTAGGTAGGGAGAAGGTACCCTAAACAGCGGTCTCCTCCTAGCTTCTGAGGTCTCTGGTGGGAAGTGAACAGACAGTCCAATCAGCAGACTCCTATCTTCAGGGGTCTCTAGGGTTAGTGTGCAGACACCCCCAAAAGCAGTCTCATTTTAACTAGGGAGTTCTCTAGTAGGTAGTATGCAAACACCCTCAACTGCAGTCTCCAGCTAGCTTTGGAGGTCTCTAGTGTGTAGTTATCAGACACCCCCAAATGAGGTCTCCTCCTAGCTTGGGAGGTTTCTAGTGGGTAGTAAGAAAACACCTGAAGAGCAGTCTCCTAACTTGGGAGGTCTCTATTGGTTTCTGAGCAGACACACCAAATAGCAGTCTCCTCGTAGTTTTGGGAGGTCTCTAGCAGGTAGTGAGAAGACACCCTGAACAGTGATCTCCTCCTAGCTTTGTAGGTTCCTAGTAGGTAGTGAGCAGACACCAAATGGCAAACTCCTCATAGCTTGGGAGGTATCTAGTGGGTACTGAGCAGACACCCTGAACTGTGATCTCCTCATAGCTTGGGAATTCTCTACTGGGTAGTGAGTAGACACTATGAACAGTGGTCTCCTAGTTTGGGAGGTTCCTAGTGGGTGTTGAACAGACACACAAACAGTGGTATCCTCCTAGGTTGGGTGTGGTCTCTACTGGGAATTGAGCCGAAACCCAGAGCAGCAGTCTCTTAGTAGCCTGGGATGTCTCGGGTGGGCAGTGAGAAGACACCCTGAACTGCGGTCTCCTCCTAGTTTCGGAAGTTTCTTGTTGGTAGTGAATAGACACCCCGAAAAGTGGTCTCCTAGCTTGGAAGGTCTCTGTTGGTTTTTGAGCAGACACACCAAACAGTGGTCTCCTCACAGTTTGGGAAGTCTCTAATGGGTAGTGTGCAGACACTGTGAACTGTGGTCTCCTCCTAGCTTTTAGGTACCTGGAAGGTAGTGAGCAGACACAACAAATAGTGGTCTTCTCCTAGCTTTGGTGGTCTCTAGTGGGTAGTCATGAGACACCCCAAACAGTGGTCTCCTCCTAGCTTGGAAGGTTTCTAGTGGGTAGTGAGCAGATTCCCTGAACAGCGGTCTCCTTTTAGTTTGAGAGGTCTAAGTAGGTAGTGAGCAGACACCCAGAACTGTGGTTTCCTCCTTGTTTGGGAGTTCTCTAATAGGTAGTGAGCAGACACCCAAAACAGCGGTATCCTCATAGCCTGGGTGGTCTCTAGTGGGCAGTGAGCATGTACCCATGAACAGCTCTCTTTTCCTAACTTTTGAGGTCTCTAGTATGTAATTAGCAGTCACCCCTAAAGTCATCTCGTCCTAGCTTGGGAGGTCTCCAGTAGGCAGTGAGCAGACACTCCAAACAGCAATTTACTCCTAGCTTGGGAGGATTCTGGTGGGTAGTGAGCACACACCAGGTACAGTGGTTTCCTCCTAGCTTGGGTAGTCTCAATTATGTAGTGAGCAGACACCACAAAGTGTGGTCTCCTCCTAACTTGGGAGGTCTCTAGTAGGTATTGAGCAGACCCCCAAACTGTGGTCTCCTCCTAGCTTGGGAGGTCTCTAGTGGATATTGAGCAGACATCCAGAATAGAGGTCGTCTCCCAGCTTGGGAGATTTCTAGTGAGTTGTGAGCAGACACCCCAAACAGCTGTCTCCTCCTAGCTTGGGAGTTCTTCGTGAGTAGTGAGTAGACACTCCAAAAGTGGTCTTTTTCTAGTTTTGGTGGTCTCTAGAAGGTAGTGGGCAGACACCTGGTACAGTGTTCTCCTCCAAGATTGGGGAGTCTGTGGTGGGTAGTGAGCAGAGACCTTGAACAGAGGTCTCCTCATTGCTTGGGAGTACTCTATTGGGTAGTGAGCAGACACCACAAACAGTGGTCTCCTACTAGCTTGGAGACCTGCTAGTAGGTATTAAGCAGACACCTCAAATGGCAGTATCCTCCTAGCTTGGGAGGTCTGTGGTATGTAGTGCGCAGACACTCCAAACATTGGACTCCTCCTAGGTCGAGTGGTATCTAGTTGGTAGTGAACAGACACCCCAAACTGTGGTCTCATCTTGGGAGGTCTCTAGTGTGTAGTGAGCAGATACCCTGGACTGTGGCCTCCTAGCTTCAGAGGTCTCTGGTTGGTAGTGATCATACAGCCTGAAGAGTGGTTTTCTAGCTTGGAATGTCTCTATTGGGTTCTGAGCAGACTTACCAAACAGCGGACTCCTCGTAGTTTGGGAGGTCTCTAGTGGGTAGTGTGCAGACACCCTGAACAGTGTTCTCCTCCTAGCTTTGGAGATCTCCAGTAGATAGTGAGCAAACACCCCAAACAGTGGTCTCCTAATAGCTTTGGAGGTATCTAGAGGGTAGTGAGCTGACACTCTGATCTGTGGTCTCCATCTAGCTTGGGAGGTCTCTACTAGGTAGTGAGTAGACACCATGAACAGTGGTCTCCTAGTTTGGGAGGTCCTTGTGTGTATTGAGCAGACACCCCAACAGTGATATCCTCCTAGCATGGGTGGTCTCTAGTAGGAATTGAGTCAACATTCTGAACAGTGGTCTCTTCCTAGTTGGGATTTCTCTGGTGGGTACTGAGCAGACACCCCAAATAGCGGTCTCCTCTTAGCTTGGGAGGTCTCAAGAGGGTAGTGAGCAGACACCCTAAACAGCAGTCTCCTTATACCTTGGGAGGTCTCTAGTGGGTAGTGAGGAAACACCCTAAACCACAGTCTCCTCTGAACATGGGAGGTTTCTAGTGGGTTGTGAGCAGACACCCTGAACTGCAGTCTCCTCCTAGTTTTGGAGGTCTCTAGTAGATAGTAAACAGACACCCTGAACCATGGTCTCCTCCTAACTTGGGAAATCTCTTCTAGGTCGTGATAAGACACCCCTAAGTGCAGTCTTCTCCTAGCTTGGGAAGTCTCTGGTGGCTAGTGAGCAGATGCCCCAAACTGAGGTCTCCTCTTAGATTGGAAGGTCTCTAGTGGATAGTGAGCAGACACACCAAATATTGGTCTCCTCCTATCATGGGAGGGCATGTGAGTTGACACCCCAAGCTGTGGTTTTTTTTCCTAGGTTGGGAGGTCTCTATGAGATAGTGAGCAGACAACCCAAACAGTGGTCTCCTCCCAGTTTGGAAGGTCTCTGATGGGTACTGAGTAGACACCCAGAACAGAAATCTCCTCCTAACTTGGAAGATCTATAGTAGGTAGTGAGCAGCTAGCTCTAAGGGTGGGTCATTCTATTATGAGAGGACTCTAGTGGGTAGTGATTAGACATCCCAAACAGTGGTCTCCACCTAGATTGGGAGTCTCCAGTGGGTAGTGAGGAGACCCTCAAAACAGCAGTCTCCTCTTAACTTGGAGGTCTCCAGGGGCTTGAGCAGTCACCCCAAACAGCAGTCTCCTCCTAGCTTGGGACAATTCTAGTGGGTAGTGGCAGACACCCAAAATAGCAGTCTCTTCATAACATGGGAGGTCTCTAGTTTGTAGTGAGCAGACACCCCAAAAATCCATCTCTTCCCAGCTTTGGAGGTCTCTAGTGATCAGGGAGTTGACAACCCAATCTGTGGTCTTGTCCTAGCTTGGGAGATCTCTACCAGGTAGTGAGCAGACAACCCAAACAGCAGTCTCCTCCCAACTTGGAAGGTCTCTGTTGGGTAATAGGCAGACACCCCAAACAGAAGTCTCCCCCTAGAGAATATCTTTGCCACTCATACTTCAGATAGAGCGCTAATTTCCAGGATCTATAAAGAACTCAAAGAACTCTACACCAAGAATACAAATAATCCAATCAACAAATTGGCTAAGGAAATGAACAGACACTTCACAGAAGATGTACAAGCAATCAACAGATATATGAAAAAATGTTCAACATCTCTAGTAATAAGAGAAATGCAAATCAAAACTACCCTAAGATTTCATCTCACCCCAATTAGAATGGCGATTATCAAGAACACAAGCAACAATAGGTGCTGGCGAGGATGTGGGGAAAAAGGTACACTCATACATTGCTGGTGGGGTTGCAAATTAGTGCAGCCACTTTGGAAAGCAGTTTGGAGATTCCTCAGAAAGCTTGGAATGGAACCACCATTTGACCCAGCTATCCCACTCCTTGGCCTATACCCAAAGGACTTAAAATCAGCATACTACAGAAGTACAGCCACATCAATGTTCATTGCTGCTCAATTCACCATAGCCAGATTGTGGAACCAACCTAGATGCCCTTCAGTTGATGAATGAATAAAGAAACTGTGGCATATATATGCAATGGAATATTACTCTGCCATGAAGAATGATAAAATTATGGCATTGGCAGGCAAATGGATGAAATTGGAGAATATCATGCTAAGTGAGATAAGCCAATCTTAAAAAACTAAAGGACGAATGATCTTGCTGATAAGCGGATGAGGACATATAATGGGGGTGGGAGGGGTTAGCGTTAGGGTTAGGGTTAGGTTTAGGGTTAGGGATAAGGAGGGTGGTAAGAATGGAGGAAGGAGGGACTGTATAGAGGGAAAAGAGGGGTGGGAGGGGTGGGAGGGGTGGGGGGAATGGAAAAAAATAACAATGAATCAAACAACATTGCCCTATGTAAATTTATGATTACACAAATGGTATGCCTTGACTCCATGTACAAATAGAGAAACATGTATCCCATTTGTTTACAATAAAAAAAGAATAATAACTCAAAAAAAAAGAAGTCTCCCCCTAGCTTGGCAGGTCTATAGTAGGTAGTGAGCAGCCACTCCTAAAAGCAGTTCATCATAGTATGGGAGGTCTCCAGTGTGTAAGGCAGACACCCAAAATCAGTCTCCACCTAGACTGGGTAGTCTCTAGTGAGGATAGTGCGGAGACACCCCAAATGGTGGTCTCTTCGTAGCTTGGGGGGTCTCCAGTGGGTTGAGCAGACACTCCAAATTGTGGTCTCCTCCTAGGTTGGGAGCACTTTGTTGGGCGGTGAGCAGAAACACCAAACAGCAGTCTCCTCCTAGCTTGGGATGTCTCTAGTAGGTAGTGAGCATACATTCTGAACAGCTGTCTTCTAGCTTGGCATGTCTCTAATGGGTAGTGAGCAGAATCCCAAACAGACATCTTTGCCTAGTGTGGGAGGTCTCTAGTGGTCAGTGAACACACACACAAGTAGGGGTCTCCTCCCAGCTTTGGAGGACTCCAGTGGTTTTTGAGCAGACACCCTGAACAGCATTCTTTTCCTAGCTTGGTAGGTCTTTGGTGGGTAATGCACAGATACCCCAAACTGAGTCTCCTAGCATGGTAAGTCTCTAGTGTGTAGTGAGTAGACACCCCTAACAGTGGTCTCCTCTGGATTTGGGAGTTCTCTTTGAGGTAGTGAGCAGACAACTTGAACGGCGGTCTCCTACTAGCTTGGGAGGTCTCTAGTAGGTAGTGGGTAGACATCACAAACAGCAGTCTCCTTCTGCTTGGGAGGTCTCTAGTGGTCATTTAGCAGACAACCTGAACAGCGAACTCCTCTTAGCTTGGGAAGTCTCTAGTGGATTGTGAGGAGACACCCTGAATAGCTGTCTCCTTCTAACTTGGGAACTTTCTAATATGTAGTGAGCCGACACCCCAAATACCCATCTCTTCCCAACTTTGGAGGTCTCTAGTGGTCAGTATGTTGACACCCCAATCTGTGGTCTTCCTAGCTTGGGAGGTCTCTCCTAGGTATTGAGCAGACAACCCAAACAGCAGTCTCCTCCCAGCTCGGAAGGTCTCTGTTGGGTAATAGGCAGACACCCCGAACAGAAGTCTCCCCCTAGCTTGGCAGGTCTATAGTAGGTAGTGAGCAGCCACTCCTAAAAGCAGTTCATCATAGTATGGGAGGTCTCTAGTGTGTAAGGCAGACACCCCAAATAGTGGTCTCCACCTAGTTGGGTAGTCTCTAGTGGATAGTGAGGAGATACCCCAAACAGCAGTCTCCACATAGCTTGGGGGGGTCTCCAGTGGGTTGAACTGTGGTCTCCTCCTAGCTTAGGAGCACTCTGGTGGTTAGTGAGCAGAAACCCCAAACAGACATCTTCATGGTGGGAGGTCTCTAGTGGGTAGTGTGCATACATCCAAATAGGGGTCTCCTCCTTTCTTGGGTGGTCTCTAGTAGATAGTGAGCAGACACCATGAACAGCATTCTCTTCCTAGCTTGGGAGGTCTCTGGTTGGTAGAGTGCAGACACCCCAAACTCGTTCTCCTAGCATGGTAAGTCTCTAGTGGGTAGTGAGAAGATACCCCTAACAGCGGTTTCCTCTGAATTTGGAAGTTCTCCTTGGGATAGTAAGCAGACACCTTGAACTGTGGTCTCCTCCTAGCTTGGGAGGTCTCTAGTAGATAGTGGGTAGACATCCCAAACAGCAGTCTTCTCCTAGCTTGGGTGGTCTCTAATAGTTATTTAGCAGACACACTGAACAGTGAACTCCTCTTAGCTTGGGAAATCTCTAGTGGGTCATTAACAGACACCCCAAACAGTGGTCTCTTCCTAATTTTGGAGGTCTCTAGTGGGTAGTGAGCAGACACCCCAAACTGAGGTCTCCTCCTAGCTTGGGAAGTCTCTAGTGGTTAGTGAGCAGATACCCCCAAGAGCGGTGTCTTCTGAGCTTGGGAGCACTCTGGTGGGTAGTGAGCAGAAAAACAGAACCGAAGTCTCCTCCCAGCTTGGGAAGTCTCTTGTAGGTAGTGAGCAGACACCCAGATCAACCTTCTCCTAGCTTGGCATGTCTCTAGTGGGTAGTGAGCAGACACTGAAATAAAGGTCTCCTCCTAGCTTGGGTGGTCTCTTGTAGATAGTTAGTGGACGCCCTGAACAGCGGTCTTCTAGCTTTGGAGATCTCTGGGGAAAGTGAGCAGACACCTTGAACAGTGATTCAATGGCTTGGGAGGTCTCTTGGGGGTAGTGAGCAGACACCCCAAATAGTGGTCTCCTAGCTTGGGAGGTCCCTACAGGGTAGAGAGCAGACATTCTGAACGGCCATCTCCTCCTAACATGGGAAGTCTCTAATATGTAGTGAGCAGACACCCCAATAAGTGTTCTTCTCCCAGCTTGGGAGGTCTCTAGCAGTTATTGAGAAAAGACCCTGCATAATGGTCTCCTCCTAGCTTCAGTGGTCTATAGAAGGTAGTGGGAAGATACCCTGAACAGGGGTCTTCTCCTAGCTTGGGAGGTCTCTAGTAGGTAGTTAGAAGACACTCCAACAACATTCTCCTCCCAGCTTTGGAGGATCCTAGTGGTTATTGAGCAGACACCCTGAACAGCATTCTCTTCCTAGCTTGGGGGGGTCTCTAGTGGTTAGTGAGCAGACACCCCAAATAGCAGTCTCCTCTCAGTCTGGGAGCACTCTGGTGGGTAGTGAGCAGAAACACAGAATAGCAGTCTTCTCCTAGCTTGGGAAGTCTCTTGTAGGTAGTGAACAGAGACTTACATCAGTCTTCTCCTAGCTTGGCATGTCTCTAGTGGGTAATGAGCAGATACCGAAATATAGGTCTCCTCCTAGCTTGGGTGGTCTCTTGTAGATATTGAGTGGACACCCTGAACAGCAGTCTCCTAGTTTGGAAGACCTCTGGTGTGTAGTGGGCAGACACCCTAAACAGTGATCTCCTCCTAGCTTGGGAGGTCTTTAGATGGTAGTGAGCAGACACCCCAACCAAAGGTCTCCTCCTAGCATGCAAGCTCTTAGTGGGTATTGAGCAGACCCCCCAAACAACAGTCTCCTCCTAGTTTGGGAGGTCTCTAGTAGTTTTTGAGCTGATACCCCAAACAACAGTCTCCTCCTAGGTGGGAGGCCTCTAGTAGATAGTGAGCAGACACTCTAAACCATGGTTTCCTCCTAGCTTGGTAGATCTCTTGTAGGTAGTGAGAAGACACCCCAATCAGCAGTCTCCTCCTAGTTTGTGAGGTCTCTACTAGTAATTTTGCAGATACCCTGAACAGCTGTTTCCTCCTAGCTTGGGAAGTCTCTGGTGGTTAGTGAGCAGACTCCCTGAAGAGCAGCATCCTACCTTGGAAAGTATCTAGCAGGTTGTGAGCAGACACCCCAACCAGTTGTCTCCTCCTCGCTTGGGAGGTCTCTAGTGGTTAGTGAGTAGACTCTTAAACAGCGGTCTCCTCCTTGTCCTTCAGTGTCAAGTGCCAAGACTCCAGTGTCACCCCCTGGCTTGTAGGCCTTTATTCCTACCTAGAAAACATTTTAAATGTAGAAGTAATTTCCTCTTTCACAATCAGGTTTTGGTAGAAAACTGTAACTTTGGCATCACCTGGTTGCAGCAGAGAACCAGGCAGTGGGAACTTAGTCCATCATGTCCAATGAGTTGTGGGCCCTGGCCAGAGCCTTCTCCACCCAGTCTCTGAAGCTACCCTGTAGTGATACTGTAAGAAGGTGCATAGCCCCTGGGCCTTAGGGTTCTGGCAATGGTGTGGCGAGCCGCCACGCCGCCATGACAAGATGGCGCTGGTTTCCGTTAAAGCCTGAAGTAAACAAGCCCATTTTTGGTAGTGCCAACTGTTGCATATGGGAGCACCTATGAACATAGGCCAAGTGGCAGGAGTAGATTGGCTATTGCAAGAGTATAAAGGTGTACGAATTCAGCTCAAGAAAAAAAGAGAAAAAAGAAAATCCATGGTTGTATAGTAATAAGGTCCTGATTAAACTGCTGAAGGAAGATTCCTGTGTCGTGCTTTCTTGCAGGCGAGGGACACAACAAGTGGTGCCAAAACCCGGGAATCAGAACTTTCAGTGGTCAGGGGGTGCACTGGTAAGTACCACAGGTAAGTGGGGTCCACACATAGTGGGACGCTCCTCTGTAGATAAAGAGAGAGCGGGGATCGACCTTGCATAGTTGATCAACAAAGAAAGATATTTTGTTTTCGCTTTCATTCTGCTTGCTCTGAACGCTGCTTTCATTATGGGCAATTCTCCATCTAGTTCGTTAGTACAGCCTTTAGATTTTTTGTTGCGCTCCAAAGAGCTCAAGGTCAAACGCAGTACTTTACAAACATTCATTGAAAGAATTGATAAAGCAGCCCCATGGTTCGCTGTCTCCGGAAGCTTGACTCCTGCCAGTTGGGATAAGTTGGGAAGAGATTTGGATTTCCTTCAGGAGCAGGGACAATTGGAGAAAGGGGTGATACTGCTATGGAAATTAATAAAAGGATGTATTCTTGATGGTAGATGTCAGGAAGCTATTCATAAAGGACAGAAAGTTCTTGAACAACTACATGAAGAGAAGTCCGAGGATTCTATGAGTATTTCCAGTAAACATAGTGCAGGAGAGAAGGTTTGTGGAGCTATTCCAAAGAGGAGACTATACCCAGATTTAAAAGCCCTTAGAACACCAGAAGAAACAGGGGAGTCAGAATCAGATGGTGATGAGGAAGTGAAAGAGCTAACGCAGCACTTACGAAAGGTGAGGTTAAAAGAAGGGGGAACTAAGAGGCAAAAAGATTTTAGACAGGAGGACTATAAGGAAGAACAGGACCTCGGAATCAGACCAGAGACCCTGCATCTTATAGAAGAAAAAGTAGGTCCAAATCTTCAACTTGTTGGCTTAGGATCAGACTTCCTTAACAGGACTCCCATAGCACAAGAAATAAAAGCAAGAATCAACAACTGGGATAGATTCAAACTTAAAAGCTTTCTCTCAGCAAAGGAAACTATCAGAAATGTGAAGAGAGAGCCTACAGAGTGGGAGAATATCTTTGCCAACCATACCTCAGAGAGAGCGCTAATTTCCAGAATCTATAAAGAACTCAAAAAACTCTACAACAAGAATACAAATAATCCAATCAACAAATGGGCTAAGGAAATGAACAGACACTTCACAGAAGAAGATATACAAGTAATCAACAGATATATGAAAAAAATGTTCAACATCCCTAGTAATAAGGGAAATGCAAATCAAAACTACCCTAAGATTTCATCTCACCCCAATTAGAATGGCGATTATCAAGAATACAAGCAACAATAGGTGTTGGCGAGGATGTGGTGAAAAAGAACACTCATACATTGCTGGTGGGGTTGCAAATTAGTGCAGCCACTCTGGAAAGCAGTGTGGAGATTCCTCAGAAAGCTTGGAATAGAAACACCATTTGACCCAGCTATCCCACTCCTTGGCCTATACCCAAAGGACTTAAAATCAGCATACTACAGAGATACAGCCACATCAATGTTCATTGCTGCTCAATTCACCATAACCAGATTGTGGAACCAACCTAGATGCTCTTCAGTTGATGAATGGATAAAGAAACTGTGGCATATTTATACAATGGAATATTACTCCACAATGAAGAATGATAAAATTATGGCATTTGTAGTCAAATGGTCGAAATTGGAGAATATCATGCTAAGTGAGATAAGCCAATCTCAAAAAACTAAAGGACGAATGATCTCGCTGATAAGCAGATGAGGACATATAATGGGGGGGTGGGAGGGGCTAGCATTAGGTTTAGGGTTAGGTTTAGAGTTAGGCTAAGGAGTGTGGTAAGAATGAAGGAAAGAAGGACTGTGTAGAGGGAAAAGAGGGGTGGGAGGGGTGGGGGGAGGGGAAAAATAAAATAAACATCATTACCCTATGTAAATGTAAAAAAAAAAAAAAGGAAGAACAGGAACCAGCTCTAGCCTATGATCCTCCCCCATATGTGGGAGGGGTTCCAGGCACGGGTAGAACTTTTAACTCTGCAGCTTGGAGGACTGCCCATGTAGAGTTGGGGCTTGCCTGTCCTGTATTCCAGGACAATAATGGGGGAAGATATCAGGAACCCATAGACTTTAAAACGATAAAGAATATAGCAGAATCTGTCCGCACTTATGGTGTGGATGCTACTTTTACTATCGCCCAAATAGAGGGGCTCAATAGATTCTGCATGCCCCCCTCGGACTGGGCCGGTTTAGTGAAAGCTTGTGTTTCCCCGGGTAAATATTTAGACTGGAGAACCTTCATGTTAGAGGGGGCCAATGAACAGGCTGCATGCAACCAAGCTATGGGCAAACCTGCCTGGGATGTGGATATGCTTCTGGGGCAGGGTAGATTTGCCAATCAGCAAACAGGCTTTCCATTAGAGGTTTATGAACAAATTAATCAGATCTGCATTGCTGCCTGGAAAGCACTTCCTAATAAAGGAGAAGTGCGAGGTAACTTAACAAAAATTGTCCAAGGCCCCACAGAAGCTTTTTCAGATTTCGTGGCTAGAATGGTAGATGCAGCAGGGAAGATCTTCGGGAATGCTGATGCAGCTATGCCTTTAATTAAACAATTAGTATATGAACAATGTACAAGAGAATGCAGAAATGCTATTAATCCATTTAAAAGCAAGGACATAGAGGCATGGATGAAAGCTTGTAGAGAAATAGGCGGCCCATTAACAAATGCAGGCTTAGCCGCTGCTTTCCTTCAACTTTCTAACAGGACTTCCTCTGGAAATAGGAGGTGTTACTCTTGTGGACAAGAAGGACATTTCAAGAGAGAGTGTCCTAGTAAACATAAGGCAGAAAGGACAAATAACTCTCCTCCAAATCGCCTCCCGGGAGTGTGTCCTAGATGTAAGAAAGGAAAACATTGGGCTAATGAATGTAAGTCCGTGAAAGATATCCATGGCCGGTTTATTGAAAGGACTGATTCAAAAAATGGCTGGAAGGGCCCCCGTCCTCAGGGCCCGCAAATATATGGGGCCACAGAGGAAATAACCAGGCCGGACGAGTATTGGCCATCTCTGAGACACCCCAAGATCCCAAGAGAGCCACTAAAGGTTCCGCAGGAGTTGACCTCTGTTCCACCACCAGACTCATTTTAACACCTAAAATGGGTGTTCAGGTGATTGACACTGATTTTAAAGGATCTCTGCCACAGGACACTGTAGGTTTGCTCATTGGGCGAGCCTCTTCAATCTTACAAGGTCTTCATGTCTTTCCTGGAGTGATTAACCCAGATGCGGTGGGTTCTGTTAAAGTCATGGTGGAAGCTCCAAAAGGCATTGTGTCCATCTCCCCCGGAGATCGGATTGCTCAGCTGCTCTTGCTGCCTAGCCTACATAAGCATTTTAAAGCTGATGCCATTAATAGAACTAGTGAACAGATTGGGAGCACAGAAGGGAATAGCGCCTATTTGACTCTAGATTTGAACACACGCCCTTTGGTAACTTTAAACATAGAAGGTAAACCTATCCTGGGGTTAATGGATACAGGGGCAGATCGTAGTATTATCTCTAAAAAAGATTGGGCTAGGGGGTGGCCAGTCCAGACTTCTGATCATTCACTCAGAGGGCTTGGATATGCTCAAGCTCCTCAAATTAGTTGTAGATCACTTTCCTGGCGGGACACTGAGGGGCATGCTGGACAGTTTATTCCCTATGTATTTGACCTCCCGTTTTCTTTATGGGGACGGGATATCCTGAGTGATATGGGATATCAGCTCAGTAATATTTACTCTCCAGAGTCTCATCAACTGATGTTGAAAATGGGATTTAGACCTGATCTAGGATTAGGAAAAAACTTACAGGGGAGAAAGAGTCTGGTGCCAGCCAGGAAAGATACGGGTGGAGAGGGTTTGGGTTTTTCATAGGGGCCACTGAGGCGCAGATACCCATTATCTGGAAAACGGAGGAACCAGTATGGGTGTCTCAGTGGCCTTTACCCTCTGTCAAGCTGGCTGCAGCACATGAATTAGTTCAAGAGCAGTTTGATTTAGGACATATCAGACCTTCCACGTCTCCCTGGAATACTCCAATATTTGTTATCAAAAAGAAGTCTGGTAAATGGCATCTGTTACATGATTTAAGAGCAATTAATGCACAAATGCAGATAATGGGTCCAGTTCAGAGAGGGTTGCCGCTACTTTCCACTATTCCAGATCACTGGAGAGTCATGTGTATAGATATTAAGGATTGTTTCTTTTCTATTCCACTGCATCCTCGAGACTCAGAGCGCTTTGCTTTCACCCTCCCAGCCTGCAATCATGAAAAACCTGATCTCCGATTTGAGTGGATAGTGTTGCCTCAAGGCATGGCTAACAGTCCTACTTTATGTCAGTTGTTTGTTGGTAAGACTCTTGAACCATTCAGGAAGAAGTTTACAGGGTTAAAATGTATTCATTACATGGATGACATTTTATTAGCAGCTAAGTCGGAAGAGCTGCTTTCTGAAATCTATTCTGAATTAATTCAGCTTTTAGAACTGCGAGGATTACATATTGCTCTAGAAAAGGTTCAAACAGGAAGCATAATAGACTTTCTTGGAGCAAAAATTTCCTCACAAGGTATTGCTCCCCAGAAAATAACTATTAGGACTGAGGATCTTCACTCATTGAATGATTTCCAAAAACTGTTAGGGGACATAAATTGGATCAGGAGTTATCTACATATTCCCAATGTTGATTTACTTCCCTTATATGACATCCTTAAAGGTGACCCTCATCTCTCTTCTCCTCGGAAATTAACTCTTGAGGCCAGATTGGCACTCCAGAAGGTTGAAAAGGCTATTCAAAATGCCAGTCTTACTAGATTACAAGGAAATAAGCCTGTGCAGCTTTGTGTATTGCCCACGCTCAGGCAGCCAACTGGAGTTTTATGGCAAGAAGGTCCATTGTTGTGGATTCATCCACATGTTTCTCCTGGACGTTCTTTAGAACATTACCCTGATGCTGTCGCCTCTTTAGCTTTACTTGGCATTCAGCAGAGTATTCAGTTTTTTGGCATTCTTCCCAACTCTATAATTACTCCCTATACAACCAAACAAATTCAGATACTCAGTGCTACTTTGGACAATTGGGCCATCTTGAGATGTTCCTTTCCAGGGGAAATTGAAAATCATTTTCCCTCTCATCCACTCCTTGCATTTGCTAAGGAACATCCGATCATATTTCCCAGAATAACATCTACTGTTCCTTTGTTGAAGGCATCGAATATCTTTACTGATGGTTCTAAAACAGGTATAGGAGCCTATGTTATTGATAGTCAGTTCCCCATCCAACATCAATTTGAACCAGGAAACCCACAATGGATGGAGCTACAAATTGTCATTAAGGTTTTTGAGAGTTGTCCTTTTCCTTTTAACCTGATATCAGATTCTAATTATGTAATAGGAGCACTTAAGGTGTTGGAAACTGTAGGTGCCATCAATCCTAACAACAAAGTTTCATCTTTATTTACTCAGTTACAAAATTTGATTTTGGGCCATTCTACACCCTTTTATCCTGTACATATAAGAGCTCATACGGCTCTCCCTGGACCTATTGTTGAGGGAAACGCAAGGGCAGATGCTGCTACCCGCACAATTTGTTTTCTTTCTTCTCTTGACAGTGCTCGAGACTTTCATAATAAGTTTCATGTTAACTCCCAAACACTTCGTAAGCGCTTCTCTATTCCTCGAGCAGAAGTGAGACAGATTGTCTTAGATTGTTCCCATTGTGTTCCATTTCACCATCTCCCTTCTCTTGGTGTTAACCCCCGAGGCTTGCGACCTCTTACGGTTTGGCAAATGGATGTTACTCATATTGCAGAGTTTGGTTTCCTAAAATATGTTCATGTCTCAGTAGATACTTTTTCTGGAGTTATGCATGCTTCTGCTTTGGCAGGAGAAAAAGGCCATCATGTCATCTCCCATTGCCTAGAGGCTTGGGCCGCCTGGGGCCTTCCATGCTCCTTGAAGACAGATAATGGGCTGGCGTACACTGGTCAACAATTCACCTCTTTCTGCTCCACTATGGGAGTGCAACTGACTCATGGCTTACCTCACAACCCCCAAGGTCAGGGAATCGTGGAGAGAGCTCATAGAACGATTAAAGAACTTTTGCAAAGACAAAAAGGGGGAATAGGAGCAAGCCGTACTCCTAAAGAGCATTTGTCTTTGGCTCTTTTTACCATTAATTTTTTAACTTTGGATGCACATGATAATTCTGCAACTGATAGACATTGTTCGCCGCCTGCCCCCCCTTCCTTAGGGAAAGTGAAGTGGAAGGATGTGCTTTCAGGCCAGTGGTATGGACCTGATCCTGTGCTGATATGGGCACGAGGTTCTGTTTGTATTTTTCCACAGGATCGAACGGAACCGCTTTGGGTGCCTGAGCGACTCGTGCATAGGATACCTGGGAGTCTGTTAGCCTCGACTTCAGCTAAAGGTGTGAAGGAACAGAATGAAGAATCTACTGATCCTGTGGTGTCTGGTCCTGATGATCCAATGGGCCAGTCAGAAGTCAGTTTCTAAGATAAGGCTCTGGGCGGTTACTTGGGCATGGCCGATACCCATGCCGATCCATGCTGATTCCAATATTTTGCCAACCCTTTTCGCCACCACTTGTGAGATGGAAATGCCATGTCGTGATCCTATGTCTACTGAAACCTCCATCTTTAATCTTACATCCTTTAATTTGACCGAAGTCTTTTGTTTCTCCCTTCATAGTAGCAGTCAACACTGTGTGCGTCTGCTCCTTAAAAATGTCACCTCCTGGGACAATCCCTTGCAATATAACAGCGTATCCTTAAACATACTGACTTCTGCCCTCACGCAGGTTTCGCAGGGATTGCAGTCTGGATCTGGTGTGGGAAATAATAGTGGAGTGGTAAATATCACCACCCTGGTCACTGTGAGTACCGGTCATTTTCCATGGGCAAGGAAAAATGCGACAAATGCCACATGGTTTCTTGCTTCACCTGCTTGTACCCCTTACAAAAGCTTCCCCCCAATATTTACTCGTTGTCAAGACAGAAATTGGGATTATAAAGAGGTGGCTCCGGGATTCTCTATATCTCCATCCCTTAAGAAGTTTTCCTATAATTTCACAAAAAATGGTCCCTCTACCGGATTGGGGTGGCCCTTTTATCAGTGGCTGATAGGTAATTGGGCCGGAGCCATGGCTGACATCTCTGCTTTAGCCTTATTAAAAGGAGGCAATTTCTCTTTGCATAATGCAACAGGTACTATCACGGAAGATATACAGAGAGGACATCGACTAGGAAACTTGTCGTTGCATAAGCAGCTATATAACGCTGCTCTTCCCCCTGCTCCAGTATGCTTAACCCCCCCTTTTCTATTTCTATTATCAAACAGTTCGGAAGCGATTTTAAATTGTTCTAATGACAATATTACCTGCCTGCTTTCAGAGTGTTGGAACGGTAGTGAATCTGTTGCTGTGATTGTAAAGGTACCCACCTTTGTACCTGTCCCAGTGGAGGTCAATCCAGATAATTTTCCGTTGGTGCACCTCTTCAGAGAAAAGAGAGACTTTGGCATTACCGCAGCCATAATAACTGCTATTACTGTCTCTGCTGCTGCAGCCACTACCGCTGCTCTAGCCATGACCAATCAAGTTCAAACAGCACAAACCATTAATCAAGTCATACAGCAAACTGCACAGGTGCTGGAATCCCAGGACTGCGTCAACAGACATATCCTATCAGGGATCTTGGCGGCGAATCAAAGGATCGATTTACTACAAGTACAGTTGGATGAACTTTTCAACATTGCACAAGTTGGATGTATCGGGAATCATAAACACATGTGTATAACTCCAGTAAGATTTGAAGAAGCAAAGAATCAAAGCCACTTGATTTCCGCCTTTCTTGCAGGCAATTGGTCCCTAGAAGCTGAGAAGTTGATGAATCAACAATTATTGCAGATTGTGATTTTAAATGACACCCGTGTTGAGCCTGTTACTTTGAGTCAGTTCTCTAGCTGGCTTACCTCTGCTTTTAGTTATTTTAAAGAATGGGTTGGTGTGGGGATCTTTGGACGTATTTGTTTTGCAGGCACTTGCCTTTGCCTTTGGCTTATTTACAAGCTAAGAGTGCGTCAAGCACGTGAAAAGGCCGTGTTAATTCAGGCTGTGTTGGCCATTGAGCAAGGGGTGTCACCTTCTGTGTGGTTGGCTAATCTGGCACAAGAATAAGTGGCATTTTTAGCATATCTCTGTTAAAGTTAGAATTATCATTTATGCTAGGTGTCTGCAGGGTACTGCTGTAATTACTATGTACTTTTCTTTGAGGACTGTGTATTTGCATCCTGGGGATTTCTTGTACTAATTAAAGTTTCAATTGTCTTGTAACTTCCACCTTTGATCTTGAGCTATAACAATGATGTTGGAGGAGAGAACTGTTACTGTGTGCCTTATGTTCATTATGATGCCCCTGTATTGTGCAGCATTGGCAAGAAGGGTGATGTGTTTTCCTACCTCAGGCCTTTGCAGTTGCGCAAGCTAGATAAGCTCCCCCAAGTATGGTTTTCCATACCGCTATGTCTTCATGGATGCAGGATGCGAGGCAAAGCACTGCACTTGAGAGTTTTATTTTGAACCTCAAGGAAGGCATGCCCTATTGCATGTGGGTTTGATGTCCATGTCCCACCCTACGAAAAAAGGCATCGGCTTAGGTGATGTCAGGCCCAGAGAAGGCGCCACTCTGGGACTGACATTCACTATCTGCCACTTTTGCACAGTAGGATAGGGCCTCTACCTTCACCTGTGTTCATAAAATAAAGAAGGGGGAGCTGTGGCAAGCCGCCACACCGCCATGACAAGATGGTGCTGGTTTCCGTTAAAGCCTGAAGTAAACAAGCCCATTTTTGGTAGTGCCAACTGTTGCATATGGGAGCACCTATGAACATAGGCCAAGTGGCAGGAGTAGATTGGCTATTGCAAGAGTATAAAGGTGTACGAATTCGGCTCAAGAAAAAAAGAGAAAAAAGAAAATCCATGGTTGTATAGTAATAAGGTCCTGATTAAACTGCTGAAGGAAGATTCCTGTGTCATGCTTTCTTGCGGGTGAGGGACACGACACAATGGGACAAGACCCAGTTTGAGACAGAGTGGCTTAGGCAGCACTTGGAGAGGAGTGCTCATGGTTGTGACATTGGGTTCCCAGGATCAGCAGGTCCTTACAGTCCAGGGTCCCTCCCTCACTGCCTCATCCTTCCTTTCCTTTTCCTTTCAGGGCTGTGCTGTCTTCTGATCCTTACCTGTGGCTTATGTGCTTGACTGGGACTAACACATGAGCATGACTGTCAGGCTCTGCTAAGTGGGTGGGGTTGCAGATACATGGCCAGAACTCTAGCTGTCCTTGTGCAGGCGTGTGGGGTCCTGAGAGGGCCCGAATGAAAACCTTGTCAATGGCCAGTCACTTGCCCACTCACCTGACAGAGACCTACCAGTCTGAACCAGGCAGAGCATGAGATTAAAAGTCGACTCTTAGCAAATGTACACAAACCCTGTGGACTGGGCTTCCAGAGGCCTCCTGCTGCACCACATGTGCTCTGAAAGCTATGAAAGCCATGTGATCTGGATGAAGTCACCTGCTAGCTCCCTCCAGGGAACTGTCACCTCGGGGTCCTCAAGACCAGAGGAGCAGAGTAAGAGTGAAGCTCTTCTAGGTTGGAGCATTGTGCAGGGGCTAGGGTTACCCAGGATAGCTAGAGGCATCAGGGTCCTGTCTTGTGGAAGCTGAATAGAGCAGAAAGGACACCAGAGACCGGCTTCTGGAGTCTCCTGTTTCATTGTTTCAGGTTTGGAAGGAGGGTCACCCTTAGACACTCAGCGAGCCCTAAACAGCTCTATTCCTTTGACCAGGACTGGGAGGGCAGCTTGGCACTCATTCAGATGGCTCTGCTTGCCCAGGAGAGGACTCTGGTGGCCAGTGTCACCCAGATCTCTCAACACCACCTTCTGCATATTCATCTGGACTTGTGGATATAATGTTACTCATGAGATTCAAACTCACATGTTTTCACAGATCCAGGAGTATTAAGGAAAGTGAGAGAGGCTGGGGAGCAGCCGTGGTGGCAGAGGCTACAGTTAACCGGAGTGTGTGACACACCCTCACACACAACCAGAACACACCAAGATGCAATGTCCAGGCCACATCAGCTTAGCAGCCTTGGCCCTAGCACCAAAGCCTGAGCAGCATCTGCCAGCAGGGGGTTCACTAGGTTTCTTTTTACCAGCTTCATTCATTCATTCAAGGTATTTGACATCTGAAGTGTTCCAATTTGGATTAACATAAAGTAACTGCACACTGACAGACACTGTGGTATATCCACATGCAGATACTGTGCGCTCATCCCCTAAGGATGGTTGACCTGTCTGTCCCCTTGTCTTCTCCTCATGTTTGTGGTCTCTCTTTAAGCTGCTCCTAAGAAATAGAACAGGGCGTGGTGGACTGCAGTCAACCCACAGTGCTGAGGAACACCAGGACTTGCTTTCCCATTGAATTTCATAGACTCTTGAAGTTTGAGGTAATTATTGTGAGAGATTATTCATCCTTCCCAGACTCATGCATCCTATGCCAGGATCTTCCAATCTGTAGAGTCAGAAAAATCCACTCTTGGTATTGTGAGATGCTGGGGTCATGACTATCCTATGCACATATGCTTCTGCTCCAGAGTCAGGCAAGCAGATGGACAGTACCTCCATGCTGGGGTGGGCACTTGTGTTGGATCGTCCCCATACTTCAAATCCCAGCAGGGGACTTGGCTGTACCCCTTTGGGAAGCTGAGGTTCAATGATTCAGTGTCCAATATTAATTCATTAAGAAGTTTAGAAACTTTGTAGTAATTAGTTTGTGATCAATTGTTTCAAATTGGCTAAACAACTGAGGTTCTCTCTTCTTTTTTCATTAAAGCAGAAAGAGCTTTACTTATCAATAGTATTCAATTACAGAAGTCACTAAAACAATCTATTGGAAGAGTATGTGAACTTCTGAAGATTAATCCAAACAATCCCTTTTAACATAAAAAATATAGCATTTTATATTATGACGTCTAGAATAAACCAATTTCACAGTTACTTCATCTATTTAAACAGCAGCAAAGAAAGAATAAGAGGCCCCATGGACAAAACGAACATCACAAAGCTCAAGCAAAAATGAATGAACACTGATGTTAGTAATTAATGCACCCCTTGATTCTTCACATGCCCTTCTACCAAGCTCAGAGGACAGGTCTTGAGCCTGCAACAGAGTAGGAAGGGGCAAGGAAGGAACTTCAAGGAGACCCATGGGCAGTAGGACATTATATCCGACTGCAACAGAAAGAAGGAGACCATTACAGGAAGCTCCAGGAACATACAAAGGGCGCAATAGTCCAGGATCATACTGAAAGCACCCAGAAACCACTGCAGATGTGGGAACTCCTGAAAGAGATTTTGTTAAGTGGACAGGCAGAGTGTCTGTCCATGGGGTGAGAGAGAGAGAGAAAAAATGAGAGAGAGAGAGAGAGAGAGAGAGAATGGTGGTGGAGTTATTCTTAAGTACTCCAATTTCACAGGCTAATAACAGTGGTCCAATGACTGCTGAGAATGTTTGCAGGCTGACAATCTGGACCAATGACTGCTGAAAATGTTCACAGGCTGATGAGTGGACTAATGGCTGGCTAGAACATTCCCAGACTGATGATCAGACTGATGAAGCAACATACTGAAGTTTGCTTAGGTTTAAATTCTTGATGAACTTGTGCACAACACATCATTTTGATTCTCAAGGGAGAGCCAGGAAAGCCTTAAGGCTTTATGGGAACATGCTCTTTTCTTGCCAGGTGCTTGATACTAAAGAAAAACATTTTTCCCCTTCTACTAAATATATTTTTGTACCTAGAACTCTTTATTATTTTTTGTTCACATTCTGAAACAACTCATGAAATTTCTGAATTTAGATAAGTTAAGATGAAATATTTTGTTATGTAACAGTACTCTGATTGAAACACAGTTGAAATTATACCTGTTAGGGCTTAAGTCTTAGTAACCTTGATTTTAGTGATGACACAAAGCAAATTTTAAAGGAGTTAGCATTTTAAATTTGTAAATTAATTAGATGTCTTCAACAAACACATTTGAGTAATCCCATACATGTCAAAACTAATTAAAAACCAAGATATCAGACAAGTGTATTAAACTGTATCTCTTTCCTGTTGAAGAGAAGTCCTAGAAACAATTGATATTAGACATTTTATAGACATCAACATTTTATTAATTTGACCACCTGGAAACTTGTGAGGTAAGTAATTTCAAAGACATTTCACCTTCATTTGTTTACCCAATTTTAAATGACCCTTTTTAAATCATGTGAATTAAAGGCATATGGATTCATTTTTTAGTTTTAAATCAGGAACACTATATTTGGACACACATATGTAGACAGACAACATGATATCAGACAACAGAATGTACATATAACACAAAAGCAAAGGCCTTGAAGCTTTTTATAGGTGAATCTCCATTGCAATGTAACAGATGTTCAAAAATAATTCTAGAATTGAATAAAAATAGAAATGATCATAAAACCATTAACCTAGGTATGTAGGATCAAAATTGTGAGCTTGAAAAAATATAGCATTTAAGAAAAACAAAACAGAACAAGAGTCCTAAAAGAAAAAAAGATAAGGCCATTAATTATAGCATGAGAGCAAGAAAGAGAAAGGCAAGGAGATGGGGTGAGAGGGAGAGAGAGAGAGAGTGTGTGTTCTGTGTTGCAGCCCAGGAGAAATTTAAAACAAATACTTTTTTTTCAGTCTCAGGTTGGTCCCTCACTGAGCCTGCTGCAGTCTACATTCCAATGTAGGCTTCAGCAAGGCTAGGCAGGGGAAATTGCCTAGGACTTTTTAACCCTTTCTCCTGGTTGGTAATCAGGCCCAGTTTTGATGCAGAAAATTAGTAAACATTAGCTCCCATTACTTTTGAGGAATGGGGCTGCTATATCATATTCCTTGCTGTGACAGGCTGTTGACTTGTTAGTGTTACTCCCTCCACACCAGTCACCTCCAGTAGGGGGGCTAGAATATGTACACAGGACCTCGTGGTAGAAGGACTGGGCTGGGCAGGGTAATGGAAGCAGAAACAGAATGGGGCAAAGGAGATGGAGGAGCAGGGGCTGGAGGGGCCTCTGCTGCAGTGGACCAGTATGGGGGTGGTTTTTTAGCTGAGTCAAAGTTGGAGGAGAAGGAGGGATTAAGAGGGGGAGAAGAAGCCAAAAGGAGGTATTCAGGTTTGTGGGAAGAGCAAAGAAGTGCAAGAAAGAAAAGACTTGAAGGTAGGGACTTCCTTTCCATCTTCCCACTTGCTCACAGAAGTTGTGTGCCATTATGTGGTCATTTTGGATTGATTATCTAAAGGATAAGTTTTGTTGGTTTTAGGCCAGGGGTCAGATAAAGGGTTTAAGATTCTCTAGTAGACAGCCCAGGGGTGAATATGCCGAAATGGAGGACCCAGATCCCATGGTGGAGACTGATACAACTGAGTCAATGTTCAAGACATCCCTAGGTCACAGACTAGTTGGCTGGAGATGAGAAAGCAGCACAGTGATAGGGTCAACACCTGACCATTAATGTGTGCTGGGAAAAAGCTGAGAGAGTTGAGGACCTGATGTCAGGATTTTTGAGAGTGAGTGCAAAGAGGAGCCTCAATCCTGAGAGAGAATCTCCACCATAAAGATCAGGTACCCACTGGTCAGATAAGGTCCACTAAGGGGGCCAGTCATAACTGTGAAAGTCATGGCTGGGGGAACCCCCACTCCTCAACCACCTCGAGGGTGCAGGACAATCAATGGTCATGTCTCAGGTCAGCAGAGGAGTGTTTAAGTTGACCTAGGTGAAATCTCACTAATCTGAAGCTGGTGGGGGATGTGGAGGAGAGTGTCTGGGTGAATGGAAGGTCAGACCAGTGTCTGGGGGTCTGGGGCAACATATGGGATTCCACCCACCTAAGTGGTGGTAGAAGAGCCCATCTAAGTCACGGCACCAATGAAAGCACCCAGAAACCACTCCAGATGCAGGAACTCATGCAAGAGATTTTATTAAGCAGACAGGCAGAGTGTCTGCCTGCAGGGTGAGAGTGAGAGAGAGAGAAAGAGAGAAAGAGATAGAGAGAGAGTAAGAGAGTTCATGCAAGAGCGAGAGTGAGGCAGAGAATGGTGGTGGAGCTATTCTTAAGTACTCGAATTTTGCAGGCTAATAACAATGGACCAATGACTGATGAGAATGTTCACAGGCTGACAATCTGGACCAATGACTGCCGAGAATGTTCACAGGCTGATGAGTGGACTCATGGCTGGCTAGAACACTTGCAGACTGATGATATGGGTTGTAAAATGGTGTGGGGGGAGCAGAATACTGACAGCAGCTGATGCCAATACATATAATACAGAAACACTGTCACAGGTCTCGACAACATGTACAGCATCTCTACAACACTGAGTCTCTCTTAAACCAGCTGATAAGCGTAGACAAAATTTCAGTTTCTGTCGTCATACCTGCTTTGGACTCTTCTCAGTTCCTTTGAGGTTCACCTCTGTCCAGTCTTATTGGTGACTCAGTTATGCTAATTGTTACTGTTGGAAATCCCAGTCTCCTGGGGAAGACATCACTGCCTCAGGGCAATGATGGCAAAATATTTTTTTCCCTCTTGATTGCTTGGACTGTCCCAGCTGCTGACTCTCTTCTCCCTTCCTCTTGGGTGGAAACTTTTCTAGTAATTCTAACTGGTAGTTCATGTATGGTGCAGGAAGACTGAAACAAGCATCCCAGTCTCCAGTAAAACCAAGTCTGACGTGGGCTGGCAGATGCGCTGACTTCTCTTTTGACTTGGCCTCATCCTTTAGGCCCTAGCTCCCTCCTCTGGCAGTGAGTGCAAGTGGAACTGAAGGCAGAGAGTGGAAGAATGGGCTGGAGAGGCCTTGCAGCTTGCTGCCTGTCTAGAGGAGCTTCCCTTTGGCCATAGCCTCTCTTCTCATGGGATACTTGAAGTTCTTAAGACCCTGAAGTTCCTCACGGATGCAGAGACTGGTGTGCTGGGTTTGGTAGTCAAGGTAAAGCCAGAATAAGTTTCAACATAGAAAGAAGCAGTTTGGAGAGAAGTGGAGGCCCTCAGTGAGGTCGACAGGACAACAGTAAAGAGTAAACCTCACAGTTGGCATTTGAGTGTCAGCATGGGGGTTGAACTGAGGTCCTCAGGAGGAGACCCATGACTGCATGTGAAAAAACCTGCAGACTCAGATTTCTTCTTAGACCTGCCAAGAGGGTGCCTCCACTGCCCAAAGTCCAGAGTGCAGGCAGGGAGTCCAGCCCTCCACCACCGTGAGCCAGGGCTGTGGCAAGCAACCTGGCATGTTTGCTGCTCTGACGTGGTGGCAGCTTCTCCTCTTACCGTCCTGCTGTCCTCACAGAAGAGGCATAAATCTTGGTGAAGTGGTGAGTTGCAATATTATATCCCTAATAGATTTTCTCAATGGAAAAATAGTTTTTTCAGTTTTCTTTGACAGAAACCATGGTTGAAGGATGTGAGTTCACATGAATCACTGTAAAACTTTCAGTCAACAAATCATACTGCTGTTGACAGGAAGCAGTTGTGCCCACAGAGAATGTGAATGGGCACCCAGTGTGTACAAAACACCTGTCAGGTCATCAAAGACTGAAAAGCACTCGAAACTCTTTTGGTGCACAGGAGGTGTACAAAAGGGCACTCTTGTGCCTGGCAGGTAGACATGTCCAGTGTTGTCACTTCTTTGGAATGACATCTATACTGGCTGCCCTCTCAGGAATTCTATTTCTGAGAACATTCCCATAGAAACAGAAATGCCAATGCACAAGAATTTATATATGTGAATGTTTTTAGGATCACTTATTCAAAGAGAAGCAGTAGGGCTGGGGAGATAGCTTAGCTGGTAGAGTGCTTGCCTTGCAAGCACAAGGCCCTGAGTTTGATCCCCAGTACTGAAAGAGAGAGAGAGAGAGAGAGAGAGAGAGAGAGAGAGAGAGAGAGAGAGAGAGAGAGAAGCAGTAACTGGGGTAATAACAGATACAATGTGGTATATCCAATGTGGTATATCATGGGATATTATGCAGTCATTATAAAGAAATAATGCAAACTATACCAGATACTCAGAAGGAGCTCTGAGCTCACAAAGAGTGAGCAAGAAAATAAAAATCAGTGGAAAGGTAGCAATAAAATCTCATTTAAAAAATAAATGGTGATATAATACCTATTGTATATTTATATGTCTGTATATAAATATACACCTACTGATGATTTGATTATGGAAGGTCACCATGTAGCCTCCGTAGTCTGTTGGGAATTTGAAGCCTTATCTAGGGAAGAGAAGAAAAATGGGAAGAAAGTATGTTCACAATTGCAGAACTGTTAGGGCACATGTGTTGTTCCACCTGATGTAAACTGTGTGTGTGCTCAGGAATGAGGTGCATGAAGGATGCAGTTGTGTTACCCTGGAACTACTGCTGGGTGCCAAGATTCCAGGTGTTCTCTTCCTATGTATTTATAGGTCATGAAGTATGATTTAAAAAGAACCTCCATATTTTAAGTTTGAGAAAATACATTTTATGTTTTTAAAGTGTTTATCTTATTAAAATAAAATGAAAGCACATGAAAAAGAAAAGTGGGATTATTTTAGCTACTCAAGATGCAGGTATTTGTTTTGTTTTGTTTCCTTCAGCTCTGGAGTCCACCCTGGCCTTGCAGGGGCTGGGCAGCCTTTTTTTCACTGAGCTCCTTGTACAGGCCAAGTTGTTGTTTTTTCAAGGCAACATTTTTTCAGGACCAAAGTCTTCTATGGCACCCCAATTTCCAACAGAAGTATGCAAGGGCTTGCAGACCAGATGCATGAGTCTGGGGTGATGTGGTTGGTAGATAAGGAAGGCATGTTTTCATCTCTCCTTCTGACAATCCCCAAGATGGCCTCTGAGGGTCCCTGATCTCCAGGTGAAAGTGTGTGACCATCTTTCCTGGAATGCTGGGTGGATTGAGCAAAGGATCTCACTTCTGAGAATAGTGACATCAGAGGTCTGTCTCTGTGTGGGCACTTGTGGGTAGCTCACTGTGGGAGTCACCTGCTGGCCAGGGAGAGCACTGTGGGGTGAGGTCAGAGTGCCTGGAAGATCTGTCCAGGTTTGATGGAAGAGCAGTTCCTACTGACAGCCAGCAGACCACAGTCCCTCGCCAGAGCCACCCAGCAGAACCTCTCCCAGATTTATGGCCAGGGCAGCCTGGGAGATGTTCAAAACCTGCTGTTTTCAGGTGTCTGTGAAGGATTGTGGGGGTGGGGATGGTCTTCAATGCATCTCAAGGTAAAGGGGGAAATAATTTGCAGTGTTTTAGAAGAGAGGCCACCTGCCTCGCCACACCAGTGGTAAAGGATTGCTAAGTTGATTTTGACTACTTTTACATTTAAGAGTAAAACACCATGTCATTTTAAAATTGTTAAAATCTTTTTAGAACGTTATAACCGTGATGATCATATGATGATGTCAACAGTAATAAGTTGAAAGGCAATCTTCAAAGCTCAGTTGTGATTTTATAATGTCATATTTTATTATTGCTTATTTTGCTTAGAATCCACATCATCATATCAAAGTTTACTATAAGCCTCAGAAGTCTCACTGAAGATGATTACAAAATTATGAAGTTAAGCTCTCTAATTATTTAGTTAAATATAAATATTGATGTACAAGTGGTAAAATCTGGTGGACAAAAAAGAAAAAGTTAAGTTTATTTTCTTAAAGAATTTCCTGTATGCACTCAGATTTCTATTTACATATGATTACTTATAATTTTTTTAGGTCAGAAGGAAAAAGAATACAATTGCATAAATAATTTGTAACCAACTATAAAAATGATGCATATGGACACACAAGAGTTGGGGAAAGGGGGGATTTCATTGGGAGGTGTCCTGGGACAGGAGACCTTTGGGTTTTAGGCAGGGAGCCTGAGGGAGGAGCTTGGGGAGTGACCGGTGAGTGAGAGTGGACACCAATAGGCCAGTTTGAATTAGAAGCACCATGGAGGTGTTAGATCTAGGCTACTATACCAGTTCTTGCTTCATGACCCAGTGCGTTAAAGCTGGGAGAGGAGCCGAGAGCATTTGCCTCTGTGCAGACGTCACCACCAGAATCCATGTGATTTCCCCAGAGCCAGTTGTTAACCATCATCGTGTCTGCACTCAGCTGAAGTCACCACATGGAACTGAGAGCAGCTCCATGCCAATAAACAGATGCCCATTCACATAAATCCTGGCGCCCTCCCTCCCTCTCACAAAGTCCTTTCCTCAGGATGTGAGTTGACATGGCTCCTCTGAAAGTTGAGGATACAACATTCCTGAGGGCAGCGCTGGAGAGACAGGGAGTTTTGGCAGCAGCAGTTGCTCCCTGGGCACCTCCCCAGGTCCCCCCACCTCTTTGTTCCTCAGGCTGCAGATGAGGGGTTGAGCGTGGGGGTCAGCAGGGTGCTGAGCACAGCTCCTTTCTGACCTTGCTCTGGTGTGTGGGCAGGGCTAGATGTCATGTAGATGAAGACGGCCTGGCCAAAGTAGAGACTCACGACCGTCAGGTGGGAGGGGCAGGTGGCCGGCTTTGTTCCTGCCCTTTCGAGAGTTCTTTCTGAGGACAGTGAGAAGATGACAGGATAGGAGGCCAGGATGGGAAGAAATGGGGCCAGCAGAAACACCTCAGCCAACACAGACCTCAGGATCTCATGGACTGACACATCTGCGCAAGACACTCTCAGAATGGTGGGCTTCTCACAGAAGCAGTGGTCCATCTCCCTGGAGCCACATATAGGGCAGTGCACAAGGGAGACGGGATGCACAAGGGCTGCAAAGGCTCCTCCAGTCCAGGCGGACAACCATATGCAGACAGACCTTGAGGCTCATGAGGACCGTGCACCTCAGTGGTTACAGACAGCTATGTGGTCATCATTGGCCATGAGGGTCAACTGGATGCACTCAGCAAGGACCAGGGTGAGCAAGGCAGACATTTGGGTGGCACAGGCCAGGAAGGAAGTTACTCCTCTTCCCTAAGAAGTGGTTGGCTACCATCCTGGGCACCATGCTGGAGATGTAAGCTAGGTCAATGGCAGACAGCTGGCTGAGCAGGAAGAACATGGGGGTCTGTGGCATGGGTCCAGCCAGGTGAGGAGGAGCAGAGTGGAGTTCCCCGAAAGGCCGTGGTGTAGCAGAGGAGCGCGACGAGCACCAGGAAGTTGGCATGCCAACCTGGGGAAGAGCCAAGGCAGGACAAAGTCTGTGGTGGCCTCATTCTTCTCCATGTTTTCATCCAAGTGATCGTATTCAGATTTAAAATCCACAGGGACACAATACCATAGGGCTTGTGGTGTTTGTTAACATGACTGCTGTCTCTTGGTCAGCACCTCTTCATTCACTGCTAGCCAGGACTGCAAAACTCTGCATTCCCATAAAAGAGACATTTAAGAAATTGCATCAAACAACAACACCTTTACCTAGACATTAGCAGAGTCATATCCTACAGTTACTCTGGTTTGACAAATGACCTTAGTCCCTTTGACTGATGATAACCTCCCAGCCCATCACTCTTTCCGGTGTTTGAATTCTTGATGCTTGCTAGCTCTTGCCCTTCTCTGCTCATGGGGATTCTGCTTTCGAGGGTCCTGTTGTTCCCACCTCCACTCAGAGGGCTTCCCATACTTCCCTTGTGGCCCTTTACTTCACAGCTATACTCAGGAAATTCCAGTTGTCAACCAAATGAACTAGGTAGTTTATTCTGCTTTACTTGTGATGATCCATGTTGTATTACATTCAGGTTTTCCATTTTGTTCTAGGTGAGAACAATTTTAAACTTTAGTTTTGTGTTAAATAAAATACTCTCCTACTTAACTATCCAAGACAGTGGTCATGTCCCTGGGTCTGTATTTTTTCAATTACTGTTCATTGGTCACAGAATAACATAAGATTTCTTAAAATATTTTAAAGTGTCATGTAAAGTCCCATAAATGATTTTTAAGATTCCCATGTTTGCAAGGGTGCTGTCTAAAGGCCAGTAGATAACACCTTACTCTTTCCCCTTAGGACAAATGAAGACCTATACTCTCATCTGATAACAACTACCTCATAAATATTCAATTCTAAATCAGTAAATTGATTTCCTTTGTGTACCTTCATGACTCATATTCAATATCTTTCGCTTTTTTCAAGCAACAACCACTAGAAATTTTACTTTCATTATTGATCAATATACTCTTGAAAAGACTTACATTTTTTTCAATATGGGGGACTGATCCTAGGACTTCACACATGCTAGGCACATCCCTACCACTGAGTTACATCCCAAGCCCTTTTTATTGTAGTTTGAGACAGGGGCTCACTAAGTTTTGGAGGTTGACCTTGAACTTGTGATCCTCCTGACTCAGTCTCACAGCTGGGATTACAGGTATGCACTACCCTGCCTGTCCTCCTCTCTTGTACTCTTATGGCTTCCTTTATTTGAGATAATGAAAATAAGGCACTCTGTGGTGTTAACAGCCAGTGGAAGGAGAGCAGGTTTCTCTGTGGCATTTACAGGGTAGAGTCACGATAAGCCTTCGGCAGCACTTTGCACCTGGAGAAATTTTGTTTCCTTGAGGTATGAGGACCTGGGTGCTTTGGGGTCCTGGGCAGCTTTTTCTGGTGGCCCCTCCCTTATAATGCTTCTCTTCCTGAATTTTTGGTGGTAAATGTTTCCCCCAGCATGGGCTCTTTTCCCTTCTGGGGAGTGAAATGATCGTTAGAGTAACAGCCCTTGGTGCTCGACTATCACATGTAAAAGTCTGTGATTAGTATCATGTCTGTGATTAGCATGCGAGGGTTATTGGCTATGCAGACTCGGTGAATCACACGCTGTGGCAGACGGACTGTGAATAGGAGGAGACAACACTGCCAATTAGCACCAAGGTGACGACCAAACATGGAGGTCACGCCTAGCATGTGGCTCGATGACCAGTGGCTGACAGATCCCTGCTCACACACAGACCCCCATTCAAGTGTCCAATTATCATTTCAGTTGGGAATGAGGAGTGAATATAATAATGTGATGTTCTATAAAATGAAAATATTATGAGATTTTATAGGACCATGTGGTAGAAGTACTTTCATCAGGGATGTCTTGGTTCCTCAATATCCTTGTAAGCTGGAAAATCAATGTATAGCTCAGGACTTAGGATTTTTCATGTTCTATTTGATCTATAAGGCTGCTCTCTTCTCTTCACGATTATATTAAATAAAAAGTCATTGATGAAGCCTTCAGGCACCTACTTGAGAACATGAAGTTAAGGGCAGCACTGGGCGTCTTGACCAGAGGACACACAACGGAGACCCACTGCAAGGTTCTCTGAAACCGGGAGCACTTCTGTCCTTGGCCTGGAGGACACTGACCAGCCTGGGAGGCAGCAGTGAGCTCTGCAGCTGGCCCCCGCCAGGCACCGGCTGATGTGCCACCAGTACCTGGAGCCTCTCTCCCTCAGGACCCCTGTCACTCATATACTCACATCCCCATCCTTACCACCGGATGCTGGGTTTCTGCCTTCTTGCTCTTCCACTATGCAGCAAATATTTCATACTCAGTGAGAGACATCCTTCCTTCACAGGTCCAAACTCACCTGCTCTTGCTTTTCAGAATGTTTCTTCCCCAAGTCTGTGGTTCCAGACTACCAGAGTCAACCTCCTGCACAGAAAGCAATGGCTTTGTTAGTAAGTAAGTTAACAGGATCCCCCTGGTTACTGCTGCCTGGTGAGTTTCATTACTAGGCCCTTCTTGTGTCCCATGGCTCTGTGGCATTAACTTAGTCTTGTCCTGAGAAACCTGACATCTGACATCTCATCTCAAAGGGTTAACTGCATTTCTGTTGCACACCTGGCTCAGGTCTGAGAAGAGCATGTGACAGCATCTTCTGGACCAGGTTTAGTCCAACCACAGCTTCTGGGTGCTGCAAAACCCGGGACCCTCGAGGACTGTCTCCTAGGAGTCTGTCTCCAGACTTCAATCAATCACAGAATAAGTGCTGAATAAGTGCTGGGCCCTTAGAAACTTCTTATGGAGAATAATGCTGTCCAGTGTTCTGAACTGTTTGTTTGCAAAATAAGAGTTGACTTTTTATTAATACCGTGGAAATGAAAACATTAAAGATATTCCACATTTCAGCATGATAACTAACTGCTTGGATGATTTTTGAAGAATGGAGAGAAAAAATAATTTTTAAAAGTTTCTCCAAACAAACCCAATCCTTGAGGCAGAATCCAGGGTGAGAAAGCCAGCAAGGTCCCTGAGGCACATGCTGTGCCCATTCCAAGGTCACCTGTTCTTGAGCACTAGCTCACTCACACCCACTTCACCCTGGAGAGGGTGAGGAGAACTGAACTGTGGTAACCAGTGACTGCTGCTCATAGAGAATCAGCAAGACCCCTCATCTAAAGAAAAGCATTCCACAGGTCAGATCATGACTCTTGAGGTTATTATTTTAAGTGTGGCCGAGTGAGACAGAGCTCCTGGGAGGGGAACTCTGAGGCAATTTTTCTCACAAGGCAGGACACATAGGGATGAAGAAGGCTGTGTGAGAGGGCTGGACCAGCCCCGGAGGCCACAGGGCACTGCCTGAGTCCAGGCTAACTCCCCACCCAGCGGTGTGTCTGGGATGTATTTCCCATTGCTGTGCACAGACTTATAATTTATATGGGCCAATCCACTGAATGTACCACCACAAGCCATATAGGAAAAGATAGTATTTATTAAGACATATAAAGTATATACAAAAGGAAAACCATCCCAGGTAGCATACCAACTCAGCACCAGAGAGACATCACGGGCATTTCACAGCATACATAACCAAAGAAAGCAGTCTTGTCACCTTTGAGTTCTTCTCATCTCTCTTAAATACACTGGAGTAAACATATACAGTTATTGTCTGGAGCCACTGGGCTTAGTGCCATCAGTATGTTTGGTCTCCAGACCTGGATCTGGCCAGGAGGCAGGCCTTGAGAGCAGAAACCAGATGTCTTTAAGATTTTTTTTTAATGTTCTTGGGCAGAGAGCTTATCTGTCCTTGAATGGGGGCACTGCCAGACCACTAAGTTTCTCATGTAAGTTGTTTACTCCTTGCCCTGATTTCACTTTTTGAAAGCACTCTTAAACAAGACTCCATTTTTCTCTACACAGGGACAGGATGAATTTCCCCTCTGGTGCTCTGTGGAGGAGGCCATCGCTATCTGTAGATCAGAGACTCTCCTGGAGTCACCCAGCTTCTTTTGTGAGGGTTGTGGGTTGCTGTCTCCCCTCTGCGGGTATTTGGAGTGAAGGGCAGATCAGGGATCTGAGGTGCGGGACCCCAGCTCCAAATTCAGTGGCATCACTTCCCAGTTTCCAGATTTCCCTGTGAAATTGTAAGAGACAGAATTATCAGGTGACTTCACGTCCTCTAAAAAGTACTGAGGAAAACACAGGCCTTGTCACAACAGTTTTTGCTCGTCATGTTTGAAGCAGATCCACCTTTTTTGATCTAGAGTTGGTTCTTGTTATATGCTGTGTTCATGTTCCCTACAACCATCGAACTCACTGAATTAGAGAATAGTGTTATCACCCCAAGGCAAACACAGGGATAAGTGTGGGGTCGACCCTGATCACAGCATCTCCATCTGTTTCATGTGTTTCTCTTTAAGGACTTACTCTGCTCAATAACACTCATGAAAGTGGAACGCAGTGACCTCACTGAGTCAGCTAGTGCTGAACTTGAACCCAGCACCAGGCCTGGGAGAGCTGAGCTAGCTCACACTCACTCCATAAGCTGCACACAGCTTCCTTGTTTCTGTCACTTTGTACAGACTCAGGCCCATGCCTAGGGGCCATTTTCAACAACAAACTCCTCCTCTAGAAAAGCACAGAAACATGAAAAGCATCACACAAAAGCAACACAGGACATACTTCTTTATAGCCTGAGGGCTGATTGAGAAGACAGAGCACAATTTCCTATGCAGCTGGGGACACGCACATCTGGTGACAAAGTTTCTACAGCACTGTGCATGTCCATGGGCAGCTGTGGAAGCGTCCTGGTCTCAGGTGACAAACCCTGGTGAGTTGTCAAATTCACGAGCAAGGAACCATCAAAGGAGGAGGATGGGCCATGTGTGGGGAGCATCGCTTCAGTTCTCCTCTCCCATTAGGACATTTTCTTAAATGCAAAACTCAGGTGCAGATAATGCTATACTTTAAAACAACTTACCTATACATCCAAATTTGAATTATAATCTATTTAATTAATTAAGTGATTTTTTTTGAAGGAAGAAAAGGATGGCTGAAGTTGAGATCCAAGGGGGAGACTGAAGGGAGAGAGAAACAAACCATAGATTAAAATGGATCAATAATACAGTTTTGAGTATTTCCCTAAGGAATTTGGATTTTTTTAAATTTAAAAAAGTTTTTTCACACATGTATATAGGGTAATAATGTCTGTGGGTTTGACTCTGTGTCTTCTATTCTGTACCATTGGTCTACATGTTTACTTTGGCACCAATACCATGCTATTTTTGTTACTATTGCTCTGTAGTAAAATTTAAGGTCTGGTAGTATGATGCCTCCTGCTTCACTCTTCTTGCTAAGAATTGCGTTGGCTCTTATGGGTCTCTTATTTCTCTGAATGAGTTTGATGATTGGTTTTTCTATTTGTATAAAGAATGTTATTGGGATTTTAATAGGAATTGCATTGAATCTATATAACACTTTTGGTAGAATGACCATTCTGACAATATTAATTCTGCCTATCCAAGAGCATGGGAAGTTTTTCCATCTTCTGAGGTCTTCTTCAATTTCTTTCTCTAGTGTTCTGTAGTTTTCATTGTAGAGGTCTTTTACCTCTTTTGTTAGATTGATTCCCAAGTATTTTATTTTTGTTGAGGTTACTGTAAATGGGGTAGTTTCCCTAATTTCTCTTGCAGTGAATTCATTGCTTATGTATAGAAATGCATTTGATTTATGGGTTTTGATTTTATATCCTTTAACTTTGTTGAGTTCATTTTGAATTCTAGAAGTTTTCTGGTGGAAGTTTTTGGATCTTCTAAATATAGAATCATATCATCAGCAAATAGTGATAGCTTGAGTTCTTCTTTTCCTATTCGTATTCCTTTAATTTCTGTCTGCTCTGGCTAAGGTTTCAAGGATGAAGTTGAAATAGAAGTTGTGAAAGAGGGCATTCATGTCTTGTTCCAGTTTTTAGGGGGAATGCTTTCCATTTTTCTCCACTTAGAATGATATTGGCTTTGGGTTTAGCATAGATAGCCTTTACAATGTTGAGTTATGTTCCTACTAACCCTAGTTTTTCTAACGTTTTGAACATGAAGAGGTGCTGTGTTTTGTCAAATGCTTTCTCTACATCTATTGAGATAATCATATGATTCTTGTCTTTAAGTCTATTGATGTGATGTATTGCATTTATTTATTTCTGTATGTTGAACCAACTTTGCATTTCAGGGATGAACCCCACTTGAACGTGGTGCACCATCTTTTTAATATATTTTTGTATGTGATTTGCCAGAATTTTATTGAGAAATTTTGTGTCCATGTTCATGAGGGATATTGGTCTGAAGTTTCTTTCCTTGATGTGTCTTTGTCTGGTTATGGTATAAGGGTGATACTAGCCTCATATAATGAGTTGGAAGGTGTAATCGTTCATTTAAATTGTCAACTTGATTGGATTAAGATATGCCACTGATTAAGACACTTCTGGGTGTGTCCTTGAGGGTGTGTCTAGGAATGACAGGAATGTGGTATAGTGAACTGAAGTGGACACCCTCCCTAAGCATGGGCAGCACTGCTCAATAGGATGGAATAAAAGTTGGAATAACAATGAAACAGAAGCAGATGTAAGCTTGGTTCTTCTTGAATGGGTTCTTGATTGCTGCTTTGATCATCTGAGGATATCATACCCTTGCTTCTTCACTCTTCCAGAGTGGACTCTGCCAGTGATTCTCCAGAAAGTTTCCAGAAGTCTTGGTCTTGGACTAGGTTGGCACTGGTGATCTTTCTTATTCTGGGGCTTCTGCATCTTGGACTGTACAGCTGCTGGTTCTTCCAGCTCTTCAGCTGCAGATGGCCACTGTGGACTATTCAGCTTCTGGTCATGTAAGCCAATCTAATAAGTCCCTTTTTCATAATCATACTTCCTGATGATTCTGTTCCTTTAGAGAACCCTGGTACCAGGATTGGCTATGTAGGAACAGAATTGTAAGGATGAATTTCCTTAGTTGGTTTTGTGGGTTTTGTAGTTGGCTGTCTAAATTGGTTAGAACCAAAGTTACTAAGTTCTCTCATACTCATACTATGGAAATCACTGATAATCCATGATGTGAACTGTTTAAAGACATTCGTAAAGTAAATGCATTTGATGCTCCCAATTTGCCATTTATAAAAAGCAAGGCATTTAGTGACTATACATGATAAATTTGAAGGGTTCTGGAAAATTAAGAAATATGATGATGTTGGTTGGTTTCTTATGGCTTTACTGGACAAAGTAACAAAAGAGGATGATGAGCTCAGAAGTTTATTTCTCAGCTGCACATGTACATAACTGATCTGAAAGCTGCTAAATGTGTTCTGAAGGAGACTCTTCTCTCTTGTAGTCATAGGGCTGAGGTTGCTGAAAACCTAACACAAACCCTCATCCTGCAATTGGCTGAATTAAGACTAAAGTTTAACTCTCAGTCTCAGAAGGTGTCTATGGTTAAAGTTAGAGTACTGCTTGGAAAATAATGGAATCCTGCGAATTGGGATGGTGATGTGTGGGAAGAGTCTGAAGGGGCTGAACTCCCCATATTCTGATGAGTTTATTTTACCAGAAGTTGTTGAGTACCCACCCTTAGCCACAACTGAGGCAACCCTACCCCCACCCTCTGTGGCATTGACTTCTCACCCTCCCTGGAGGAAACTAATCCTGCTTTGCTTATGGAAACAGTGAAAACCTTCTGGGATTCAGCTACTCAGCATGAAGATGTTGAGACACCCTCACTACCCACTTTTGCCTCCAGGCCTATAACTAGATCCAAATCTAAGCAGGTCCCTAGAGGTGAGGTACAGATTGTGACCCATGATGAGGTATGCTACACTCTGAAGGAACTTCTTGAGTTTTCTAATTCATACAAGCAGAGGTCTGAGGAACATGTATGGGAATGGATTTTAAGGGTGTGGGATAATGGAGGAAGGAACATAAACTTAGATCAGGCTGAATTTTTAATATTGGACAATTAAGCAGAGATTATGGATTTAATGTAAAAGCTTGCAGTGTTAAAAAAGGTACTAATTGTTTGGCTGGTTGGCTGAAGTATGGGTCCAAAGATGGCCTCCCATAAATGAACTGAAAATGCCTGACATTCCTTGGTTTACTGTTGATGAGGAAATTCATAGACTCAGAGAGATTGGAATGCTGGAATGGATCTGTGATGTATGACCTTCTCCTCCATACTTGGGGGATCTAGAAGATGTGAGCTTCACCAAAACTATAAGAAACAAATTTGTTTTTTGGGATTGGCTTATTTCACTTATCATGATCTTCTCTAATTTCATCCATTTATCTGCAAATGGTCATAATATTATTCTTCTTTATGACTGATGATATATAATGGGGGTGGGAGATGAGAAAAGAATGGTGAAACTTTAAATTTCATATAGGAAAATGAGAAGGAAGGGGTATGAAAAATGGTGGAATGAGACAGACATCATTACCCTATGTACATGTATGATTACCTGAAAGGTATGAATCTACATTGTACACAACCATAGAAATGAAAAGATGTACCCCATTTGTGTACAATGAATCAAAATGAAATCTGCAAAAATAAAAAAAAATAATTAAAGAAAAAAACAAATTGTGAGGGTAGCACCAGCATCCTTGAAGAGCTCTGTCAATGCTCTTCTTTGTATGCCAGACTTTACTGTGGGAGCTGCGGTTAATCATTTGGAAGACTTAAATGTAATGAGAATGATTGGATCTCGTGGAGGAAGGGGCCAAGAGGTAGCCCTCAATTGCCAAAGAGAGGGTGGTCAGAGTTACCATAATGGACAGCAAAGGGGAAGAAATGGACACAATGTTGTGACTCGTGTAGACCTCTGGTGTTGGCTAATTAATCATGGTGTTTGTAGAAGTCAAATAGCTGTGAAACCCACCAAATTCTTACTTAACTTATAAAAGCAGAAGAATTGCAGGGGAAATGTACAAAAGTCTGCCCTAGAGCATAAGAGCAGATAATCATGTCCCGTCAACCACTTCCAAAATTGAGTCAATTTACTGATCCAGAACCCCTTGAATGAAGGGGAGGCCAGGACCCCCAGTACCAAAAATCTTTACTGTTAATCTTCCTTCCATACTTCCACAAAGGAACATAAGGCCTTTTACCAGGGTAACTGTGCATCGGGGAAAAGGAAATGACAACCTTTCAGGGACTACTAGAAACAGGTTCTGAATTGACATTGATTTCAGGAGACCTAAAATGTCATTGTGGTCCTCCAGTAAAAGTAGGGGTTTATGGCAGTCAGGTGATTAATGGAGTTCTGGCCAAGGTCTAACTTCAGTGGGTCCAGTGTACCCCTGACCTCATCCTGTGGTGATTTTCCCAGCGCCAGAATGTATAATCAGGATAGATATACTTAGTGTTTGGCAAAACTCCCACATTGATTCCCTAACCTTTGGGGTGAGGGCTCTTATGGTGGCAAAGGCCAAATGGAAGCCTCTGGAGTTACCTATACCTGGGAAAATAGTGAATCAAAAGCAATACTGCATTCCTTGAGATGTTGCAGAGATCAGTGCCACCATCAAGGACTTAAGAATGCAGGGGTGGTGATTCCCACAACATTCCCATTTAACTCTCCTAATTGGCCTGTGCAGAAGACAGATGGGTCATGAAGAATGACAGTTGACTATCCTAAGCTTAATCAGGTGGTGACTCCAATTGCAGCTGCTGTACCAGATGTGGTTTCTTTGCTTGAATGGATTAATACATCTCCTGGTACCTGGTATGTGGCTATTGATTTGGCAAATGCTTTCTTCTCCATCCTGGTAAATAAGGACCACCAAAAACAGTTTGCTTTTAGCTGGTAAGGCCAGAAATATACCTTCACTCTCCTTCCTCAGGGGTATGTTAACTCCCCAGCACTGTGTCACAGCTTAGTTAGCAGAGATCTTGATCGTCTTTCTCTCCCATGAGGTATTACACTGGTTCATTATTTTGATGACATTATGTTGACTGGACCAACTGATCAGCAGGTAGCAACCACTTTAAACTTGCTAGTGGAGCATTTGTGTGTCCAAGGATGGGAACTAAATCCCACTAAAACTCAGGGGGCTTCAACTTTAGTAAAGTTCCTAGGAGTCCAGTGGTGTGGTGCTTGCTGAGGTATTCCTTTTAAGGTAAAGGATAAGTTGTTATATCTGGCCCCTCCTACAAATAAGAAAAAGCACAATGCCTGGTGGGCCTTTTTGGATTTTGGAGGCAGCACATTCCTCACTTGGGTGTGTTATTTTGGCCCATCTACCGAGTGACTAGAAAAACTTCTTGTTCTGATGGGATCCAGAACAGGAGAAGGCTCGGCAACAGGTTCAGGCTGCTGTGCAGGCTGCTCTGCCACTTAAGCCACATGACCTGGCAGACCCAGTGGTACTTGAAGTATCAGTGGCAGGCAGGGAGGGATGCTGTCTGGAGCCCTTGGCAGGTCCCATAGATGAATCACAAAGGAGGCCATGGGGAATTTGGAGCAAGGCCCTGCCATCATCTTCAGACAACTACTCTCCCTTTGAAAACAGCTCTTGGCTTGCTACTGGGCCTTAGTGGAAACTGAATGCCACCAGTTTACTATGCAACCTGAGCTACCCATCATGAACTGGGTATTATCTGACCCACCCAACCATAAAGTTGTACATGCACAACAGCACTCCATCATCAAGTGAAAGTGGTACATAAGTGATCCAGCATGGGCAGGACCCAAAGGCACAAGTAGGTTGCATGAAGAAGTGACCCAAATGCCCATGATGCCTACTCCAACTGCAGTGCCTTCTGTCCCTCAGCATGAACCTATGGAGGAAGAGAAGACTAGGGCCTGGTTCATGGATGGTTCTGCACAATACGCAGGTACCACCTGGAAGTGGACAGTTGCAGCACTGCTGCCCCTTTCTGGAACAACTCTGAAGGACAGTGGTGAAGGGAAATCTTCCCAATGGGTAGAACTTCAGGCAGTGCATCCAGTTGTACATTTTGCCTGGGAGGAAAAATGGCCAGATGTGTGACTACACTGACTCATGGGCTGTAGCCAATGGTTTGGGACTAGCTGGTCAGGGAACTGGAAAGAACATCATTGGAAAATTGATGAAAAGGACACTTGGGGAAGAGGTATGTGAGCAGACCTCTCTGAATGGACAGAGGATGTGAAGATATTTGTGTCTCATATATATGCCCACCAAAAGGTGACCTCAGCAGAGGAGGATTTTAATAATCTGGTACATAGGGTGACCCAATCTGTGGATAGAAGTCAATCTCTTTCCCCAGTCACCCCTGTCACTGCCCAATGGGTTCATGAAAAAAGTGGTAATGGTGGCAGGAATGGCAGTTATGCATGGGGTCACCAGCATGGACTTCCACTCACCAAGGATGATCTGGCTACAACCAGTGCTGAGTGCCCAACTTGGCGGCAGCAGAGAATGACACGAATCCCCCAGTATGGCATCATTCCCTGGGAAGATCAGTCAGCAGCCTGGTCGCAGGTTGATTATATCGGACCACTTCCATCATGGGAGGGGCAGTGGTTTGTCCTTACTGAAATAGACACTTAATCTGGGTAGGATTTGCCTGCCCTGCACGTAGTGCTTCAGACAAAAATGACTATCCATGGACTTACAGAATTCCTTATCCATCCTCATGGTATTCTGTACAGCATTGCTTCAGACCAAGGAACTCACATCACAGCCAAAGAAGTGAGGCAATGGACTCATGATCATGGAATTCACTGGTCTTACCATGTTCCCCACCATCCTGAAGAAGCTGGTTTGACAGAACGATGGAATGAACTCTTGAAGATGAAGTTACAGTGCCAGCTAGGTGACAATACCTTGCAGGGCTGGGGCAGGGTTCTTCAGCAGGCTGTCTATACTCTGACTCAGCATCCACTATATGGTACCATCTCGCCTATTGCTAGAACAAATGGATCCAGGAATCAAGAGGTGGAAATAGGAATGGTACCACTCACCATTACCCCTAGTAACTCACTAGAAAAGATTTTGATTCCTGTACCTGCAACCTATGCTCTGTAGGCCTAGAGTCTTAGTTCCAGGAGGAATGCTTCAGCCGGGAAATACAAGGATTTCATTAAACTGGAAGTTAAGATGCCCCCTGACCACCTTGGGCTCCTCATGCCTCTGTGTCAACAGGATGGGAAGGGAGTTACAGTGCTGGCAGGGATGGTTGACACAGATTACCAAGGGACATCAGACTGTTACTCCACAATCGAGGTAAGAAATCATACTCCTGGAGTATAGGAGATCCCTTGGGGCGTCTCTTGGTATTACCCTGTCCTGTTATTAAGGTCAATGGGAAACTAAAACAACTCAATTCAGACATGACAGCAAATGTCTCAGACCATTCAGGAGTAAAGGTGTGGGTCACACCTCCAGGTAAAGAGCCAAGACCTGCTGAGGTGCTTGCTGAAGGTAGAGGGAATACAGAATGGGTAGTAAAAGAAGGTAGTCACAAATAGCAACTATGGCAATGTAACCAGTTACAGAAAGAAGGGTTGTAATTGCCATGGATCTTTCTTTCCTATTCTGTTAATAATATGTTTAGGTATGCTTGCACATGCATTAAGAGGAAGTGTTTGTTACTCTCCTGTTATTCATCATGTAATGTAGTATTGATTGACTTAACATCAGTAATGTTTCTGTTTTTTCTTATATTCTGGGGAGAGAACTAGTATGTTTTCAGTTGTATGAAGGATAGTTATATTAGGTGGAATTATGAACTGTTAATGTATTGATCTGGAGATGAAGTATGATGTAAAGAGTCATGTGTGGATATCAAGTTGACAAGGGGTGGACTTGTAATGGTTAATTTGAATTGTCAACTTGATTGGATTAGGAGATGCCAATGATTAAGACACTTCTGGGTGTGTCAATGAGGGTGTGTCTAGGAATGATTTGAACGTGGGATAGTGAAATGAAGTGGAGCCCCTCCCTAAGCATGGGCAGCACTGCTCAATAGGATGGAATAAAAGTTGGAAGAACAATGAAACAGAAGCAGATGCAAACTTGGTTCTTCTTGATTAGGTTCTTGATTTTGCTTTGATAATCTGAGGATATCATACTCTTGCTTCTTCACTCTTCCAAAATGTACTCTGCCAGTGATTCTCCAGGAAGTTTCCAGAAGCCTTGGTCTTGGACTAGGGTGGCACTATATCTTTCTTATTCTGGGACTTCTGCATCTTGGACTGTGCAGCTGCTGGTTCTTCCAGCTCTTCAGCTGCAGATGGTCATTGTGGACTATCCAGCTTCTGGTTGTGTAAGCTGATCTAATAAATCCCCTTTTTATAATCATACTGCCTGCTGATTCTGTTCCTCTAGAGAACCCTGACTAATATAGTGCCGCTCAGCAGGTATCTCTGGTCCATGGTCTCTCAAAAACAAGTGAAGATATTGACTAGAACAGTTACTCTGTCTGGGCCCAGATGGGAATGACCCCCTTCCAAGCTTCCTCCCATGACAATTGGCAGACTCTGGGTCCTGAATGGCCATTGGCCAGGGCCACCTGGGCCTTTCTACAGTCATCCACAACATGGTGCCAGTTTCCCTCTGAGTGGACAACCAAGTGAGTGAGAGCAGGCAGGAATGAGTGAGGTGGAAACCACAGATTTCTAATCACCTACCTGCAAAATGACATAACTGTTCCCATGTTCTCGTTCTCAGTTCCTAGCCAGTAACTTCAGCCCACACACAGGGAGAGGTTTCTGATCTCATTGTTGCTGTTTGGTGGCCACAATTGAGGTGGGTGACACACAGTAACAGACAGAGGACCACCCTCAGCGTCAACCCACAGGCTGCCTAGTGATATCACCAAATCTTTCTCAATGAGGAATCATGTTTTCTGGCTTCAATTTCTTTTTCATAAAAATGATATTTGATTTCAGTGGCATACCTTGTTGGAAATATAAAGGGTACATTCCTATTCTAGTTGGGGAATCCATTTCATAATCTAAAATACTGTCTCTTTTTTGTGTGAAAATTCACATCTGATCTTGGAAACTGAGTTTTTTTTTTTTAAATTGAGATTATAAATTACACTAATGGAAACTTTACCAGGAATGATACCTGCATGCTTATAAATAACATAAAGTTTGCTTTCGTCTTCTGGTTAAAGTCACTTTGACCACTTGGTCTGTTATGTGGCTGGCAGAAAGGCCCTGGGTACTGGCTTTTTCCTGTTGAGGGTCTTGGCCAGTCCTTGCACCAGCCTGGCTGCCTCTGCTGGTCCTCAAGAACGTTTCTGATGGGCGAGTCTGGGAACATTGCATTGATACTTCTGATATGCACCAACTTCTCTCTGCATGTTCCCACATCCTTCTTTATCAACCAGCTTTCAATTCAAGGACTGATATATATTTCTGTCACTGTGCCCCAAATGCTGGTTCACCAATTGGCCGAAACAAGGGCCTCTCTGTCCTTGGGTGTGAAACCCAGGTGTGCTTCTCCCTGATGCTAGGAGGTGCAGACTACTGCCTTCTAGCTGCCATGGCCCGTGACACTGTGTGGCCATCTGCCATCCTCTGTTCCACTGTCTTCACAGACCATGGACTGTGGCTCCTCCTGGCATCTGGCTGCTGGTTTGTGTGGGATGGTTAGATGGCGTCACATTTCACCATGGTGACTGTTCCCATGGCAGATCCTGGAAGACTGGCCACTCCTGTGAGGTCCTGAAATATTGAAGCTCCACCAGCTGACACCTCACCCTAGGAGGTTTCGTGTGTCTGAGCTGCATCCTGTCTGCATTTTCTCCTTACTCTCTCACCCTCCTAACATGTCCTGATTCCCTCACCCTCCTCCAGGGCACCACTTTCCCTTTTCTCCTGAGATCTGTGGTACAGCATTCTATCCACATTCATTCATTGCCTTCTCCTGATCTGGGCCTCATAATACCTGCATAATAATGAAAGCAATATTTAAAAAATACGTTGAACCAATCTACTCTAACTTGTCTCTTGTGTTCTCTACTTGAATTGTTTTATCCCCTGTTCTCACCGTAAGACCAATTCCATTGCAAGTGGAATGTGAATGTATGTGGGGGTAACTGATTTCTTTCTCTCTCTCTCTCTCTCTTTCTGGATATGGCCGGTAATTTATCCATTTGTTTGATTTTTTTGTTTAATAATCAGCGTGTTGGTTTTCCATCACTGTAACAAAATACCCGAGATAAACAACTTACAAGGAGGAAAGATCATCCTGGCACATAGCTTCAGAGGCTCCCACCTGTGGTTGCTTGGTCCCATCACTTTGGGCCTGTGGCAAGGCAGAATGTCATCTGGTGTACATCTGATGTACACATGGTGGCCAGGAAACAAAGAAAGATAGGAAGATGCCAGGATCCCAATATCCCCTCAAAGACACACCCTAAGCAACCTAACCGCTTCCCACCAGACCCCACCTCTTAAAGGTGACTCTCCTCCCAGTAGCACCACCCTGGGGACTAAGCCTTTGATCCTGGGCCTTTGAGGATATTACTGATCCAACCTAAGCAATCAGGTTTTTGCTTTCTTGACATTTTATGTATCTTTATTCTTTTCTATGAATAATGTTTTTAATCTTTGTAATCTTCCTGGGTTCAATCCTTGGAACAAAAAAAAAAAAAAAAAAACAATGCTGATGTGTAAGTCTCTGCCTGCAGCAGAATGGTCTCAGAAATCAGGGTTCTCTGTCCTGAGTCAGGGCACAACTTGGTTGCCCTTCCCTCACCAGGGATGGCACTCAGCAGGCAGACGTGAGAAGCCGCGTGACACAGATCACCAGTATGTGCAGAGAGGATGCTAGTCTTATGCTTACTGAACATAATTTCATACAAGAACAGACCAGCCAGGCATGGTAGCGCATGCCTGTAATCCCAGCAGCTCTGGAGGCTGAGGCAGGAGGATCTTGAGTTCAAAGCCAGCCTCAGCAATGGTGAGGCACCAAGCAATTCAGTGAGACCCCGACTCTAAGTAAAATACAAAATAGGACTGGGGATGTGGCTCAGTGGTTGAGTGCCCCTGAGTCAATCCCTGGTAGATGCCCCCCCAAAAAAAAGATCAGAATGGCAAAGGATCTGCAAGAAGACATGGAAATGGCCAAAGGCTATATGAAAACTTTCAACAGAACAAGGTGTATTTAGGTGGTTTGTAACTGAAACTGTGCAAGCCAACATACTTGGCTTGTGATTTCAATTTTAGAATAATTAAATTGCTATGGCAATGAACACTTTCCATAAGAAATGAACTACCTCTAAACATTAATTTGTAAGATACATGATGTTAACCCAGAATAGGTGAAGTTTCAGCATAAAGTCACTGTCACAGGTATGAAAGCAGGATTTAAACATTTTTGCATGATGTGAAGTTTTGAAATTTAACCAACACATTCTTTCTCTGATGGCTTATGGGTGGTTTCCTACAGGAGAGAATAACTACTGGTGTATTCTATCTTCATTTTGTCTTTGAGGCTTGATAGTTGCTTGCATATTTATCAAGCCTAATGATTTACATATAGTATTGCCTACTATATCATTTCCCCCTAATAAGGGCAAATGCTAATGACGATTAATAACCCATGCCACTAGGAAATAGTGTTTCTGCTTTTGAATGGAAATAACCTATTTAATACAATGTATTAGAAAATATTTCATAACCAAGAAATATTATGTGTGTGTGTGTGTATATATATATATATATACACACACACACACACACATATATACATACAGGTACATATACATATAAATTAATGTAATGTTCACCTTGCCCAAGTTTCACTACAAAAATTTGAAATAAATATCAAATCTTAAAGTATGTTCCAGACACTTTTGAGCCCTGCCTTGACCCCTTTGTGTCGCTTCACTGTTCTCAGAGAAAGCACTTCCCTCGCAGTAGGTGTATCCTGCTAATCAGTTTTTAACAACTGCAGCAAATACATGTGTTCATATTTAATATCTTGCAGGATGGTTTTGTTAAATGGTGTCACAGTGATCATTTTGTGACCTCTGTTAGCCCTGTTTTTTGAAGAGTTTTCAATTAATTGACTTTAATATTATTACTTATGCATGCATTTTCCATAGAGAAATATTTAGGGTTTCCCCCTTTCTTTCAAGGTTTATATCTTTGGACATTCCCTTGGAATGCCTAACTTACAGGGAAAGAACTTCTTCAAGATAAAAGCCTCTCAAGACACTAAGGTGGAGTTTTCTATAGTTTCACTTCATAAACGACAACTATGTGCAACTCCCATGTTTATTATGAGAGGAAAGTTACAATATACTTGGAAAATAAAATGGAGAACAAATCAAAACCACCACAACAACAAGCCCAGAGAGGTGGACCTCTGGAGAGGCTTAGGAGAGCTGGTGCCCCATCCTGAGCACAGGCCAAGCGTGGGGAAGATGGATGGGTGACATATGGTGGCTGCAGGTCCCATGGCTCCCGGGGAACTGGGGCACCTTGCTCAGCAGTGTGAAGGTCACACAGCAGGCGCGTGCCTCAGCTCCCTCAGGAGGAGGACCTGCTGATGTAACTCCCCACTGGCCTCCCAAGTGGACCCAGTCGCCAGGCTCTAGGAGGGGACAGCTTCCTGGACTGCTGTGGTGCAGATTCACTCACTGGGAGCAGAGGAGGGAAGCATAAGGTTGCTCTGCCCGTCTGCTGGACTCTGCACTGGGAAGGGGGCCAGGCAACACAAGTGACGTGGATCCTGACTGCTGTCTCCTGCATGATCCCACGTCGGCTTTCCTGAAGGCTCACCCCTTCTGCCTGCCCTCCATTCACTGTGCTCTGCTTCCCCTTTGCATGCTGCTCTACCCTGGGGTCCAGCAGCTGTGGGTTGACCAGCCTCCGACACTCACGGGACTTTCAGCCCTCAGTGCTCTGCAGTCTCCTTAACTTGAGTGCAGGACACTTGTCCATGTGCCCATTGTGGCTCACACCAGTCAACTGAAAACCTCCAGGTGCATCTTCAGGTGAAGCTGTTCCTGAACCAAGCTGTGGATCCCAGGGGAGGACACTACTGGTTTTCTAAGTGGACTGCAGGGCAGGAGGGATCCCGGGACAGGTTGGGGCTGCAGCGCTGAGTCTTAACACAAAGGCTACCCCTGGTCCTTCAGCTTCATTCATTCACCCACTCACTGTGCATGGAATGTTGGACTCCCGGCCCTGTTTTAGGGGAGAAATGGCATCCTCAGAAGGAAACATAAGTGCCTAATTCATTTTAAACTAAGTACTTGGTATTTAGGACATCTCAGCTTTTATTTCTGCCATTCCTTGTCAATATCATGTCCCTGCAGGATGGTTAGTGGATTAAATTCCTTAGATGTCATGTGGGTTGTGAGGGCAACCAGTTGCTGCTGCTCCCTTCCCTGTGCCAGGTCCACATGATGAAGACAGAGGGGAGACTCCTGGAGGAGAGTGCAGCTTTCAGAGGGTTGGAGGTGTGATTTTAGGTCCACTGACATTGTTAATATTGACAGTTCCTCTCTCTGATTTCAGCACTGAGTGCTGGGTGAGCCAGTGGCTCCCAGGATTCAGGAGCAGCTTAACCCAGCCATGCACAACTTCACTTCCCTGAGATCTGAACTTGGGATTCCACCTCTGTTTGGGAAAGTGGCTCAAGGTGCATGTCTTATCCAGCAGCCTGGGACAGTCACACAGGTGTGGTGGAGGTAAAGTCACAGCCCTCCCTGTTCGTAGGTGAAACTACCTGCTAGACATGCATGCAGGGAAGGAAACTTCATGGAATCAAACTTGAGCACCAGGTTCATCCTCGTGGGGCTCTTTGGGGACACCAAACATGCCACCCTGCTCTACACGGTGACCTTCATCATTTTCCTGATGGCCCTAGCTGGGAATGCCCTCCTCATTCTTATCCATTCAGAGCCCCGCCTCTGGACCCCCATGTACTCCTTCATCAGTCAGCTGTCTCTCATGGATCTCATGTACATCTCCGTGACTGTGCCCAAGATGCTGGTGGCCCAGGTCACAGGAGACCACACAATCTCCATGGCAGACTGTGGGATCCAGATGTTCTTCTACCTGACCCTGGCAGGAGCTGAGTTTTTCCTCCTGTCGGCCATGGCCTATGACCGGTATGCTGCCATCTGTAGACCTCTGCATTACCCTCTGCTGATGAACCAGAGGGTCTGCCGGCTGCTGGTGTCCGGATGCTGGCTCCTGGGAACGCTGGATGGCTTGCTGCTCACCCCCATCACCATGAGCTTCCCCTTCTGTGAGTCCAGGAAGATCCTGAGCTTCTTCTGCGAGGCCCCTGCCCTGCTGAAGCTCTCCTGCTCTGATGTCTCTCTCTACCAGCTGCTCATGTACCTGTGCTGTGTCCTCATGCTCCTCGTGCCCAGCCTGGTCATCTCCAGCTCCTACACCCTCATCCTGCTCCTCGTCCACAGGACCAGCTCTTCTGAGGGCCGCAGGAAGGCGCTGGCCACCTGCTCCTCCCACATGACCGTGGTGCTGCTCTTCTTTGGTGCGGCCGTCTACACCTACATGCTCCCCAGTTCCTACCACACAGCACAGCAGGACGTGATGGCGTCGGCCTTCTACACCATCCTCACCCCCGTGCTGAACCCCCTCATTTACAGCCTGCGCAACAAAGACGTCATGGCGGCTCTGAGGAGCCTGGTTGAGTCAAGGGGGCACCTCCGGTGGGTCGTGAGAGGAGCGTAAGAGGGAGTGCCTAGGAGTGAGCTGCTTCTCCCCTCTCCCTCCTCTTCTCCTGATCTGTCCTCTCAGCTCTCCTTGGGGCTCGGGGCCCAAGGTGGCACCCTCCCACAGTCCCATTCTCCTGCCTGCAGCTTCTCCTCCATGCTGCTTATTTATCTTGTTTATCTCAGTGTATTTTACTTCTTAAAATCCATTAAACTGGGTAGTAGTAGCTGACCTAGTGGCTTTTACTAACCTCTCTCCATCCTGGGTTCACGGGGCATATCCTCTGAGACCTAGGTGCCAGCTTAGCCCTAACAGAGACTCACTGTGCAAGATCCAGACCTTGCAGAGCTCTGGAGGGACATTGGCTGCTCCCTCACTCTCAGCTGCCCTGTAAGCCATCGCTGACCTGTGACAGCCTCAGGTGCCCAGCAGTCTGTCACCACGGTAAGTACAGAGGAGCACAGTTTTCACAATGTGGAAAGTGAATGACCAAAAAAGTGGGGTCCTCGTGAGAATAAGGCATACTCCATTATGTGTAGTATGTTGAAATACACTTTATATTTAAAAAGAACAAATTTTTAGAAAGTGAGCCTTATGGTATTAACACCAGTGGTTTTAATACCATGTGACCAAAAAACTACTCAAAATGTCATTAATATTGACATCCAGGGAGATAATAGGCTCATCTAATTTCACAGGACATAAATAAAAGTGGTTCCATACATAATTCTCTGAAATGTATACTACTGTAGACAATGGTGCACTGTATTTACAGTGAATATGAAAAGTGTCATGGAGGAGGATGGGAATTTAGGAAATTTAGACTCCTCTACAATTTTCTTTTCTCTTTTTATATTTTTTGTAGCAGGGATTAAACGCAGAGGTGCTTAACCACAGAGTCACATCCCCAGACCTTTTTATTCTAAATTTTGAGAGAGGTTCTCACTAAGTCATGCAGAGCCCTGCTAAGGTGCTGAGGCTGACTTCAAACCCATCATTCTTATGCTTTAGTCTCCCAAAACAAGCTTTTTTCTTTGATACTGGGGAAGTCAATAAAATGATTTTGGGCTTGTGACCAGCCTGTGCCTCCTCTGCCAGGTGTCATACTGCCACGGGCATGACTGTGTGTCCACCAGCAGCAGATCATGATTGCTCTCAATACCAACAGAGTCTGTATCCAGTGGTTCTGGGATGGAGGAGGTGGAAGGCAACCCATCATCTCTGACTGAGGAACAAGGTGATGGAGTCCTGAGCTCATCAGTCATGCCAGGTGGCATGCTGGTCTCACCATTTACCATCGAGGAAGGGGAGGTGGGTGCTTCTAACTGACCATTAGTTCTGCAAAGTATCAGGGGAATTTGCCTGAATTGGGGAAAAAAGGGATCATCGGTGAAGAAAGAGGAACTGATCTAGAGGCGGTTGGAATTCTGGGTGTAGAGTGAAGTGATCAAACTAACTAGACCAAAGGAGCCAGGCTGCCCCAGTGAACACCAGCGCTGTAAACCATCCTAACCCCATCAGGACCTTGTTCATATCACCACACTTACTATTGCATTACTGGTGTCATTGGGAAGTCCTGTATCCCCCATCCATCAAATCTATGGGTTTTTATTTGGCTTTTGTATTCTTGGTTTTTAACAAGTGCTTTGTTTATTGGAGAGCAATGTGCACAGGAACACTGAAGACTTTGTTGAAGCTGCTGATGGTCAGGACTCTGGTGTTTAGGTGGAGAAGGGAAAGGGGAGGATTTCCATCACCCTCTGAGTTCCAGGCACTGCCACTTGGCTAATGGAGAGCTGTGTGACCTCTGGGAGCCTGAGACTTCACATCACTCTCAAGATGAGGAAGAGAAACTTCCTAATCAAGTTCCCCAAGGAGGACGCTGGGCAGCTGCACAGGTGGCCTGAGCGTCTGCTGCCCTGGAATTCCCGACCTTAGGAGCCCACCACATGCCATCAAGTGTGTGTGCGTCCACAGCCACTGTGTGTGGTCTCTTGAGATGTGCTTTCCCTGGCTCTACCATGGCACCTGCAGTTGATCCCTGTTGTTAAGTACCAAGGATTTGTTGATTTTTATGTGTAGGATTAAATTGCATGACTATACCATTATTTCTTAATACCTCCTATTGTTGATGAATATATAGTTGTCTTCAGTTTTTAGCAACTCAGAGCAGCAGGTGTGATTCCAGTTCATCCTCCACAGAGCTCAACCTTCTTCTGTTAACAGGCTAGGGTTTGATGGAGAGGAAATCGACATTTGTCTATCATGTCTCTCTCACCTGTCATCTGCAGTTGGGTATTTATATTAAGCAACAAGTTCGTCTGCACTGTTGCCTATTCCATTAACATCTCGGAACCTTGAGCTCTGGATGAGTTGTACGTCACAACTAGTTTTTGGAATTATCACAAGATCATGAAATGTTCTTGAAACCTGTGTTTTTTTGCTGAAATGTCCCATGCTACAGTCTCCTCAGAACAAGGAGATGTTAGTTTCTTTATGTGGCAAGGGCACCAAAGTTTAATACACAGCATGTAGAAATAGAAAAATTGAGAATGTTTAATCTCTTTAACAGAAAATGTGGAAGAAGCAATTATTGATTTCTTTAAGAAAGGTTAGGTGAATTATATGTCCACCACTGTTCCTAACTTATTTTGTCACCATTTAAAAATCCCACCTCAAATGTCATTCAGGTAGTGTTTTTCCTGCTTAGACTGAGAGTGACCTTCTGAAGTGTAGGCCAGGTAAACAAGTCCTTGATTGTGTCTAGCATCTACACGGAGGTAACTAAGCATCAAGACAGACTGGGCAATGGTCAGCTGCTCCTGAGACCACTCTGAGTTGTTGTTAACTCGCTGCTCTCAGTTTCCATGACAATTGATTGTGGCAGTCCATAAAGCACATGATGTAAGAAACAGCCAAAACTGTACTGGTGAGTAGCCTCTGCATCCTATGCTTCTCCACCTGAGATTCTGTGCATGTGACAGAGTCTTAAGATGAGTGTGGGGGAGTCGGGGTAGGTTGAAGACCGATGAGTTTTTCCAGGAAGCCATGTTTTGTCAGTGTCACACCAATAAACATCTCAGAATGTTGGTTATATTTACATGTTCATGTGAGCATGTTTATATAAATGTGTAAAGTTTATACAAAGTTATACAACATAAGTATGCATATAACAGAAAATTCCGGTTTTTCCCTGAGACAGCCATATTAGCCATTCAACTCTACATTTTACTCTCCCGCTTCAGAGCCCCAGGTTGCTCTGCCGCACAGGAGCTGAAGATCCTAGGGACAAAGACTGGCTTCTGAGCACCAGGAAATGATGGTGGACTAGAGGGCGGCTGCATTTCATGTTGCTCCAGGACGCAGGATTCAAAAGAGGAGATAGTGAGAGACTTGGGACCAACTCAAAGCCACCGGGTGAGTCTTTCCCATTGGGGAGGCGTCCCGGATGGGGCGGTAGTCCCGGAACGCAGGGAACTTTGTGAAGTAGAGCTGCCCAGCGAGATGCCCCCCCACCCCCGCTGGAGCGGTAAACATGGACAACTGGGATCATCGTAGAGGTGGCTGCTCAGCACAGCGATTGGACTCGGAGCAACCACTGGGGCTCCGGGCAGCTGCCTGAGGAGGAGCTGCGTGGCGAGCTGTTTGGACTCAGAGCGATCGCTTCTGAACACCAGGGGGCTGCCCGGAGGAAGAGGAGGAGAGCAGCGAGTTGCTTGGTCTAGGAGTGACTGCATCAGAGCTACAGGTGGTTGCCAGAGGAGGAGGCGAGTGGTGAATTGTTTGAACTCAAAGCGACCGCTCCTGAACACTGGGAGCCTGCCCAGAGGAGGAGCGCGGCGGGTCGCTTGGTCTAGGAGTGACTGCATCAGAGCTACAGGCAGTTGCCAGAGGAGGAGGCAAGTGGTGAGTTGTTTGACTCAAAGCGACCGCTCCTGAACACCGGTGGCCTGCCTGGAGGAGGAGCATGGTGGGTCGCTTGGTCTCGGAGCGACTGCTCCTGAACACCCAGGGGGCTACCCCGAGGAGGAGGAGGAGCAGGGCGAGTCACTTGGACTCGGAGTGACTGCCTAGGGCTATGGGCGGTTGGCGGGAGGAGGGGACGCGAAGTGAGTTGCTTGGACTCCTAGTGACTGCGTCGGAACACCGGGTGGCTGTCCGGAGGAAGAGGCGTGTGGCGGGTCGCTGGGTCTCGGAGCGACTGTACAGGGCTCCAGGTGGCGGCTCAGAGGAGGGGCCGCATAGCCAGGTCATTAGGTGCAGAGCAGGGTCCTAAGACCTAGGCAGCTTCTTGGTGGAAGAGCCGCACAGAGACACGCTTAGGGCGGAGCGAAATTTCCAGGACTGCAGGCAGATTCTCTGAGGAGAGGCAGCCTAAGGAAACTCGTCTGCGAAGGGTGAGGCTCCCAGGCCCAGGAGATAGGTCCAGGCCCTTGGGAACGTTGCAGAGGAAGACAGCCCAGCCCAGGTGGTAGTTGTAGATTGAGGGGAACCTCTAGGAGGGGAACTGACCGGTGAGACCTCCCCACCGGGTGAGTCTTCCCCGCCGGGTGAGGTTTTACCACAAGGATGGTAAAACCAGAGACACAGGCACAAACAGGCCTTGCCTCAGCCTGCAGCCTAGTTCCCCTTTGGATGACCATTGGTCAACAAGTGGAGACACCTCTGCCCTCTATCAGGGAATATACCCCACCTGAGGGTCACCACCCCTAGAGAGGCAGTTTCCTTGTGGAGCACAGCATTATCAACTTCCTCCAAGACTTCAGGCTACTGAAGGATAAGAGGGGATATACTAGCAATCTTCAGGGACATTATAAGTCAATAGAGGAAATCTGCAATATCTTAATGATCCACTGATTCCTGAACAATATGAGAAAACAAGGGGAAAAAATGCCCCAAACAAATCTAGATGTTACATCAATAAAATCCAACAACAGCATGGCAGAAGAAATGACAGAAAGGGAGTTCAGAATGTACATAATTAAAATGATCAGGGAAGCAAACGATGAGATGAAAGAGCAAATGCAGGCATTGAATGATGAGATGAAAGAGCAAATGCATGCATTGAATGATCGCACCAATCGACAGTTAAAAGAGCAAATACAGGAAGCAAAAGATCATTTCAATAAAGAGTTAGAAATATTGAAAAAAAACCAAACAGAAATCCTTGAAATGAAGGAAACAATAAACCAAATTAAGAACTCCATAGAAAGCATAACCAATAGGATAGAACACCTGGAAGACAGAACCTCAGATATCGAAGACAAAATATTTAATCTTGAAAACAAAGTTGAACAAACAGAAAAGATGGTAAGAAATCATGAACAGAATCTGCAAGAACTATGGGATATCATGAAAAGGCCAAATTTGAGAATTACTGGGATTGAGGAAGGCTTAGAGAAACAAACCAAAGGAATGAACAATCTATTCAATGAAATAATATCAGAAAATTTCCCAAATCTGAAGAATGAAATGGAAAATCAAGTTCAGGAGGCTTATAGGACTCCAAATACACAAAATTACGACAGACCCACACCACGGCACATTATAATGAAAATTCCAAATTCAATTTTTTAAAGTGAACTGTATTCTTCATTTATTTATGGATTGTTTCATCTCCAACTTTGAAAGTTACATTCTTAAAAGTTCAAGTAAGTACTCAAATCAGGGAAATGAATGAGTATATCCCACAATATCATAATATTAACAGCCTTCTCCAGGATAGCTTCATCAGAACAGTCAGTGTATGCATTAGTATTTTAACATGGTGTGGATCTGTTTGTTTGCATGTGGCAGTATTCTAAGAACTCTCACTGCTATATTTTTCACCAAACTTGAAGCCAAATATTATTCCTGTGCTCTAGGAAGAGTGGGCAGAGGATTGGAGGGTCCAGGGTAGCTGGACCCATGTGAGATCCAGCTGTAGTCTACAACCCTCACCACCCAGCTTTTGGGAGTCCAAGGGCCTCTGGGTCCTGCCCAGGGGAAGTGAGGCTCACTGCACAGACTTGGGACCCTGCAGTGTGACCCAATCCTGTGAGAAGAGGAGGCTCAAAGATTTGACAGGGATGTTCCCCAAATCACTTTTCCATTTCTTTCTGAATATTTCTGATGTGCAACATGCCCCTCATGGGTTTTAATATCCTAACTGGATCCTTAAGCTGGGAGGTCTGGACCTCTTTGCCCTTCAATCAAAAGAAGACTTGGAATAACGGCCTCCTTCTCTGTTGGCAGCATCTTGGGGCAGCAATTCCGCAAATCTCTAATACTTGTGATAATGGTCACTATCTGCCATCAAGAAGTTCTTGACCTTGAGTGGTGGCAACCTCACTATGAGTTACCAATCCTTTTGATAATTGTTCTACAGTTTGTCTAATCACAGATAAGTTAACCTCCTGGGATCTGTAGACCCTGAAATATCCTCTGTTGGCACAATCAGGCTGGTGCACATGACTGTACCTGCTCACTAGGCTTTTATTTCAGCCTGTGGCATGACATTACCCAAAGCTTTCTGAGTGGCCCAGGTGGAAGCTCATGGACCTCACCACCTGGATGACCAACCACACGGGGTGGGCAGACTTCATCCTGGTGGGACTCTTCAGTCAATCCCAGCCCAGCTCTGCTTTGTGTGGTCATCTTCCTGGTTTTCCTCATGGCCCTGTCTGGAAATGCGCTCCTGATCCTCCTGATACACTCCAACACCCAGCTCCACACCCCCATGTACTTCTTCATCAGCCAGCTGTCCCTCATGGACATGATGTACATCTCCATCACTGTGCCCAAGGTGCTCCTGGACCAGGTGCTGGGCGTGAGTACCATCTCGGTCCCTGAATGTGGGCTGCAGATGTTCCTCTATGTGACATTAGGTGGTTCAGGTGGTTCAGAACATTTCCTTCTGGCAGCCATGGCCTATGACCGCTACGTGGCCATCTGCCATCCACTCCGTTACTCTGTGCTCATGAACCAAAAGGTGTGTCTCCTCCTGGCATCTGGGTGCTGGTTCCTGGGATCCGTGGATGGCTTCATGTTGACTTCTGTCACCATGACCTTCCCATTCTGCAGATCCCAGGAGATCCAGCACTTCTTCTGTGAAGTCCCTGCCGTGCTGAAGCTCTCCTGCTCGGACACCTCACTCTACGAGACGCTCATGTACCTGTGCTGTGTCCTCATGCTCCTCATCCCCGTGACAGTCATCTCAGGCTCCTACTCCTGCATCCTGCTCACCATCCACAGGATGAACTCAGCAGAGGGCAGGAGGAAGGCCCTGGCCACCTGCTCCTCACACATGATGGTGGTCACGCTCTTCTATGGGGCTGCTGTCTACACCTACATGCTCCCCAGCTCCTACCACACCCCACAGAAGGACATGGTGGTGTCCGTCTTTTACACCATACTCACTCCAGTGCTGAACCCCTTAATCTACAGTTTCCGGAACAAGGATGTCACTGCTGCTCTGAGGAAAATGTTGAGCGTGGGACCTGTCTTTCAGGACATGGTGAAGTAGGGAATTTTGGTACCATGGTTTCTTCTCCTTATTTCCATATCTAAGTATCTTTTATTTTTGTAGCCATTAAAATATATTGACTTCTTAATTTCTTTTGCAGATATTTTGCTATTCTATTCCTCTGTACAGAGTATACTGGTTTTGTATGTTGATTCTGTAGCCTATTACTTCATAAATTTGTTCATTATTTATAACATATTTTGGTGGAGTTTTCAGTTTTTTTTAATGTATAAAATGATATCATCTACCTACAGTGATAACTGATCTCCTTTTCTCCAATTTGGATGCTTCTTATTTCTTTCTCCTATCCAATTGCTCTGGATGGATCTTACAGTACTATATTAAAGAAAAGTCATGAGAGGGATCATCTTGTCCTCCTATATTTTAGAGTAAAGCTTTCAAATTTCCACATTCAGTATGATGTTAGCTGAAGGTTTGTCTCATATGCTGTTGATTATGTTGAAATATGTACTTTTTACCTCTAATTTGTGGAATTCTTTTCTTTTGATCATGAAGAGAAGTTGAGTTTGTCATGTAATTTTTATGTGCCTTTGAAATAATTATATAGCTTTTATCCTTTCTTTTAATGTGATATATCACATTCATTGTGTATTTGTGTATATGTGTTGAACATAACAGTTAATGATATTCCCTGGGAAAGATCCCATTTGATCATAATGTACAATATTTTAAATGTGCTCTTGAGTTTTGGTTTGTTAGTATTTTGTTGAGGATTTTTGCATCTCTGCAATTTGCATTTGTGTAATTTTATTTGTTTTTTTTGTGTGTGTCCTTTCCTGGATTCAACATTAGAATAATAAACATCTATATTATAATCAAATATTATGACTTCATGTGTCTCCATGTTTGCTTTTTCTGTCCAGCATTAAGTGAGAAAGACTCTGCAGTTCAATTTTCCCAGCCTTACAAGCTGTGACCTTCACAAACTGGCTTCCTGCCCTGATATTCCACTTGAATATGGGGGAAGTATGGGCAGTTTTGCACATGCCTGTCAGTCTAGTGAGTGGGAGGCAGAGGCAGGAAGACCACAAGTTCATGGCCAACCTGAGCAAGTAAGCACGGACCTGAGCAACTTAGCAAGACCCTGTCTCAAGAGTACCATCTGGTGGGAGGTCCATGGCAACTAGGGTAGCTGCTCTTTGCCACAGGACCTCTGGAGGGATCCAAAGTCAAAGAGTGACAGCCATCTTCTAAGTGTCCCGATCAGAACAAAGTTCAAACCAAGATTCAGCAAGAACTTTGTTCAGCTTGGCATGGTTTACCGTAAATATCCAATATCAGCCAAACAAAATGTGGTCTGCCTGTGTATTCTGATGCAATCAATGTGGTTTAGAATTTTGTGTAATACTTTTGATTGAATTTCTCTGTTCTTTCTATTCATTTCTTTTTCAGAAGTAGTAATTATATTTTAAATTTTTGTTGTCTTCCAAATTAAATGTTTTCCTTTTAATATTTTGAATTTTGTCTTATTTTACTCAAGATTTTAAGTGTCTTTTTCAAATTATTAAATATGTGCAGCAGTTTTGTGATTTCAGTTATTCTTGACATAATTTTATATTTTCTTTTGTATTTAAACCTAAAGTTTGCTGACGTATAATGTTAACTTCAATTTTTGTTTTCTATTTCTGCTTTGATACCTCATATATTACATTTGGATTCTATTTCACAAGACTATTACCTGATATTCCCTTTCTCTCTGAAGGAAACCATGTTTACTCTCATGTCTGTGCATTTCTATCCTGCTCTTGCTAACTTTCTTCTCATATTTCCTTCAACGTTTTTACATTTGATTTTGATGTTGCCTGAAGTGAAGTATCTTACACTTTAAAGGAGAAGGTTTTTATTCCCAGCCATCAAGGTCTATATTCAGAAATTAGTTTTGAGATGCATTTTTGCCTCCTGGAACTGCTGTGCGTGGACCTTCCCAGGACGATGGATGGGCTCTGGAGCCCTGGGTCTGCTTCAGCTGTCCATCACTTTATGCCTGGGATGAGCCCGGTTGTCTTTATCTTCTACTTTGTCATTAAGCATCCAAACCCACATTTTAAATTTGTCTCTGTGATGTAACGTTTCTTTGAATTGTTCAACCTCCTCTGTTTTTAGTTTTGTAATGGCATGTGCAGTTGTGTCAGACTGGCAAGAGTGCTCTTTGGCTCTTCTGGCTCTCTTCTGTCTCTGTTTTGTCTTCACAGCTGTCACGGGGAGGGCTGTGCAACAGGCACCCGGTAACCCCGATGCCATGAATGAACAAACCATGTGCCTCGCAACTCTGAGGACATGTAATCACTGAACCACTGATCAGGGTTCATGGGCCATGAATTAAACTCTCTAGTGAAAGCATTGAAAGGTACAGGGAATTTATTCATTGAAGACAAGGGAAACATTTTATTTTCATTCTTTCAACTTTGCCAAGTCTTGGGACTGACCACTAAGGACTGTGAGGAACAGTGCCCTGGAGACAGTTTCTTCTCATCTCCTTCTTTCTTTATGGAAAAAAAAAACTTGTTGCATGTTTTCTCCCCAGATCTACTGTCGGTGCCCTACTCATATTTAAATGAGAGTTACTCAAGGGCTGAGGAAGGTCCCCAAGACAGGCATGTCTGTAGGTGGCTTTTGGCAGGGACTTTCATTTTGCCCAGCTTCACTGCTGACCTGCTGCCTAGCTGGGTAAGCTGCTCACCTTCTGAGACAGAAAGTAGAAATAAAAATAGAATAGATAAGACTAGAAAAGGCTCAGAAGGGGTAGGATGACCGAGACTTGAAGGGAGTTTAAGTTATGTGCGACTGTGGAGCAGCACGAACTTAACACACACAGATTGTCAACTCCAAGAACACGGAGCTTGCATTGCAGAATTTCCAGGCTGTGGCACACACACACACACACAGAGTCTCACACGCACTGTTACACAATCACACACACACACACTGTCACACACACACTCACACACACTACTGTTTTTATGACTGTGTGGAAATCTCTTAGCATATTTTATTTACTATGCCTTAGCAGTGGATTTAGAAATCCCTCATATTGAGAGTATAAAATTAGGTCGAGGAATATGTAGTGAAGTATCACTGTCAAGAAATCCTACTGATTAATTATCACATTTGGTCAATTTACGTGCTTGTGAGAATCAGAATCAGTCTTAATGAAACCATGACTAGGTAGAACTGAAATACACAGGTTTCTTCATTTAATGAGACTTGATGTAATTGCCCCGAGTTTCTAGGACCATAAACTGAAAATTCCAGAGGGAGGTATTAGTGAAGGAGATCCTCCCTCAGCACACCAGGTAGTTTGGGGCCATAGACTGGACAATGAGATATGTGACTTTTGGAAAATACTAGTGTCAAAACGACCATTATGTTTCAGAGAAGTGAAAAAGGATTCTCAGTAAAGTACTCTGAAAATTTAATAACAAGTGAGGAACTGCATTCATATTTCATTTTGTAATGTTTCAAAATCTAATTGTTTAAAACTTTAGATGCAGAAAACGAAACTAAAAAACCAGTACACAAATGTATTAGTAAAAATCTACCTAAATTACCAGCAAAGGCAATGAGTAAAATTCCAATAAAAATGAATTAGGAACTGAAGAAAGAAAGAAAAAAAAAAACCCTTAGGAGAATAAAGAGAGATAAAGGATATCAAATGTTTTTAATTAGGGTCTTGTGTTGGTCATAGAAAAATCCCAGGCTGAGCATGAACACTATAAAATCAAAGAAACAAAAGACAATTTAATAACAGGCATCAACTCAAGGTAATTCTTACATTGTGTAAAGGGTACTGTTAATTTATGCATTATTTAGAAAAATAAAAATATGTGAATTTAAATAAGAATCATAAATATTTTATTTTAGTGAGGAAGAATTACCAGGTGATCTCAAATACAAAATAATAGCTTTATGATGAAATGCACCTGACACGCTCACCAGGGTCTGGTTGTCTTAGTTGCTGAATCAGAGAGAGGAGCCCGCAGACGGGCATTGGTGTTGTGGTGAGTTAGGCATCAGATCAGCTGCTCCCGGGGGAGGCATCCCACATCCCTGCAGGGAGGCTCTGTCAATATAAGATCTGAAAAGAGATGGGTCCTTCTCATAAAAAATGGACTCACAGCTAGAATGAAGGGATTGCTCACACAGATATTTTTCTCAGTGTTTAGACAAGAAAAATATGACTAAGAACAATATTCAAAGTAGGATAAAATCATTACACAAATTTTGCTATGTGAAGTACTATGGTAAAGTACTATGAAGTTCTGAATTGTTCTCAAGGATTGCTACTTATGAAAGTTTTATTGACATGAGGTCGCATGCACAATTATGATACTTGTGGACTGATGATTCTAATCCATATCTGATATCTTTTCTAAACAATGGCTGCATATATTTACATATAGCATGCATTAAAATGTATTTTGAAAATGAGAAATCAAACTTCTACAGTAAATATTTTAATTTATAAGTCATAGTGGGATTAGAGTTGCTTTTATTGCTTCTTTTTATATGTCTTTATCATATTCACAAAATTCATTCATACTGCAAAGTATACATAATTTTACAAATATAATTCAATGCAATTTTAAACAAAGTAACCATGCAATATCATTGACCTAGACTTATTGTCGTCCTTATGTATGAAGAACCAGAACCTGTGGGTATCATTCCAAAAGTCAAAATCCGGGGGATAACCTGCCGGCTTCTGTCCGAATGCCAGCGGTTCTCGCAGCACTGCACTCTGAGTCGAAGGAGGTAAGCGGTCAGGTGAAATTCCTCCACCGGGGAACCAGGGAGTAAGGGAGAAAGGGACTTCGTCAGGCCACTCTGCGCGGGGCAGTCCCGGGCGAGGCGGTGGGCTCCTCAGCAGAGGAGGAGCTCAGCCACAGGCCACTTGCGCTCCGCTCTGCCATCCAGCCCTGCCTGCTCAGCCCTGGCTTCTGGTTTCTCCTGCAGTACACGGTCATCCTCTGCTTCTTGCTCCTCCACGGCCACCCTCAGTCATAGTAACTGGCCTTGTTTTCCTTTATGAAGCACATTGTCTGAAGACACCAGACCCTGTGATCGATTTCTTCATCTATTCACTTATTTCCCCATGGGCTTCACAGCAAAGCACCTGGCTCAAGAGGGTCGATTTCTAATGAATGGAGACAGGTCCCCAGAGTGTTCCACAAGTTTTTACACCATTTGGCCACATTCGAAGCTTAATTTCCAAATGAACACCTCCAATTTCCTTTCCCCTAACGGAGGTTTGGTGTCTTGTGCCTCTCATGTTCTTGATTTCTTTTGAAGTTTTCTTCCTTTGTGGGAAGAGAAAAAAAAAAAATCAGTATTCTGGTGCACTGTCTGCTAAGTCCAGTGTCCCAGTGAGTATTATCTAACCAATGTGTCTACCAAAGCTTTTTCACCTTCCCAAGAAGCAATGTTTAAATAATAGCCATTTCATGAACTTCTCACTTAGATCCATGTCTCTCTCTCTCTCTCTTTGATACTGGGGATTGAACCCAGGGGAACTTAGGCACTGAACCACATTCCCAGTCCTTCCTAATTTTTTATTTGGAAACAGGGACTCACCGAGTTGTTTAGGGACTCACTAAATTACTGAGGCTGGCTTTGAACTCATGATCCTCCTACCTCAGCCTCCTGGGCCACTGAGGTTACAAGCATGTCCACCGTGCCCAACCCAGCTCTATTTTTCAGTGAAGGTAATCTCTTGGTATTTATTCTTCATGCCCAGATGGTTTTGAGGATCACAATGATGGACACATGTGGGGCAAATTAGTAGTGATGGTGATTTCAGTCCCACCAGTCCTGTGACTCTCAGTGCTTTGTGCTGACAGGCAGCAGGGCTGCTACCCTGTGTTCCCCCTTCTTCTGGAAGAGAATCCTCTGAGGCGGGGGTTGTTGTAGCCACTGATCAGGTAAGAGCAGAGATGGGGTTGCTAGGCTTGTTTCCTTCCTTAATTTAAGTTCGTGAAGGCAAAGGAAGTGGGCTCAACTGGTCTGTGCTCTTTAAACATTATGTCTTCTATGCCAAAGTATTTCTTCAGTCACTCAGAGAACGATACACAGTCCAAAGTCTCACTTACTGAAGGTTACACTGAGGGCACATGACTGTTGGCTCTGGGATACTCTCCATCCTATGAATTGCTAGTAATATTACCAAATAATGCACAATAATATCCGCTTCTTTTGGAGAAAAACATGTAGATAAATGAAAGATAACACTTTTTTCAGCTTTTAATTCCATGTATATAAACATGACTGAAAGTATAATCTGGAAGGAGCATGTAAGTATTCTAAGTGACTGTGTGAGTTTTTCTGCTGGGAATGCCAAGGTTGCAGAGTTTACAGAGCAATTGCAAGACATACTGCAAAACCCCTTTGGTCTAAACAGCAGACGTGTATAGGACAGTCATTGCATCCTGTTGTTCAAACAACAGTGCTTGTCCTCTCAAATTAATTCCAGTAGAGTCTTTCTCAAAATTTGTACACAAAATCTTCTTTATCATTATGTGGAACCTGATGCCAAAAACCACAGGAAGGACCAACCAGACCTTCCCAGTTGGCTTCATCCTGCTCGGGATCTCTGAGTGGCCCCAGCTGGAAAGGACTCTCTTCTGGGTTGTGATCTTCTTGTTCACCATGAGCATCCTTGGCAACTCCAGCATCATCCTGCTGTCCTGTGTGGACCCCCGTCTCCACACCCCCATGTACTTCTTCCTTAGCAACCTCTCCTTCTTGGATCTCTGCCTCACCTCAGCCTCTGTGCCCCAGATGCTGGTCCACCTGTGGGGGTCAGACAAGAGCATCACCCACACAGGGTGTGTCATCCAGCTGTGTGTGTTCCTCTGTGTGGGAGCTACAGAAGGTGTGCTGCTGGTGCAAATGGCCATTGACCGCTACGTTGCTGTCTGCCAGCCACTGCGCTACACTGCCCTCATGCACCGTCCACTCTGTTGGAAGCTGGTTTTCTTAGCCTGGCTCTCTGGCCTGATAGTGTCTCTGGTCGAGTCTTCCACCATCTTCCAGCTTCCTTTCTGCCCCCATCACCTCCTGAATGGCTTTCTGTGTGAGGTGCCCGTCCTCCTACGCCTGGCCTGTGGAGACACCTCTGTCAATGAGTGGCAGATGACCATCACCACTGTCATCTTCACCATGGTGCCTGTGGGACTCATCCTGGCTTCCTATGGCTGCATAGCTCAGGCTGTGAGGAACATGAAGTCAGAGGAGGGAAGGAAGAAAGTCACTGCTACCTGCTCTTCCCACCTCCTCGTGGTCTTCATGTTTTATGGGACAGTGGCCATGGTGTACACTGACCCTAAGAGCAACTTTGCTTCAAAGAATGGAAAGTTTTTCACCTTCTTCTACACTGTGGTTACACCCCTGTTGAACCCTCTTGTCTACACACTGAGGAACAAAGAGGTAAAGGATGCTTGGCTGAGACTGATGAGAAAGTGGGTCAGCCTATGGAAAAGCAAATAAGGGAGGATTTGAATCCAAAAGGAAGCTCAGTCATGGACAGGCACATTTATTTCTAAAGGGAGTCTCTGAAATATGAGGTGGCTTTAGCTCACACACTGTCGATTATATCTTATCGTTTACCTCTATGATTTCATAAGTCATCATTTTAACTATATGTACAAAGTAATACCAGTGTATGGCACACAAAAAATGTTCAAATTTTATGTGCTAAGAGAAAACTGAACACGACCTATCTGATTGAATTTTGAGGAATATGTTATTGCTAACACAACATCACAAATATGCACTGAACATTCTGGAGTTAGAATCCCACCATGACTTATTTACTAGCTGAGAGATGGAAATAGTCTGCGGGGATTCCTTGTGCTTAGTATATGTGAAGCTTTTCCTTTTTAATTTGATGTAAGAAAGCTAGCTGGTGCACAAAGAAGTGATTCTGCTTGCATTTTTTGCTATATGTTAAATTAATTAATAGATTCCAATTAAAAAACAGAAGTGTATCCACAGAATATGACAAAAATCTGCTCTAAAATTCCAAGGGTCTGTACTGTTCTTCACCTGTACTGGCCTACCAAATGTTCTGAGCTGTGTCCCTGGAAGCCACTGTCACTTCAGACACATCTGGATCTACTGGAGCATGGGGACCAAGTGACTGAGAAGTTTGTGTGGCACCTTGGACTTGTGGCAGAACCTGCTTTGCTCTCCTCCTCACAGAGTCAGAGGCTTCATGGCCACCTGGTAAATGGGCTGAATCAGCTCACCCCTGTAACTAGTAGGTTGTCTTCAAAATTCAGAGGGGACTCCTGGCCAGCATGGCTCTTTTCAGTTATAGAGGAGACCAGATGCAACAACTTGTTCTTCATGTGAGAGGGCAACTCTCATGACCCAGACCACCATATCCCTAGCTGTTTCCCTGATGTGTAAGACTCTTGAGCTCTGTTGAATTTTATCCAGGCTCTGACACACAAATGATTGCCAGACAGTCAAGAGCAGTTGCTCCTTGGTTGGTCCATTCAGTGTCCTGTTTTGACCCATTGCAAGTCTCGTAAAGGTGTAGGTGATCAAGGTCACTGCTAAAAATCATGAATCAATGCTGATATATTGATATGTTTCTGAGTTAGGACACTGAGGGTGTCTACTTGGGCTTTCCATCTGAAAGAAGACTGCTTCCGGTGCTCTGTACTAAATTATACCGGGAAAAAGAAAAGGCAGGGTCAATAGCTGTGCACCAGTGACCAGAAAAGTGCTATTTGTTGATGCAATGAATCCATATTTGGCACCCAGTTAAGCTTCTGAGAGTACACAGGCATCCCCTAGATGTCTTCATCAGACAGCAGTGCTGAGTGAGAACGTGGTGAGAATGAGCACCGTGTCCCTCACACACTTGGTGGTGGCACCCACTCTGCAGCCTCCTGGGAGTCAGGTGTTGCTCCTTCTTCACCAGAGTTGTGTGAGGAAGTAGTTCTGGAGGTGCTGCCTGAAGTTCCCAACAGGTGGTCTTCATGCACAGGCCGGGCAGCCAGGGAGGAGTTCCACAGGTTGCTGTGCATGTTGGTCCAGTGCTTTGTTCCAGATCTGTGAGTGCAAGGAGTTGAACGTTAATCCATCACATAATTTCACAACCTCTTATTTCAACTGATTGTCCACACACCGTTTCAGGTCTCCTGAGTTGGTGAGAGTTCAGAGCCTTGCCAGAGAGCCCTGAAAGTTCTGATTATTTTATTTTCCTCAGTGCACAGTCATCCTGGAAGAAGAGATATCTTTCTGAGAGGCAGGGCAACCATTAACAGCTCCTGTATAGCTTTGGCAGGGCAGCAGTGGCCTTTCCCAGTGGAACACAATCTCTGATTCACTAGGGATTAAAGTTTGCATATTGGTTCAAGTGAAGAATGTGCTGTGAAGCTGTGGCTCTTGGGTTTCATGGATCCATGAAGACTTGTTCACTCAGTTGGAACTCATGATTGTAAGTTGGTACTGATGGGTGAATCCTAACACAAGGACAGCAGGAGCCAACCCAAGGACAAGGAAGAGATTCTGAGGTCAGTGTGGGTCATGCCCAGTGTGTCTGTGAAGGTGGGCTTGCTGACGCAGCCTCCTGCTCCCTGCAGTGAGGCTGCCATAGAGGTGTGTGAAGCAGGAGGCCTGGGCGCTGATGGCGCTTCTCCTGTGGCCATGAACTTTGGCCACATGTTTCTGAAAGACACATGGAAAGTGGAACAGGGGATCCTTCCAGGGAGATGTCCACATCCACTGTTCAAGATGGCGATCATTCTTTTTTAACTTGCTCCTAGTTAACCCCAAAGAGAAGGGATACAAATGAAGTGAATGGATGTTAAACAATAAGGAGTTTGGATATGATGGTTTTGAAACTTCTTGACAATGATGAACACTAGGCACAGTAAGAGACCTCACTTTTAGAAGAGTCTGCAGAGGAACATGGACTTTGGGTCCACTGGGAAAGAGCCTTTATCAATTGTTATTAGGTAGTGTGTCAGTGAGATCCCCAAAGGGTGCCCTGTAGAATCCTCCTTCACAATTAAACCTAATCAATCACTCTTGAAATGACTGGAGGCTACCCAGGTGGGAGAACTCAGACACAGTAAAGACCTCATGGAGCCAGTGTTTACTCCCATCCAAAGGGAAGCTTTACTTGGATCCTGAGACTCCAGATGGGCACCATCCAGCCTACTGAGGTTGCCCTTCATGGTTCTTTAGCTGAGTGTTCTGTGCTTTTCCTAGCTCTTTGCTTTTCTGTGCTTCTGTTTAAGACTCTGGATGTGTGACAGCATTTTTACCAGTTGGAGCTCTTCTTCCCCATCACTCTTTTCCTGTTCTTAGTGCTCCTACTTCCTCCATGAAAAAGACAATATGTGACTTCATTTGACTTAGAATCTGCTGAGAACTGTCAATCAAATGTTGTGTTTGTCCTTATTTCTCTTTGAGTGCCACCAAGACCCATTTGTTACTAAGATTTAGTGGTGAATTTTTTTTCATAAGTAACTCCACTCGAACTTGAAACAGCATTTTAGATAAAAATACCACAAATGGAAGTGACCACAATTCTGTAAGTCCTACTAAGTGAAAGCCTGCCGCATCTATTTCCTGCCACTCCGACACTTGACACAGTTCTGTTGGAGTAGAGGATCCGACACTTGACACGGTTCTGTTGGAGTAGAGGACTCAACACTTGACACGGTTCTGTTGATCATCCTCCCTCTTGGGGGCCACAGGCATACCATGTCTCCATGTGTAGTTGCTTTTTAGTATTAATAATCAATATATCATTAGAAACTTATTGCAAAAACATTGGGAAGGTTTTACTGTATTGGGACACAAAATAGTACACAATAAAAATTTAGCAGTAATACATAGATAAAATATATAAAAATAAAAAAATTGTAGCTATGCTCAAGTTAAAAGGAGCCTGTGATTGCTTTGGTATAATAATTTCTAAATATAGATGGATAAAGAAGCATTCCTCTGAGCTTGGATGCGGTGTTTAGCCTTTGTTGCTTTCCTAGTTTTAATAATTGATTCTAGAGATACTTTACATAATAAAAATATTTAGGTTAGTCATAAATATAATTTGTGTTTTTCCTATGTTTAGTCTAATTCTTTGAGAATCAGAATAAGATTGTAGTTTACCATTATATGAAATGGAATAGACTAAATATTAACTATAAGTTGATTTCTTTGCCCTTTAATAATAGTAAAAAATTTTCCCTGTTAAACAGTGGAGTTCATGGTGGGGGTGGTTTCTCAGAAAATCTAGTGACGTGTTTGTTCTGAAGGTTGAAGGCTGGCAGATCATGGTGCCCTCAGTTTAGCTGAGAGACAAGGTTGTTTTAGTTTAGCTGGGAGACAAGGTTGTTCTAATCTAGCTGGTAAATAAGGTTGTTTTGGTCTGGGCTGTCATACAGAGGGGATGTGTACTTTGAGAAGAAGCATGGATTATACTTTTGAAGGTTTTTCTTATTTTAAACTAACTGTAAAATGATGTAATCATTACTAAAGAAAAATATTTATGAAAAGGCTGGCAGAAAAATAAAGATTCAGATTCAGCCTCAGAACACTTGGTGTCTCTGTCTGCTGTTTCTCCACCACGCTGACGCCTCCCATCCACCTAGGACCCCTGACCCCTGCTAGGGCTGGACCCCGACCAAAGACAGAATAGATTTTGACTGCTGAATAACAAGGGGGTACTTTGTACACCCTAGTCACTTATTCAGATTTTCACAAAAACTGAGTTTTGGGAGAGACTGTGGATGTGACTATGGATGTAGAAATTTCAAATCTTCCATCTGATAACCTCGTGGTAAACTCATTAGTGAACTCATTACTCACAAACTCATTAGTGAACTCATTACTCAAAACTCATTAGTTTTGGTTTTCTGCTTAGCTTTACTTCTGCTTACTGATCTTTCTACTGTAAGTCTTTCCACCTAATAAAACTCCAGTTCTGGGAAGTGAGGTTTGAACTGTGTTATCACACAATCCCAAAGAGGTATTTTTCCAAAAATAATTTGCATTCCTACAGGGACTGGTATGTGATCCCAGCCCCTGAGAGAATGTGGTTCCTGTTCCTAGGCCAGGCGGGGGATTCCTGTGATGGCTTCTTACATTCACATAAACCCTGTAGTCATCCAGGACTGATACTGGCAATTCATTTTCCACTCTCATCATAAGCAATGTGACTCAGGGAGGAGGAAACCTCAGTCCCAGTTTAAAAACCAACAGTTTAACTTCTGAAAGGAAGTTCTCCACCCTGTCTTATGTCCTAAATCCTATTCAATTCCAGGTTTAATTAGGGCTTGCTAAGTTAGCAAAAAGTGCTACATGCCATGATTCAGAGTTCCGATGCTCCCAATAGTGTAAACCTTATACCCTCAGGAGTAGACAGAGCTGGACTCGTGCTCATTTGACAGAGCAAACTCTGGATATGGCATCAAACTCCTAGGATGGAAGAACACCTGTCTTAGGGGGAATCTTCTGCTTACATCCTACAGAAGTCCATGGTCTTCCATGCTATTGCATTGGATCAATATCTTGAAATCAGGGGATGAGTACTTTTTCTCACAGGAAATGCACTTCTATTGGTACATTAGAGAAGGGACTTGTGTGCTTTGACCTGAGCATGGTTGGCTGCTGGATCAGGTGGAAACACACCACAAACTCTGATCCTACTTTTCTGTTGGCGTGTCTCCATTTTCTAAAATGTTGAAAGACTGAGTTGTCATTCATAATATCAAAAAAATTAAAAGAAAATCTAAGACTTTGAATTGACTTTGATGTAAATATCGATCTGCACAGATGATTCAGCAAATCCTGGTGCATATCTGAATTGACCTCTTCTATCCCTGGGCATTTTCTACACTCCGGCTTTGTACACTAGATGCACTAACACAATTTGGGCTCCTGTAAGTCCTTACTCAGAAAACGGAACTGGAACATCAGAGTAACTTGAGCATTAGCTCAGGAAACTCGTTTGATTCAGTAAGTCAGGCCCAGTGACCTCACCTGCTGTCAACCCGCCTAGGAACTGGCTTGTGAAGTCATGCTGCTAAGACTTGCCCCTGCACCCAAGATCCCAACCAGGACCTGTGCCTCTGGGGTCCCCAGTCTCAGCCTTCACACGGCCAATTTCACCAAGGTGCCAGATGTTTTTGATCATTCTTTTTTTTTTCATATAATTCTAACCATGGTTATTTTTGTAGATACTCTTTATAAAGTTAAGAAAGTGTCCTTTTCTTACTACTTTTCTGAAGATTTTTATCATGAATGGGCATTGAATTTTTTAAAATTTTCATTCTTTTAATTTCCTTTGTCAAATTAGTTGTACATGTAAGTAGAATGCATTTCTACATTTTGATAGATCATATGTGAATGGAGTATAATCTCACATTTTCACTCTGTTTTAAAACATTTAAATGTAGGTCCCCCAAATTCATACTCTTAGTAAATCTTTCCATATCCATTTCTGTGAAGGTGATATTGTCCCTTGATACAGAGAATTTTTAATATATATGCATATTTATATATAATTATAGATGGACACAATACATATATTTTATTTTTTTATTTTTATGTGGTGCTAAGGATTGAACCCAATGCTTCACACATGCTAGGCAAGTGCTCTACCACTGAGCTTAGAGCTACAGCCTGTTGCAGAGAATTTAATAAAGAAACTTGATCATATTGACTACTTGCTGGCTTGTGAATTAAGACAGCATGTGTGTTAAAGAGTGGTAAATCGATAATGAATCAGTAAGCTGCCATTCTTATCAGATGTATAGTAATGTAAGTCTATTTGCAGTGAATCTAAAAGAATTTTAAAGGAGGCACAGTGGCAAATGCTGTTTTTTTCTTTGTTTATAGTACATGTGAAGGAGAGAGGAACATCAATGAGTAAAAATCACTTCATAAAGGTTAGTTTGAAAGTGAAGATCATTTCATCAACATTGTTCATTTCATTATCAGATTTAACCTGTACATTAATTAACTGAAGCGGTGAGGGATGAGTTGCTGAATGTACCTGAGGCAACTCTGATGTGGACATGGATGTGTATGCACAAATAGTTCATTCTCTTACATTCACATGACCAAGTTGGAATATGGTGTGCAGCTACTGAAACTGGAATTCATGTTTCATGACGTGGCTCCATTTAGTGTGCTAAACTGAATAATTTTTCATATTTTCATTTTCTTTAATGTGTTCTGAATAATTTGGTGATCCCAGAAAAGATCTCAGTTAAATATGGAACCACAAACTGAAAATAGATTAAAATCATCCCTGATTTTATATGTGAAAGAAATATCTGAATACTTAGCTACTGCTCCAATCGATTTTTTATTTTAACCTGATTCATTCTTTCTTTCTTTCTTTCTTTCTTTCTTTTTCTTCTCTCTCTCTCCTTCCTTCCTTCCTTCCTTCCTTCCTTCCTTCCTTCCTTCCTTCCTTCCTTCCTTCCTTCCTTCCTTCTTTCTTCTTTCTTTCTTTCTTTCTTTCTTTCTTTCTTTCTTTCTTTCTTTCTTTCTTTCTTTTTTTACCATGGGGAAGAGATGTGCATTCTTTCAGATCAAATGTGGGATTCCATAAATCTTTGTACCAATATTTAATTATTTGCATCTCCTTTGCCACCAGCTTTTTTAGTATAAAACATCTTCAAACACAAGTTAGACATCCAACAATTTTCATCAAGATGGACACCTCTCAATAGGACTGGTTTTGCAATTTAATTTCTTTCTAACTTAATACATTAAATTTAAACATAATTTACTTGGCCACCTCATCTCATGAAAAACTTTGAACACCACTCAATAGGATTCAGCAAGCTTTAGTTGTAGAGGAAATGCATGTCAAGGTGGAGTGTGCAGAACTCACTGGGGTTTTCTCAAGGCCCTTCTGCTCTAGCAGGGAACATGGAGCAGTGAGAACCAGAAGCCATGGGACACAGTTGGTGGACAGGTCTTGTGTTCTGGGTTGGATCCTGTGATAGCAGGTCAAGGCTTCCTGCATCAGCCAGCACTGGGGAGATCACTGGATCCTAAAGCAAGCATTCCCTTGTCTGCAAACATTAAGAAATACATTTTTTCATTAATTATGCAAGTTTAGGCTTTTGTATTTTCCTAGGGAATAAATATATTTATATTTTTTGTCCACTATTTATTTACTGGTGAACAAAACTCTTCTCAGAATTTGGGATTTGATGCATTGAATGATTTGTATGAACTCTTTTGTTCTTATTTTGCTATATTAGATTTCCTTGATAAATTGGCAGTGAGTATATGTCAGTTGCAATTAATGATTTGCAGAGCAAATGCCAGTGAGGACATTGAAGTTTTTGAAAGAAATCAACTGTGTAAAAGGTTGAAAGACTGCCACAGTTTGTGAGGGGAGAAGTACAGAGGTTTACCTTACGATGTCCCAGAGAGAGTAGACAGTTGACATGGGTGAGACTCTGAGGTCAGACAATTGCAGTCCATCTCCTCATCTTTATCAGACATGACACATCTCTTAAATATTACAGAATTAAATGAGTGGGAGGAAAACTGTCAGAAAACTGACCTTCACCTCAGCCCTGAGGTTGGGTCCCTGGCACAGGGTCACTAATGGATGTAATAGAAGGTAGGCCACCAATGTGGCTGAGGAAGGCAGGTGCTCTTCCCCAGTGGGTGGATTTGACTGTCAGGATGCAGGGTGCCATAACCACAGCGCTCTGCTTACTTCACAGACAAGCAGATTCTTCTTTTTCCATGTTCCAGATGGAGAGAATTATTACTGTGATTCTCTCTATAATTTTGGTGATAACTACTGCCTTAGGATTTGATTTTTGCTTATTTCCAATGTAATTAAATTGACACAGATGTGTACCACAGACTTTCCATATTTACTTCACTCATCACCAAATAAGACCACTGAATGAGATCAAATGATATGAGTGCAGGTGGTCTCCATGTTTGCTTTGCGAAGTTTCCCTGTGTGACATTATGAGACAGAGCTATTGCAAACAGTTTGGTGAATCATAAACATATACAATTTTAAAATATTTCAGTAAATACTTTAATTATATTCATTCATTAAAATATGCATTTGGTAACATTATACATTTTATGAAGGATAAATAGAAATGTTGTTGTAAATAAAAAAATATTTCTTAAGATGAAGTATCCAGGACCAAATAGGTGACATTAGAGAAGGCGGTGTGACTTGTAAAGTATAGCTATGAGGAGCATTGTACCTAATTTAGAACGTGAATCAGTGAAATTAGGATAATGCTGAAACCAGTCTTTATCATTTCTCTGAGAGCAACTGTCTTCCCATGATTCTCCTCACAGCTTCCTTTACTTCTTTGTTCCTGAGACTGTAGATGAGAGGATTCAAGAAAGGAGGAACCATGGTGTAAAAGGCACAGAGAATCAAGTCCTGGAGTGCATCAGAGTTTGCTGAAGGTCTCAGGTACACAACTGTCCAAGAACTGAGGAAGACGGACACCATGAGGATATGAAGGGTGCAGGTGGAGAAGGCCTTCCCTGGTGCTCTGTTGGGAGATTTCAGCACAGTAGAAAATATGCGAATATATGACATGGTAATAAAAACGAAGCAACCACCACAGAGCACCACAGAAGACAAAAGAATAAGGACCTTGTTAATGGTGGTGTCAGAGCAGGAGAGCCTCAGTAGAGAGGGGACATCACAGAAGAATGGATGGACCATGTTTGACTGGCAGAAGGACAGCCAGAAGCTGTTTCCAGTGTGCACACCTGAATAAACCAGACCACTCAGCAGGGAAGCCAGGGTCATGTGAACACAAAACTGAGGGTTCATGATGAGATGGTACTGGAGGGGCTGGCAGATGGCCACATAGCGGTCCCCAGCCATGATGGAGAGAAAAAGAAGTTCAACACATGCACAAATATGGACCAAGAAGATTTGGTTGCACAACCAGTCACTGAAATGGTCCTGTTGCCAGTGAGAGAGTTGACACAGGCATTGGGGACAGTGATGGAAATGAAGCACATGTCCAAGATGGACAGGGTCCTCAGGAAGAAGGACATGGGTGTGTGCAGGTTCTGGTCAGCAGTGGTGACAGTGCCAATGAGCAGGTTCCCTAACAAAGTACTCAGATAAGTCAGTAGGAATACCGTGAAATAGAGGAAACTCATATTCCAGCCATCAGGAGAGCCCAGGAGGAGAAATTCTGTTACCATGGTGGAATTTGCCATGTTCTGGAAATTCTGGTTGACTGGGAATATAAAGAGGTGAAAGGGGAAGCAAAGAGTGATTAATGCAATTACTCTACATATCACATCCAGTGTTTTTTGTACTTTGCAGTTACTTTTCTGGCAGAGGAAAGGTCACTCTTTGTTTTCTGATTTTTTAAGTGTTTCTAAGTAGATTGCACCTCCTACTGCAGATGCAGAGGTCTGTAGCCCTTGTCCCTGGGCATGACCTGCAGGACCTGTTCTCAGCTCCTCCATCATGCCTCCATTGACCTCCAGAGGCTGCCATGCAGAGCACTTCCAGTGGTTGCTCACCTCCTCTCCTGCAGGGCCACTGGTCTTAAGGTGCATTCTTCAATGCTCTGTAATTTAGGTACCTTCATTCTCTTCCATAAATTACAAATGAAAAGAATGTTTTACCACTCTATCTAGTGTTAGTAATGTTTTTACTCAGTGTTTTCACTCCATGATATTTGATTGTTTTTTATCTCAGATAATTTTCCTTATTCATGTTGACACCTTCCATTATATTCTCAATGGCATCATAATCTTTTAAAGGCATGTTGACTCTATATTTTAAAGTAAGGTTGTGTCCATAATTGCAACACTTACGAAGCAGCTCAGAGCAGCTCAATCTCTAGTCACCTACATCATCATTTCCTCTGCCCTCGGCAAAGCAGCGTCTCCTCAGTACCTGGCCATGTTAATCACACTCTTTCTTTAAGAGTGACCTTCTTGCTGAGTCTGTCTGGGCTCCTTTGGAAATGTGTTTGCCCCACATGGCCAGGGGTTGGTGGCCCTACTCAGGCAAGTGGCTTTTAATTTCACAGTCATGGTGAAGTTCAAGGGATCCCATCCAGTCTGCCTGTCATCTGTGTCTGGCCCCCATCTCAGCTCCTCCCTGACACAAACCTGAAGCTCACTCCTGAGTGACCTACTCTTCAGAGCTGACAGACATGCCTTTTTCTACTAGACAAACGATGAGAATGCACTGGACCTGAGAGGTGGCTCCAATTCACTCTTCCTCTGAAAACTTATTCGTAATTTCTAATTCATTCTTCCACTTTTGTATTTTGTTGAAATATTGACATATTATTCCAAATTGCAGCTAATATGTGTGTTTATCATCCCCACAACACTGTGCACATCTTTGAATTTTTGACCATGTGATATTCATCATTTTACATGTTTAGTAGCAATTACCTGACTTTCTGCAGAGTAATTAATAAATAAAAATATTGTAACTTTATTGACTAACTACTAATGTGGACTGACTTTATTCTACTAATTTAAAAATGACTAGTCCCCCAATAGGCTTTGGACTTTCTTCTGTCCGGTAACAGATACAATGCACACTGGTATGAAATGATATAAGAGGATACTCCTCCCCCCATGCCTTTGCAGGGTAAGATCTAAAACAGTAATTGCTCAGAAAACATTACTGCTGACACAAACATGGCCACAGCTATTCCAGATGCTGGGTTTAGGGAAACAAGAAAATTATTGGAATTTTACATAATTTTATTACTCTAGAGGGAAAATATGATAACAGACTATAGAAGAATGCAAATAAATACAAAAATTCAGAAGGTGATGAGTGATGTGATGAATGAATATGAACATGGGTCAGGCTTCTCACCCTTGCTGTGAATTGCAGGACTATAGGAGAGATTTGTTTTCTTCTTTTCTTCTTTGTATAAAATCTATGATGGAAAAGCAGAATATGTGTTTAAAATCCAGGAGGTGCATTGAACCATGGAACCATTTCCTTCATGTTGAACACTATATACTCTACTTTGTGTTCATTTCTCCAACAGAACTTAGTGCTTTCCCCACTAAGTAGTTTGAGTTATATGAACTTAATTGTTTTTCTTGTTATTTATGTGATTTAACTGTAGTTTTAGAAATTTCCTGAATTTGACTTTGTCTCTTATTTCTTCAGTCTCAGAGGTTATCTGGGATCATGGAGCACTGATCCATCCTCATGTGTAACATGGGAAAAACAAGAATAGGAAACACCCCCTAATTTCTACAAAAAGCCTCAGTCAATCTCAGTAGGCTTCAAACATCGTTTCTTCAGGAAGACAGATTTTTAAAAAATCAAACATGCTTTAGTTCAGCTATCTGCTCCACAGTAATTTTAGTGTTACTCAGAACAGTATTAATATTTAAGTGCAGATAAATGCCTATCAAAAAATTTCAATCTACAAACAATTAGATAAATAGAAAATAAAATAAAAGGTGGAAAAGAAAGGCAGGGAAATGCCTGTGAGGAGAGGCAAGCAGGTCTTAATGCCAGGAACATGAAGAGGGCGTGCCCAGGGCTGCCTCTAAAAGTGGGGAAAGCTGGGAGTTTCACTTCTTGTATTTCTCCAGATAGTGCTTAAAACAAGGAAATGAATGATAAAAAGGTCATTTAAAACTGCAAAGGATTATTCAGTTTTCAAGGCACAGGGAATTATCATTTTCTAAATCACATTTTTTCATTTTTAAAATTATTAATTACTGCTATTGATAAATCTTTGACAAACATTAAGGTGATATTTATAGTTTCTGAAATTAATAGTATGCTTCCAGAATTTCATTTTTTGTATGGTTACCACTGGACAGATACTTCCTCATAGTCACACCTCATATATTGGTAGTAAAAAATGTAAAATTAGTTGAAAAAGAAAACATAATTTTTATCAATACAACAAGATAAGGTTGATGAATTCAAAATGCTTCCATAAAAATTGTATGCAATGTTGAATTTTTTTTCCTACAGTAACTGACACATTTTAATGTATATTATATATAAATATATATATATATATATACACACACACACACACACACACACATACATACTGTGGTATTCTACCTACCTATTGTCTATCAGCTACTTTCCACATTATACTTTTTGCTTTAAAATGAATGTATTTATTTGTCCTCTCTGGAATTTCTGTGTAGACTATTCTGTGAATTTTCTGAGTATATTATAAGTAAGAGTAATTAAAGAAAAGAAATTGAAACCAACCAGAAGCCACCTGAGGAACTCTCACACACTTTATTTGCATGACCCTGCAGACATTTCCCAAGTTCCCTGTGTTCCTATTGCAAACTTGGCAATCATAGAAAATGGAATTATGCAGTTTTAAGGACCCTCTGAACTTGCTGTGTTCTTCACAGAACTAACCAATTTTTGTTCTTGGTCTACCTGACCCTTGGATGAGATTGCAATTTGCTGAGCAGAATTAAACTGAGGCTCAGATGTGTTTGGACTGTAACTGCCAAATACTCACTCCTGAGCGTTGTCTAATCTCCAAGTGGGAGCAGAACAGAATCTCTCCTTGGCTTCTCCCATCAACTGTGTCTGCACCACAGTGTATCTGTCCAGCCAGCACAGTGCCATATGGGATGTGGGGAGCTCAGTTGCCTCTGCTTTATGTTAACTTGGTGCTTTGCCAGTGGAGTAGAACCCCAGGAGCTTATAGATCATCCTGCAGAGACAGCAGGAGTCCTGAGCACAGCACCAGGCAGCAGAACCTCCAGTGCCCAGGAGAGAGGACCTGGCCATGTGCCAGCATGGGCAGTGGAAGACACAGGGGAACTCCTGTGCTGGACATTGCCCTAAATTGTAATTGAGAAACTAATGACACTGTGGATAGACCGATGGTCTCACTGTGTGTTTTCATCTCTGCACTCCTCCTTAGTGTGAGTTATGAGTGCTTATGGGGGCCAGATAACATTAAGGGAGATGAGAAACTCTCACTCACCAACCAGCAAGTGAGAATCCTCTAACACTCTCTGTAGTTCAATAGCAAAATTTTTTATCATTGAGATGGAATTCACATGATATAAAATTAATCTTTGTAAGAGTTAATGATGTCAATTCAGTGTTATTTATCATATTTTCAAAATTGGATAACTTCCAACTATATCTTGTTCCTAAATACTTTCATTACTTCAGATGATCCATCTAATCCATTGTACACTTTGTCCCTATTATTCCTAATTACGGTCATGGGAATTGAGTATGTACTTTGGGTATCTGAATTCAATATTTGTTAAATTTTATATACATAAAATCATTCATTATGTGATCCTTATTCTGGTTTAACTAAACCTATTGTTTTCACTACTAATCCACCTGGTAGCTTGTATCATTAGTTCATTCATTAAGAATGAATGACTATTCATTATATGTATATGCTGGAAACATTCCATTTTGCACATATTTTTCTTCATACTGTTCATATAATGAGACTGATATATTGGTATTCATATATTTTACCAACTTTGACTTCTCTGGTATACAATTAAAACTCTGTATGATTATGTTTAATAATTATGTCCATAAACAACTCAGATAAAGAAAAACTTATTTTGACTCATGAGTTCATAGTTTTATTCTGTCATTGGCCAGTTCCATGGATTTGTGCCCATGGTGTGGGTACACTGAAGAAGGACACAACAGAGGGAAGTTGTCCAGGATGTGACTTTCAGGAAGCAAAGATAGGGAAGGGGAAATGGGTTGCAAAGAAGATGAGTGCTTGCAATCCAGGTACCATCTTGGGACTGTAGAGTGGCAGAGCCTATGGAAACTGAAACCCAGATTTGTGAGGTACTGGAAACCTTCAGGGAAACTATAAGTCTAAAGGGTAGAAACTGTACTGCTTTAGATCACTATGGCTAGATGGGAAGACACACAAACAAAATGAAAAAAAAAGGGGGGGCGGAGAATAAACACTTCAAACAAACCAGGATGCTCCAATTATAGCAGAGTAGAAGAAATGTAAGAGGAGTTCAGAATTTAATTAGTAGAACCGCTCCATGACTTTGAGGAGGATATAAAGAGTGAAATCAGAGCTGTGTTTCAGGAGATGGAAGATAACTTAAATAAAGAGATGAAGATCCTGAAAAGAAATCTAGAAGAAATCTTTGAAATGAAGGAATCAATAAACCAAAATAAAATTCAATGGAATGTAGCACCAACAGAGGAGACCACTTGGAAGACAGAGCCTCAGGCAATGAAGACAAAATATATAACTTTGAAAATTAATTTGACCACACAGAGAAGATGATAAATTGTGTGATGTTCCCTCACCCAGACATAATGCCTGAACAGCAGTTGCTGAAGCCAACGGAGTGGAGCTACTGTGACTACCTCTGGGCTGATAAGAAAGACCCCCAAGGCAATGGCACTGAGGCAGGGTTTGAACCGCTGCTCCAAAAGCAACTGAAGAGCAAACAAATGCAGAAAGAAATGTCTTAGTTTGTCTTAGAGAGGATAAAGATTGAAGAAGAATATGCAAAGAACTTGGTTAAGCTCTCTCAGAATTCATTGGCAACACAGGAGGAAGGCTCCCTGGGAGAAGCAGGGACTCAGGTGAAGAAGAGACTGGCAGATGAAGCTGAAGTTCATCTCAAGTTCTCCACCAACTTTCACAGCAAGGTAGAAAAGCCCCTAATAAACTTTCATGAGAACTTCAAGAAAGACATGAAAAAGTGTGACCACCATATCTCTGACCTCCACAAGCAACTCGCCAGCTGCTATGCATTTGTGGAGAAGGTTCAGAAAGCCCTCACAGAGTGGCAGAGAGCCCTGGAGATGAAGACTCAACAGTTGGAGATCAAACTGAGCAACAAGAAAGAGGAGGACATGCACAGAGGAAGCCCACACAGGCTGGTGATGACCTCATGCTCTGTGTGGACCTCTACAACCAGGTCCAGTTCAAGTGGTTTGAAGAGATGGTGACCACCAAGAGCTGGAGTGGTTGAAAGTAGAGAGGGTGGAGATTATCTGGCAACATTTGTACCAGTACACACAGCTGCCACACAAGAAGGACACGTTCAACCAAAGCAGAGTTGAGCCTGCTTTGAAAAGTGCTTTGAAAACTGCTTTGAAAAGTGAACCTGGGAAAACACAGAGAGTTGTGGGTCAGAGTGAACAAAATGGGCAACATTCACCCTGTGGACAGTGAGATCTATACAAGCCTGTGTCTCTCCAGAGGTCCTGCCCAGGAGAGGGGCAGAGTATCCCACAGAGAGGAGATGGTGGCTCCTGCTTTGTGAAGCTTCCCTCCCAACCAATCTCCTGTCCACTGAGGAGAGAGAGGTGATTCCAGTAGAGTTACCTGGGGGAAATCTCAAATATTCCCAGGCCAAGAAGAAAGACCTGCAATGCTGCCTTTGTCTCCATGACTGAAGCCCCCCAAACTCCATGCTTGTTGCTCTGAGAACAGACTGAGTCTGGAACTTTGTGGTCCCTGCTGAGTTGCATAGGGGTGGCCATCACACATTTATGCCCTTGGATGCCCCAAGGTCGATCCTTCAACTGGTCACTTTATCTCCTTAGGGACTTTGACAGATCAGGGGAGGACCACCTCTGCCTCCAAGCCAATGTCAGAATCAGAATCATTGATAGAAGGCACCATCAAATCAGCCTGCACCTAGAATCCTTTATAGGATTCATTTTTCTCATTGCATTCTTGAAGCCCAAATCTAGCTTTTCTTGTCCACTTTTTATACCCATGAGTCTTGGGAAGGCATGTTTCCTTTCTTTCCAGACCAACCCTGCCAGGGGAGTTCAGGATGGAACTACCTCATTCAACAAATTAGCCCCAAGTCAGAGCATTGAATCATGGTTTCTATCATACCAAACATCATCACTGAAGTCTCTGGAAATTCCAATCCATCCATTCCTCAGCTGCTTTCTCAAGGTAGTCCCCACCCTGCCACCCCTGCCCAGTGTCACTAGAGGGAGTTTTTCAAAGTTTTCAGTCAGCAAGACTTCCTTCAGGTCTGTGCATGTCCAAAGGCTTTGAGGGATGGAGATGAATCAACTCACCTCAGAAACAAAATGGGGTCTGTCTGCCATGGTATCCTGTCCATCACTGGGCTACCCTGACCAGCACTCTCCCAGGCTACCCACCATGGGCTTAATGGGGCTGGGTCAGTCCCACATGGGAGACAGGTTAGGGCAAGTCCCCTTGTCATTCCCCATATAGCTCCATCTGCTTATGCATGATAGGGTTTGGGCTGTTGTCCCTTGTATGGGCACTGCAGATTTTCATGGCCATAGTAGTTCTTTCTATCCAGGTGTGTCCTGCCCCCTGTGCTGCCAGCTCCTCTGTACTTTCCAGAGCCCTATGCCAAGCCCTCACTTGGTGCCAGCACCTCCTTTCCCTCTGTCCATCCTCCCTGGAGAAGCCTGGGCCAGATGTGACTCAGGAGGCTTTTAAACACTGCCACTGGGTTCAGTCCATCACTTCCTTTCTCTACTACAGCAAACATGATCTCCACCATATTAACCTAGAGAATTAGCGTGAGGGGACTGGGAAAAAAAATTGACATAGTGAGTAATGAAAAAGTTACACCCAGAAACCCATGCTACGAGTGTCCATCTTTCTTCATCTTTTCATCAATGTCTTTGGATTGACCCTTACATGTCCCATGGGTACAAAGTTCAATGAGCACAATTCACTAATTTTTCCCTTACTTTTACAAGCTAATAATGGATAACTTTAATCTTGACACTTACAGCATCTCTTCCATTAAATTGGACTTGTTTTCTCATAGTTTATATTAGAAAGATGTCAAATATACTAAAGCAAACCAGAAAAAAAAAGTAGATGAATGATTCCAGGGCTTAACATCTGTGGCTACCTTCTCCATCAATGCCTCCACCTGCTGAAATCTACCATCCAGGCAAGTCATTGAAAACAGGATGGACTGGTTAGGTTGCAACTCACACAATCCAATCACTTAACTTTGAGAATTCCTGTGTCAACACAGAGACTACTGGGAAACACCTCACATTCCATCCATACCATTCACTGCTGGTCCCTCAAGTCCCCTGTCCATTTAACAATACAAAATGAATTTAGTCCCTCTCCAGGTGTCACTTAGTCATAACAATTCCATCATTCCAAAAGTGCAAGTCCAAAATATCAACTGAAAATTAAGATAAACTCTTGGCTGTGACTCCCTGTAAAAATCAAAAGCAAGTTACATACATCCTATATCCACTGGAAAACAGTAAACCTTCCAAGTATAAAAGGAACTACTAGGAGCATAGAAATAATGGATTAGACCTGAGGAATACCAAAATCAACTTAGCAAACAGGTCACACAAGTCCACCTGTAATTCACCATAAGGCATCAAGGACCCTTAACTTCATGTGATATTTCCAGATAGCTTGAGAATTCCTGCCCTTTTGGCCTTGCCAGTTATAGAGCAAAGGTTTTGTTTTCTTTTGCCCCTCTCTGCAGCCAGCAACTTTTCTTGGTAAAGAGTCTATGCTACTTCCATGTGTTAATTCCCAGAGATTCCAGTCTAACTTTGGCACACTTTCAGAGGTTCATATTTCACCCTGTCAGGGGCAGCCTGCAGGAGCTCAGAAATTGTTACGGTTTGCTTGGTCTCCCAGGCCTTTCTTTGAAATGATGGTGGAAACCTCCATGACCCCTTAACTTGAGCACCCTCCAATCTTGTAGAGCCAGAACCACATAGATGTCTGCTGCCAGCACACCATATTGGTACCCCTGAAATTACTGCCATGGTGATATCTAAATATCTTTCTTGCTGGGAATTTTAAAAACACTTTCTGCTCCCCTGTGCAAGCAGGGTGCCCAAAGACACCTCTCAAGAGAATTTTCCCTTTTTCATCCTTGAATATCCAATGTGTGTGGGGTTGCAATTTCTTACATACTCTCAGCTTCTTTCCAATTGTTTCTATGTGACATATTTAGCATGCCTTTAGGGGCTGAAATCTTCTTATAACCATAACTTCCTTTGGCCCAGTTATTAAAATGATTCCTTTAAAACTCTGTCCAATATGCCAATCTCAAAAAACCAAAGGAAGAATGATATCGCTAATAAATGGATGATGACACATAATGGGGGGTGGGAAGGGTTAGTGTTGGGGTTGGAGTTGGGTTTAGGGAGGGGGGCAGGAATGGAGGAAGGAAGGACTGTATAGATGGAGGGGAAGGGTGGGAGGGGAGGGGGGAAGGGAAAAAATGGCAGAATGAATCAAACAACATTACCCTATGTAAATTTATGATTACACAAATGGTATGCCTTTACGCCATGTACAAATAGAGAAACAACATGTATCCCATTTGTTTACAATAAAAAGAAAAAAAAAAAAAGAAGACTTAAAAAAAAATGGTTTTTAACTACTAACAAAAATAACTGCTTTCTTAAAATGCTGTATGTCTATGATATTGATATAAATATTCTAAAGATTTTATGAAACTTGGAATAGTTTGATGGCTTTGACTTTATGTTCTTAGTCATAAATATTACCTTAAAATGGTCCATAGATTATGTGGCAATATTGTCCTTTTGATGGTTAAACTCTGATCAAATTTCTAACTACAGGCTGCTCCAAGGCTCTTGTCTTCTGCAGTTTTGATTCTATAAAGTATTGACAAACATATCATGAAATAGACTCTAACAAAGACTCCTAAATACAGTTTACTTATAATGGTAGATCTATTATTCAGAGAAGATTTCTTTCCAATAGATACTTTTGACTTAATTCATATTACTAAAATCACTTTGCTGATTAAAGAATAGTAAACAAAGTAAATGTTTCTGGTAAATTCTGGAGAAGTTCAATACCACACCAACATACCCACAGAGTTTTCCATTCTTTGACACAAGATGTGAGATAATTTGATGTTCATATATCATTATTATTTTTCATTTCCTGTGTCACCAAGTCTTTCAGTTTAAAACATAAGTTAAACATCCAAAATCTATGTCAAGGTGAATACATATCATTAGGGTTGGTGCTTGCAATTTAATTTCTTTCAAAATTCATACATTAGGTATATACTCAATTTACCTGCCCAACAACTCAACAATTGGTGATACAAGTCATGTATTGAGGTTCAGAAAGCTGTAGATTTGGAGGAAATGCACATAAAGTTTGAGTTTGCAGAATTCACCTGGAGTTCACTGAAGGTCCTTCTTCTCTAGCAGTGAGAACCAGAAGCCATGGGACAGAACTTGTGGATGGAGCTTGTGTTGTGATTGGATCCTGTTACAGGAAGGCAAGGCTTTAGGCATTAGCCAGTGCAGGGGTGCCCACTGGTTCCTATTTCTTCTATGTCAACTTTAAGAAATGCCTCTATTAATATACCACATAGTTTTAGGTTTTGTATTTTCCTAGGTAATAAATACATTTATGTGTTCTCCAATTATTTTCTATTAGTATAATGGTGAAAAAAATTGTTTCTCTAAATTTGGAATTTGGTGTATTGATTGTGATATGACATATATATTTTTCTCATTTTTGATATAAGTATTCCTATCCAACTTGAAATTGAGCATATATCAGTTATGATTAATATTTGGCAAAGCATATCCTATTGAAGAAGCTAGACTATTTGGAGAGATATAAGTTGTTTGAGATGAAAGAGAGCCACAGGTCAGGCATGGTGGCACATGCCTGCAATCCCAGTGCATCAGGAGTTGATGCAGGAGGATGGGAGGTATGAAGCCAGTATCAGCAACAGAGAGAGGCCCTAAGCCACTTATCAAGACCCTGTCTCTATGTTAAACAGAACAAAGTCTGGGAATATGCCCTGTGTTCAATTGCTGTGTAAGAAAAAAAATAGTCTGTCTCAAGATTTAGGGAACAAGGAAAGATAGATATTACCTTTATGAATTCCAGTAAACTGAGAGTAATTTAAGAGTTGACTTGGTCAGACGCAGGCCAATTAGAGTCCATCTTTACCTCATTATCAGACATGACACATTAGAATAGATTTTACAGAATTTAGTTGAGTGGGATGAAGCCCACACTTAATTCAACCTGCAACTCAACCTCTTGGATTGTTCAACCACACTATGCAACCCATGGACATAACATAAAGGACTGGAAGTCCTCACAGGCAAGGGAGTCAGGGTTCTCTTCTCTTGTGTACGGATTTTATTGTCAAGATGGTGTGGTAACAATGGCCCTGTGTTTATTTAATGAACAAAGAGTATCTTTTTAATGTTCATATGAAGATGGACAGAATTATTCTTGTGATTTTCTCACATTTTTGGAGATATTTGCTTTAGGATTTGATTTTAGAATATTTTAAATGTAGTTAATTGACAAAATTATGTATTGCAGTTCTTAAATATTGACAATGATCTGAAAAAGAACCAGTTATGTGAGTGTAAGTATCTCCGGATTTGATTTGTAAACTTTTCCTGTATGACCATATTTAAATATAGGTGCTGCAACATATTCAATGAATCTTCAATATATGTAAACTCAAATAATTTCAGCAAATATTTTGAATTATATATACTCATTAAAAGATGAATTGAGTCAGGCATGGTGGTGCATGCCTGTAATTCCAATGGCTTGGGTAACTGAAGCAGCAAGATGTTGAGTTCAAAACCCTCCCCCATTAACAGTGAGGCAATAAGGAAGTCAGTGAGATCCTGTCTAAATAAAATGAAAAGTAGGACTGGGATATGATTCAGTGGATGGGTGCCCCTGATTTCATTCCAGGTACCCACCCACCAAAAACAAGATGCACTGAAAAAATTACACATATTATGAAGGATCCATGGAAATTATGTGGTAATCCCATAAACTTATTTCATACAAAAACAAATATGAACAAGGTGAAGCTTAATGCAGCTATTTCACTGATAGGACTAAAAGATCTGGCCAGATCAATTAACAAGCAGGAATGTTTGTTTGAAGGTTCACAGATTCAGAGGTCTTAATCTATAAAAGGCTTTCCCCATTCCTCAGGGCTCAAGGTGAGGCTGAATATCATGGTGGAAGAGGGTGGTGGAGGGAAGGAGCTCACATCATGGTGATCAGAAAGCAGGGAGACTCCACTGTCCAGATACAAATATATACCACAAAGTCACAACCCAATATCCACCTCTTCCAGTCACACCCCACTCAGTTAATACCTCAAGGGAATTAAATCACTGATTGGGTTGAGAGTATTACAACCAAATAATTTCTCCTCTGAACCTCCTTGAATTGTCTCACACGTGGGCTTCTGGGGGACAAGTCATACCAAAATGAAAATGACTGATAACAGAGTAGGTAGTGCAACTTGTAAAGTCCTGAAGTGCAAAACATTGTATACAATTATGAACTTCAATCAGTAAATTAGGATAATGCTGAAATGCATCTTTACCTTTTTCCTGAGATAAACTTTCTTCCCATGACTCTCATCACTGCTTCCTTTACCTGTTTGTTCCTGAGGCTGTAGATGAGAGGATTCAAGAAGGGAGGAACCATGGTATAGCAGGCAGAGAGAATCAAGTCCTGGAGTGTGTCAGAGTTTGCTGAAGATCTCAGATACACACCTGTGCTGGAGCTGAGGAAGACGGACACCACGAGGATGTGAGGGGTGCAGGTGGAGAAGGCCTTTACTGAGGCTGTGGTGGGAGATTTCAGCACAGTAGAAAATATGCGAATATATGACATGATTATTAAACCAAAGCAGCCACCACCAAGTATTATAATAGAGACTAGAATAAGGATCATGTTGCTGGTGGTGTCAGAGCAAGAGAGCCTCAGTAGAGAGGGGACATCACAGAAGAACTGATGAACCACGTTTGACTGGCAGAAGGACAGTCGGAATGTGTTCCCAGTGTGCACACCTGCATACACCAGGCCACTGAGCAGAGAAGCCAGGGTCATGTGAACACAAAACTGAGGGTTCATGATGGTAGGGTACTGGAGGGGCTGGCAGATGGCCACATAGCGGTCCCCAGCCATAATGGAGAGAAAAAGAAGTTCAACACATGCACAAAAAAGGACCAAGAAGATCTGGGTTGCACATCCAGCCACTGAAATGGTCCTGTTGCCAGTGAGAGAGTTGACACAGACATTGGGGATAGTGATGGAAATGAAGAACATGTCCAAGATGGACAGGTTCCTGAGGAAGAAGTACATGGGCGTGTGCAGGTTCTGGTCAGCAGTGGTGACAGTGACAATGAGCAGGTTCCCTAACAAGGTACCCAGGTACGTCACTGTGAATAATGTGAAATAGAGGAAACTCATATTCCAGTCATCAGGAGAGCCCAGGAGAAGAAATTCAGTTACCATGGTGGAATTGGCCATTTATAGGATATTTTCTGTGACTGGGAAGATAAAGAGATAATAGGAAGCAAAAAACATGATTAATACAATTACTCTACATATTCATGTCCAAAGTGTTTCCTTGCAAAGGAAAGGTCACCCCTAATTTTATCATATGTTTGATCATTTCTAGGTAGAGTGCATCCCCCAGTGCAGGTGTGCAGGTCTGTAGCCCAGGTCTGGGCGTGACCTACAGGACTTGTTCTCAGCTCCTCCATCATGCCTCCCATGACCTCCTGAGTTCCCATGTAGAGCACTTGCAGGAGTTGCTCACCTTCTTTTCTGCAGGGCCACCTATCTGATGGGGCATTCTTCAGTGCTCTGTAATTTAGTTAACATCATTCTCTTCCATGAACTACAACTGAGAACATTATTTACCATTCTATGCAGTGGTAATACTGTCTTTTCCTCAGTGTTTTTACTCCATGAGGTTGGATTCCTTTCTACATAAGACAATTTGCCTTTTTCTCATTAACACTTTCCATTTACTTCCTTTCTTCTCAATGGTATCATGATCATTAAAAAAAACATTGACTGTAATCCCTAACAGGGAGATTTTTCTCATAGGTATAACACTGCTGCAGCAGTTCAGATAAGCTCAATCCTGATTCACTTACATCACCCTTTCCTCTTCCCTTTGTAGACCTGGGTCCCACTCAGCATCTTGCCATGTTAACCACACTCACATATACAAAAGAGACCTTCTTGCTGAGCCTGTCTGAACTCCTCTGGAAGTGTGAGAGTCTTCCAGGGTCAGGGGTGGGTGCCCAGACACAAGTAAGTTGCTGTTAATTTCAGAGTCATGGTGAAGTTGAAATGGTCCTACTCAGTATACCTGCAATCTTATCTGATCCCCATCTCTGTTCCTCCCTGACACAATCTTGAAACTCATACCTCAGTGACACTCTTGTCACAGCTGTCAGAGCCCCTTTTTCTACTGTCACATAATGATCAGATTTTCCAATTATAATGTATGGAATAGAGAGGAGGCTTACATGCAACTTTCCTCTGTAACCTTCTTCATAACCTCTAGTTTATTTTCCACAGGTCTCTTTTCTTAAAAAATTGGCATATCATACTAAATTTCAGGAAATGAGTATGTGTTCATCACCCTTTGACTTTTAGACAATGTAATGTTCATCTTTTTACACATTTAGTAGAAATGACATGACTCCCTGCCTAGTAATTAGTCAATAATTATATCATTATATTAATAAATAACCAGTAAGGGGGACTGATTTTATTCTACTGATATACAAATGAATAGCACCCAAATAGGCTGCAGACCATCTTCACTTCTGTAACAGATAAGCTCAGACTGGTTTGAAATAATGAAAGCCTAACCCCCCATGCATTCATAAGGTAAAATCTAAAGCAGTAGTTGATCAAAAACATTATTGATGACATAATTATGGCCACACCTATTTTAAACTCTGAGTTTTAGGGAAATAAGTGAATGATTAGTGTCTTTATATAATGTAATTACTCACTCCTGAGTATCGCCTGCTGCCAACGTGAACAGAACAGAGTCTCTCCTTGGCTTCTCTGTCTGCATCCAGGGTGGACCTGTGCAGCCAGCACAGTGCCAGGAGGGATGTGAGGAGCTCAGTCACCTCTGCTTTATGTGAACCTGGTGCCCAGCTAGAGGATGCAGGGCCCTGGGGGGGGGCAGAGTACTGCCTGCAGAGACGGGAGGAGGCCGAGCACAGCAGGAGGCAGCAGCATCCCCAGAGCCCAGGGGAGAGACCTGGCCACATGCCAGCATGTACAGTGGATGACACAGGGGAGTCCTCTGCTGGGCATCACCCTACATCATTGCTGAGAAGTGAGTAACACTAAGGAGAGGCTGGTGGGCTCACTGTGTGTTCCCATCTCTGCCTCCTTCAGTTCTGTGTGAGTTAGGGGTGTTTATGGGGATCAGTTAACATTAGGGTCATGAAAGCTCTCACTCTCTCACCAACCTGCAAGTTGGAAACATCTAACACTGTGTGCAGTTTGGCAGAAAATCTCTTATAATTCAGATGAAATCTTCCTGACACAAAATTAACCTCTGTAACAGTTCATGGTTATCAGTTCAGTGTCATTTACCACAGTACAAAATTGTACAACTTCCAAATACCTCTTCTTCCCGAATACTTTTATTAGTTCAGATGAACTTTCAAATCCTTTACACACACTGTACCTTTTATCTCTAATTGCAGTCACTGGAAAACACTAAATTTACTCTGAATCTTTACCTGTTTGTGAAATCTCATATAAAAGTAATCATTCAATATATGACATTTTTTTCTGGCTTGACTAAGCCTAAAGTTTTCAAAATTAATCCAACTTGTAGCATGTATCATTAGTTCATTCCCTAAGGATGAATGACATTCCATTATATATATATATGTATATATATACATATATATGTATATATGTATATATATATCAGAAATATTTTGATCAATACATTCATTGGTGGACATATTTTTCTTCATTCCATTAATATAATGTGGTGGATTTATTGGTTCTCATATGCTTTGGCATCTTTAAAATTTCTGGTACACATTTTGTGCACTGTATGATTATGCTGTATGATTATGTAATTTTTTGAGTTAGCTTTGCATTTTTTTGACAAAAACACCTGGTCAAAAAATAAAGAAACAATAAAAAAATACCACTTCAAAAAAACAACTTAGATGGGGGGAAGCATATTTTGGCTCAGGGGTTCAGAGACTTAATCTCATTGACTGATTCCATGACCTTGGACCCATGGTGTCAGCACACTGAGGAAGGACCCAGCAGAGGGAAACTGCTTTGGATGTGGCTACGAGAAAGTAAAGAAAGGGAAGGCAAAAGGTGATACAAGGAAGATGAATGCTTCCAGGGCTTTACCCCAGTGGCCTCCTCCTCCAGCAATGCCCCGTATGCATAAAGATATCACCTAGTTAATTCATTCAAACCAGGATAAATTGATTATTTTGCAACTTTCACAATCCAGTCATTTTACTTTTGAAAATTTCTGTCTTGACTCAGGAACTTTTTGGATACACCTCACTTCCAATGCATAATATCCCCTGCTAGTCCCCCAAAACTCTTGTTCCTTTAACAATGCAAATGGATTTTAGTCCATCTCCAATGGTTCCACAGTGTTAAAAATTCCAGGATTTTCCCAAAGTCCAAGAGCACAATCTCACCTGAATCCGAAGGGAAACTCTTGATTGTGAACCCTTGTGAAACCAAAAGCAAGTCTCATAAATTCAATATCCACTGGTAGAGAGCAAACCTTTCCATTCCAAACAGGAATAATAGGGCTATTGAAACAATGGGTGGGTCAGAGAAAAAAAAAAAACAGCCAGATAAGCAAACATAACTTCACCCGCAATTCCTCATTAGCATCCAGGATCCTTGACTGAAAGACCTTATATTCAAAGAGATTGGGAATTACTATCCTTTGGTCTTGCTAAGTGGAATCTTGCAAAGGGAATCTCTTTACTTGGCTCTTTCTGCAGGTATAAGATTTTCCTGACACACAGGTCATGCTACTTGCATATATTAATTTTTGGGGATTCCATTCCAAATTTGGCTTCACCTTCACAGCTTCACCTCTTATCACATCAGAGGCAGCCTACAGGACCTTGGATCCTGCTACAGTTTGCCTGGCCTCTAAGGAATTTCTTTGAGATGATGGTGGAATCCTTCATGACCCTTTAACTTGACCAACCTGTCTTCCTGCAGAGCCAGTAGCACATAAATATTGTTAAAACCTGCTGCCAGATTACACCATAGCTCAGAGTTATTATATCAATATTACATTTATTCCCATCTCCTTGGCCACACAGTTTTTCAATATAGAATATAAGTTAAATGTCGAAAAACATTCATCAAAGGGACACCTCTCAATTGGACTGGTGATTTGGATTCAATTGATTTCCAACCCTATCATTAATTTAAACTTAATTTACCTGGCAACCTTAAAGCATGAAAAACTCATGAGTTAGGATTCAGTGAGCTATAGTTCTAGAGGAAATGCAAGTAATGTGGAGTTTGCAGAATTCATCTGGGGTCCTCTGAAGGTTCATCTGCTCTAGCAGGGAACATTTGAACAGTGAGAACTAGAATCCATGAGACATAGTTTCTGGATGAAGATTGCTTGCTGGTTGAATCATGTCACAGCAAGTCAAGGACTTCCCTGCTGTCAACAACATGTGGGTGCTTATTGGTTCCCTTTATAAGTGTTTCCTTGTCAGCAAACTTTAAGAAATGCCTTTGATAATCAAACACATGCATTAAGGCTTTTGCAATTTCCTAGGTAATAAATGCATTTTTGTTTAAAGGTTATGAGAGAAAAGTACCAGGTAACATATGGAGGAAAACAATATGTATATCAGCAGATATGTCAGCCCAGACCAAAAAAAAAAAAAAAAAAAATAGGAGGGCCTGGAACAACATATTTCAACTTCTGAAAGAATATGAATGCCAGCCAAGAATCTTATACTCAGCAAAGCTAACCTTCAGATTTGATGAGAAAATAAAATTCTTCCATGATAAACCAAAGTTAAAAGAATTTACAAATAGAAAACCTGCACTACAAAATATTCTCAGTAAAATATTCCATGAGGAGTAAATGAAAAATTACAATGTAAGTCAGTAAAGGGAAGAATTGCCCTAAAGGAAATGTCAATCAAAGGAGAATCCTTTGATCAAAAATAAGCCAAAATGGCCAGCAATAGAAATCACATATCAATAATAATCCTGAAGGTTAATGGCCTAAACTCATTAATCAAAAGATATACACTGGCAGATGGCATTAAAAAGAAAGACCCAACAATATGCTAATTTCATGAGATGCATCTCATAGAAAAATACATCCAGAGACTAAAGATGAAAGGATGGGAAAAAAACCTACCATGCATGCTCAGTAAAAATGTGGGTTTTTCCATCCTTATATTAGATAAAGCAAACCTCAAGCCAAACTTGGTTAGAAGGGATAAAGAAGGACAGTTTATATTGCTCAAGGGAACCATAAATTATCAAGACACAGCAATCATAAATATTTGTGCCCCCAACAATGGTACACCCATATATGTGAAAACCTTCTCAATTCCAGGAGCAAAATACACCACAATACAATAATACTGGGTGAGTTCAAAACACTGCTCTCACCACTGGATAGATATTCCAAACAAAAACTAAACAAAGAAACCATAGAACTCAATAACACAATCAATAAATTAGATTAAACAGACTTATGTAGAATAAACAAATATACTTTCATCAACAAGCAAATATACTTTCTTCTCAGCAGCACATGGATTGTTCTCTAAAACAGAACATATGTTATTAAATAAAGCAGCTTTTAGTAAATACAAATAAAATAGAGTCATTATCCTGTATTCTGTCTGATCATAATAGAATGAATGTAGAAATAAATGATAATATAAAAGACAGAAACTACTCCAACACCTGGAAACTACATAATACACTATTGAATGATGCGTGGATAGCAGAAGACATCAGGAAGAAGATAAAAAGAATTCTTAAAAGTAAAGGAGAAAAACTATAAAACATATCAAAATGTGTGGGTCACTATGAAAGCAGTACTAAGAGGAAATTCATTGCATGGAGCACATTCAATAAAAGAATAGAAAGTCAACAAGTAAATGATGTAATATTACATCACAAAGTCCTAGAGAAATAAGAACAGATCAACACAAAAAGGAAAAGAAGACAGGAAATAATAAAAATCAGAGCTGAAATCAATAAAATTGAAACAAAAAATATTTAGAAAATTGACAAAACAAAAAGTTGGTTCTTTGAAAAAGTAAATTGATAAACCCTTAGCAACATTAATGAAAAGAAGGAGCAAAAATTCAAATCACTAAAATTCATGATGAAAAAGGAAATATCATGGTAGGCACCATTGAAATACAAAGCATAATTATAAGCTATTTTGAAAATCTATACTCAAACAAAACAAAAAATTTCAAAGAAACTGACAAATTTTTAGAGCCATGTGATTCTCCCAAACTGAATCAGGAGGACATACACAATTTACAGAGTTCAAATTCAAGCAATAAAATAGAAGAAGTCATCAAGAGCCTAACAACCAAAAAAAAATCGGGGAGAAGATGGAGGCTCAGCTGAGGTCTGCAAGACTTTTATAGAAGTTCCAATAGCAAGACTCCTCAAAGTATTTCATTAAATAGAAAAGGAGGAATTCTTCCAAATTCATTCTATGAAGCTAGTATGAGTCTGATACAAAACCAGACAAAGACATATCAAGGAAAGAAAACTTGATCGATAACCCTGATGAACACAGATGCAAAAATTCTTAACAAAATTCTGGAAAATCATGTACAAAAAAATAAAGAAAAGATAGTGCACCATGATCATGTGGGGTTCATCCTAGGGAAGCAAGGTTTCTATACCCAGAAATCAAAATATGGAATTCATTACATCAACAGACTTAACCTTAAGAATAATGATTATTTTAATAGATGCAGAAAAAGTGTTTGCTAAAATACACTACCTCTTCATGATCAACCATTAGATAAAATAAGGATAGTAGGAACACACCTTAATGTTTTAAAACTATCTATGATAAGTCCAAGGTCAACATTATTCTAAATGGAGAAAAATTGAAAGCATTTCCTCTAATATCTGAAAGAAGATTTGGATGTCATTTCACCATTTCTGTTAAACATCATTCTTGAAACACTAGCCAGAGAAATTATGTAAACCAAAGAAATTAAAGTGATAGGAATAAGAAAAGAACTCAAGCTATCACTATTTGCAAATGACATGATTGTACATTCAGAGGATACAAAAAACTCCTCCAGAAAACTTCTAGAACTAATACATGAATTCTTCCAAGGACCAGGATATAAAATCAACACTGATTTATCTAATGCATTTCTATTCATAAGTTAGGTATCCTCTGAAAGAGAAATTAGAAAAACTGCTCCATTCAAAATAGTCTCAAAATAATTAGGAATCAATCTAACAAAAGAATTGAAAGGCCTCTACAATGATAACTACAGAACACTAAAGAAAGAAACTGAATAAAACCTTAGATGATGGAAAGATCTTCTACGTTCTTGGATAGGAATAATTAATATTGTCAAAATGCCCATACTACCAAAGGTCCTATACAGATTTAATGCAATTCCAATTAAATCCCAATGACATTCCTCATAGAAATAGAGAAAGCAATCATGAAATTCATCAGGAAGAATAAGACCCAGAATAGCCAAAGCAATCCTAAGAAGGAAGAGTGGGGCAAGAGTTATCACAATATGATACCTTAAACTATACTACAGAGCAATAGTAACAAAAATGGCAAGGTATTGGCATTGAAATAGATGGGTAGACCAATTGCACAAGATAGAATCATGAAGACAAACCCACACAAATACAGTTACCTCATACTAGACAAAAGTGCCAAAAACTTTCAATGGAGGAAGGATAGCCTCTTCATCAAATGGTGCTGGGAAACTGGGAATCCTTATTCAATACAATAAAATTAAAACTCTATCTCTCACCCTGCATAAGACTCAACTCAAAAGGGATCAAGTACTTAGGAATTAGACATGAGACCCTTCAGCAAACAGAATAGAAAGTAGGCCTAAATCTTCATTATGTCGGCTTAGGACCAGACTTCCTTAACAAGACTCTCAGAGCTCAAGAAATGAAAGCAAGAATCAATAATTGAATGTATTCAAACTAAAAAGTTTTTTCTGAAGAAAGTAACAATAAATAATGTGAAAAGAGAGCCTACAGAGTCAGAGAAAATCTTCTACACATGCACTTGAGATAGAGCACTAATCTCCAAATTTATAATGCACTTAAAATTTTTATACCATAAATACAAAGAACCCAATAAATAAATGGGCTAAGGACCTGAGCAGATACTTCATAGAAGAAGATAAACAGGGGATCATCAAGTATATGAAAAAGTGCTCATTATCTCTAGTAATTGAGAAATCTAAACCACCCAAAGATTTCACCTAACTCCAATTAGAATGACTGTAATCAAGAACACAAGAAATAATAGGTGTTGGTGAGGATGTGGGGGAAATGTCACACTCATACATTTCTGGTGGATTTGCAAACTGGTGCAACCACTCTGGAAAGCAGTGAGGAGATTCCTGAAAATACTTGGAATTGACCCACTCTTTGATCCAATTATTTCACTCCTCTGTTTATACCCAAAGGACTTAAAATCAGCATACTACAGGAACACAGCTACATCAATGTTTACAGTTGCTCAATTCATAAGGTCTAGATTGTGGAACCAATATAGAAGTTCTTCAGTTGATAAATGCATAAAGAAACAGTGGTATATCTACACAATGGATATTATTCAAGCCATAAAGAGGAATAAAATTATGGCTTCTACAGGTAAGTGGATGGAATTGGAGAATATCATGCCAAGTGAAATAAGGCAATCCCTAAAAACTAAAGGCACGAATATTTTCTCTGATAAGTGGAAGATGATACATAATGAGGTTTGGGGATGTAATGAAATGAATGATGTTTGGATTGTGTAGAGGGAAGTGAGTGGTGGGGAGGAAATGGGGGAAGGGAAGATCATCATTACCCTATATACATGTATGATTACATGAATGGTGTGAATCTACATCATGTACTGTTAGGGGCACAACTTAAGAACAGACTGATCACCACTGAGAATCCAAATTGAGGGTCTTTATTAAACCCACCAGCTGAGTGTCTCACACAATGCCCCAAAAATGGCTATTGAGAGAACAGCCACAACCACAGGGTTGCAGGGGATTTATACCATAAGTCAGTACAGAATTCGTGAGTGTCTTTTGCTATGACTTAAAATTATAAATAATATCATGAAATCTGAAATCATTAGCAGAAGTGGGTAGTGGGTCAAAATGACCTTATTTAGGTACAAATTAAAGAATGGTTACTAATGTCTAAGCAATTGCACTTGACATTACTGTTGATATAGTACATTGTTTTGAAAAATGGGAAACAAATAGAGACCAAATTTTATTACACAATAATTGCCTTTTTGTCATTTTATATTGCCAACCAAGTGATATTAAGCAACTGCTTATGGGTACAGAGGTGGGGTATTCCCATGGGAGAAGCTAAGCAACTATAGATGGACACAGAGGACTGGTTTACCCATGGGAGAAGCATTTCCTGTGTAACATGGAGTCTCAGAGCAAAATGGAGTGTGCTTAGTCATTGTCCATATAGCCTGGCCTACAACATGTTCGTGGAGTGAAAACTGTCAGGCAGTCACAGTGCAAACATAAAAATGAACAGTTGTGCACCCCCCAAAATACAAATGAGTTACCTATAGAGAAAAAAAAAAGAAATGCTTTATGAATTGATCAGGTAAGTTTAGTCTTATTTATTTTCCTAGGTAATAAATACATTTAGGCTTTTCTTCACTTTTTTTCTATTACTGTACTGGTGAATAAAATTGTTTTTGAGTATTTGGATTTTAATGCATTGATTTTGACAATGCAGAAACAATTTTTTCCCATTGTGTTATGTAAATGTTCCTGGGTAACTTGACATTGACCATATTTCAGTTATAATTAATGATTAGCCCAGCATATGCCAGTGAGGACACTAAAATATTTGGAGCAAAATAACTTGTGTGAGATGATGTGTTGCCACAAACTGGGCACAGATGTGCTCACCTGCATCTCAGTGGCTCAGGAGTCTAAGATGTGAGGATCTCAGGTTCAAAGCCAGCCTCAGCAACTTATGAGGCCCTAAGGACTTAGAATAACCCTGTTTTCTGTAATAAAACAAAGGGCCAGAGATGTACACTTGGGTTCAAAACCTACCAAAAGCAATAATTAGAAAAACAAAGATTTCCACAAGTACAGATAGAGCTTTACCTAATGAACTTCAGTAATCTGAGAGAAATTGTGGAGTTAACATGGGTCAGACACCTTGGACAGTCAATTACAGTCCATCTTCTCCTCATTATCAGGCATGACACATTAGCATGAATATTTCAGAAGTAAGGTATATGGGAGGAAAACGCTCAGATGGATGACCTGCAACACAGCCCTGTGGTTTGGGCCTGGACACTGGGTCACTCATGAATATAAAAAATGACTGACAGCTGTCACAGCTGTGGAAGCCCAGGGTGCTTTTCCCAGTGGATGTGCTTGACTCTCGGGATACAGGGTATGGTACCCATGGCTCTCTGTTTACTTCATGCACAAGGATCTTCTTCCTTTTTCATGTTCCAAATGGAGAGGAGTAATATGGTGGTTTTCTATACATTTCTGCTTATAAATTCTTTAGGATTTGATTTTTATATGCTTTCAAAGTAATTAACGTGGCACAATTATATATATATCACAGTGCTTTCAAATTTATTTAGTACTTCTCTGAATAAGAGCAGATTATGTGAGTATAGGTCATTTCCATGTTTTATTTGTGAAGGATTTTCTCTGTGACAGTATTTGATACAGTGCTGTGCAGCATTAAATAAAATTTTAATATATATAAAGACAAATGATATCAGAAAATATATTGTTATATTTATATATTTCAATGTATTGATAAAATTACATTATATGAAGGATCTATGAAAATGATATGGTAAATGACAAATTAATCATTTTATAAAATAACTCAGCTTCAAATAAGGTAACATTAGGGTAGGCAGTGTAACATGTAAAGCCCACATAAGAAGAGCACTTGATGTTATTTAACTCCACTCAGTGAAGGAGTGTAATCCTGAAATTCATCTTTTTCTTTTTCACTGATAACAACTGTCTTCCTTTACTTTTCTCACAGCTTCCTTTACCTGTTTGTTCCTGAGACTGTAGATGAGAGGATTCAAGAAGGGAGGAAACCATGGTATAAAAGGGAGAGAGATGCATGTCCTGGAGTGTGTCAGAGTTCATTGAAGGTCTCAGGTACACACCTGTAGCAGACCTTAGGAAGATGGACACCACGAGGATGTGAGGGGGGAAGGTGGAGAAGGCCTTCCTTGAGGCTTGGAGGGAAATTTCAGCACAGTAGAAAATATGCAAATATATGACATGGCAATAAATATAATGCCATCACCACAAATCCCCACAGCAGAGAGAAGATTAAGGACCTTGTTCCTGGTGGTGTGAGAGCAGGATAACCTCAGGAGAGAGGGGACATCACAGAGGAACTGTAGGACCACGTTTGACTGGGGGAAGAATAGCTGGAATGTGTTCCCAGTGTGCACACCTGCATACACCAGGCCACTGAGTATGGAAGCCAGGGTCATGTGGACACAAAGCTGACTGTTTGTGATGATGGGGTACTGCAGGGGCTGGTAGATATTCACATAGTGGTCCCAGGCCATGGATGAAAGACAAAGAAGTTCAACACATGCACAAAAATTAGCAGAGAAGATCTGAGTTTCATAAACAGCCACTGAAATGGCCCTGTTGCAAGTGAGAGAGTTGATACTGGCATTGGGGATAGTGATGGAAATAAAGCACATGTCCAAGATGGACAGGTTCCTGATGAAGAAGTACATGGGCATGTGCAGGTTCTGGTCTGCAGAGGTGACAGTGATGATGAGTAGGTTCCCTAAGAAAGTACCCAGGAAGGTCAGTTGGAATACCATAAAATAGAGAAAATTCTGTTCCTTGCCACTAAGAGAGACCAGGAGGATAAATTCAGTTACCATGGTGAGGCCAGACATTTTATTGAAATTCTAATTGTCCAGGAAAATAAAGAGATAAGATATAGGAAGCAAAGAATGATTAATATTATTATTAGGGGCTGGAGTTGTAGCTCAGTGGTAGAGCACTTACCTTTTATGTGTGAGGCACTGGGTTTGAGTCAATGTCCTGCATGTAAATTAAAAAAATAAAATGAAAATTACTTCAACAACTAAAAATGTAATTCAAAAACACAATTACTGTATTTATTCTTGCCCACACTGATTTCTTGTTCTTTTCAGTAGCTTTCCCTGCAGAAAATGGACCACTTTTAGTTTTATGATTGTGTAATCATTTCTAAGCAGGGTGCACCTCCCAGTGCAGGTGTGGAGGTCTGCTGTTGAGGGTCTGGTTGTGACCTGCAGGGTTGTCCTCAGCTCCTCTATCATGCCTCCCTTGACCTCCTGAGTCTCCCATGCAGACACTTGCAGGGGTTGCTCTCTCCTCTCCTGCATGGTCACCTCTCTGACAGTGTTTTCTTTAGTGCTCTGTACTTTTGTTACCTTCATTCTCTTCCACAAATACATTTTCAACAGTATATTGCCATTGTCTGAACACTTCATATTCAAATCACTTTTTATATTTTGTAGGAATATATTCATGATGTGGGAGTATTTATCTCCATGAACATGAAGAATTCTTACTCATCAGGAGACTGAAGAAACTTTCCCATTCCAGGCTCACAGATCTGGTGTTGTGTAAAACTAGGTGACCTGCCTGCTCTTGGACTCCCCTCAGTTCCCCACTCTCCATCCTGTTCCAGAGCCCTGGCTGGTTGTGTCTCACAGTCACACACCCTGAGACATCTGCTGTTCCAACTCCCAGTGGGACTCTCTTTTCCTCTACAACTGTTCATTGTGAGGTTTTTAAAGCCTGTGGGTTCCAGCCAAACTGACGTTGTACTAAATTTCTACTTTTGCTCTGTGATCAGCACCATGAAGATGAATTTGTAGAGGTTTCAGGTCAGTCAATATACAGAGGAGAGAAAGTCCTTCCAGTAGGCAAACTCCACAGGAAAATAGACCCCCTCTTTGAATGGCTTACAAAGGCTCTGTGACTCCTCTGTCCTTGTGGACTGGAGACAATATTTTATTATAAAATCATTTTGTACTAGTGGGCTTGGAGAAGCAAACAAGTTATATGATTTGCAGATGCACAAAGCCAAGTACACTATGTTACCTAATGTAACTTGATACAACCCTAGAATAGATTATAAAACTGAACTGATTTCCCACAGGAGCCACTTCTTGCTGTACACCATCGGGTGTGCTTGCCTCTTTATTTCCCCTCTCCTTAATATATACAGCTGCATCCCATCTAACTTTTACAGCTGGCTCCTGCACAGGCACTCTTCTGGATGTGTTGACATATGATCGCCCACCGCCCGTGGGGACAATCACAACATGTACGCTCTTCTTGATCACAGGAACCAAAAAGGGCTTTATTCCACAAGTCTCAGACTTATATTGAGAACATCAGCCTATCAGAGAGTAGACTACCAGGAAAGTCAGCCTATCAAGGAAAAGTCTCCAGGCAGATACCAGGATTGCCTCATGTACAACAGCCAACCAGAGTTACTTCCTAAAACTTGTATATGATTGCAGCTATGTCTGGCAAGCTGCCAGGCACCATCTTAGAGATCAGGCCATGGTGCGGCTCTGGGGCCCTCAGAGCCCGCCCCTGACATCTCCCCCTTATTCTTTAAATAAAGAAAAGATGACTTGGGACCATGCCTGTCTTAGGTCATCCATGGCAAATTACATCCTTACCTGTCATTGGAATTCTGACCTCCAGGCGTCAGAACCCTGTCTTAGGTTGGTATGCATTTCCATGTATCTTACCCATCTTTGACTACTGGTCCAGCATGCTTAGCCATACTTGGGGGATGTGCCTGTCTCAATGGCTGTCAAAGCCTGTACTATAGCCCGTCGATGACATCAGGCATCTTGGCGAGCTCTGATTTGGCTGCGTATAACATAGGCTATCCCTAAGCAGATAATAGAACAGCTACTGTTCCAGCCCACTGTTTTGTCAATCCCAGGGCTTTAGATACCGATGCAACTTGAACCCTGGTGGCATTGACTCTGAGTATTTCAGCTCGTATCTGACTGGTTAAATTATCAAACGTAGATGACCAATTGCCAGTAAGGTAGACAGATTTTTAGATAACATAGCTGCAGAGCTAAGGTTATTATAAGCAATAGGGGTGACACACACTGCTCTTAAAGGATAAACACATCCCAGTCCCAAAAGTTCTTGCAAGATATCCACTTGTTCTTGTAGTAAGTCCACTCTTTGATTTACAAGGAGTATGCCTGCCTTAAAATGGTTGTTTAGAGCTTCTTGAGTCTGTAAGGCTGTAGCTGTATTTTTGGCCAAGTGATTGACTGCTGTTGCTGTAGGTATGGCAGTTGCTAGTGCTGCTGTTGCAGAAACCACTATTTCAGTGACTACAGCCACTGTGATGCCAAAATCTCTCTTGTCTCTAGATAGTAGTACTGGCAGTTCTGTATCTGTAACAGAGACTGGAACAGGTAGGAAGGTAGGAATATGCATTTGCTTGAGGTGCAATTGAGAAGAGAAGAAGTTAAAAACATAAAAAAGGGGGGGACACACAAACTGGGGTAGGTGGAAAGGTAATATTTCTGGTACACGTAGATTGTGAGGCAGCACCAGTGAACCTAGAACTGTTTGTCCATGTAGAGGAGTTCCAAGTACATAGCCGAAATGCCCCTCCTAAGAGACTGAAAAAAGATTGTAAGTTCCTGCAAGTTGACAACCTGTCCATATAGGAGGTGTGAAAAAAAAAATCCATTTTGTACAGGAGTCACTGGTACAAGGAGGGAAGATTCTAGGGGTTTTGAAAGTAGTTCCTGTAGCATTATGTCTGCGAGGTACCCATCCTGAAAGTAAAACAGCATCTCCTGTTAAGTTTTTTATGTATTCTTGAAATGTAGAACCATTTTCACCTGGGCGAAAAGAAAGCGTGGCTAAGGGGTGAAAGACAGTCAACAGCATGATCGTCAGGAGTGTCTTTGGTGTCTTCATTTTGTTGATCCGAATTACTTGTTGGTAGCATTGCCACTGGTCGAGTCAGCCGTTCAGGAACCCAGATAGGTGACGTTTTATCCTGTGGAAACACACAAACCGAGCCACAGCTCCAGTAAAGCACCGGGTCCAGGCCATTCCATTGTCCAGTAAGAACATCCTTCCATTTTACCATTGCTCTATCATGTTGTTTATGATTGCCATGTCTCTCAGTGGCAGAGCGACCCTCATTATCCAGAGTTAAAAAATTTAAAATAAAGAGGCAAAGAGAAAGTTTATCTTTAGGGGACCCGAAAGTCTCCCCTATTCCCCCTTTTTGTTTATAAAGAGTATTTTTGAGGGTGAGATGTGCACGTTCAACAATATCTTGTCCTTGTGGGTTATAAGGTATACCTGTGGTTAGAGTTATTTCAAATTTAGTGAGAAATTGGTTAAAAGAGGTTGAAGTATAAGCAGGGCCATTGTCCGTTTTAAGTTGTTTAAGATTACCAAATTCAGGAATGTGAGTAACTGTCGCTGCCCATGGCAATTTGTCACCGCCTGCAGCAACACTTTGCGCGGGTATAGAGGATAGAGGAACTGAGGTTTGCTTGCTTTAAGAGAAGAGAGAGAGAGAGAAGCTTTGCATAAAAGAGAAAGACTTTGCTTAAGAGAGAGAGAGACTACACTTTCAGAAATCTTATCTTAAGATCACATTATAAGCCTGTTAACTGGCTTTGAGGCGTTTGTAGATGCAGAATAGGATTAATACAAGCACATCCAAGCCTATTAGTGTAAAACCTAAAAATCCCCAATATTTGGTGCCAAATTATGCTGAAAAAAACTATTTCACCCTCTCTACATTTTTCAATATTAACTCCATTAACTTTCTAATCAGTGTAACTTCCCTTTACTTATAAACCCTCCTTAAAGGTGAGGTACCAACATGAAGAATTAAAAAGTTACAAGGATGAAAATAAGCAGCTTGCTTTACTGAGAAAAAGATGAAAATCATCTATGTGGCTAAATAAGCTTATGAGGGGCTATGGGTCCAACCAATTCCAATTTGGGAATTGCCCGAGTGATGCAATCACTATCAGCAAAAAGATCTGTTACTCCTTAAATTCTACAAGGGCTATGACGGCTGCTTCCATTTTGTGAGCCTTGAGTTGAAGAGCCCTGTGCCTTGTTTCTTAAATGATTTGGTAACATCTTGCCCTCAACATCAGTAATTTGCACTCGTTAACCCAATGTTTTCCTTTTCTACACTTTGGACAAAGACCTGGGGCATAAGGTGTAACAGATTTTACTATAGTTATCTCTTATCTTTTGTTAGGGCATTGTCTCTTTGCTGCTGTATATCTGTGCATACACTCCAGGATCATATTGATTTTGAGTATTATATTAACCTTCTATTAGCATATCAACATTTCTACCAGGAAACCTTGCTACTACGTTTCTGCAAGCAGTTTCAACAGCTATTTCTTGCCACTGAGCTCTCCAATTAGACATTGTCCTCCAGATAACACTGCTCTGCATACCTGTTTCCAATCAGTCTTAACTGCCTCTTTGAAGTTTTTCTAATGGTTGATGGTATCTCTATTTTGGTCCTCAAATACGGGCAGGTTCTACAAATTTTGAAGCTCTTTATATTAGGTTTAGCTTTCTACTACCTTTTCCCCTTGTTCTTAAGTTTTCACTACCACTTGGTTATTTCTTTAGGGGGTTCTTTGTATTGGATTTAGCTCTCCTTTTTCCCTTGTTCTTAAATTTTCTGAGAAATTGTTTTCTAGGTTACTACCACTCAATTCTTCCTCACTTTGTTCTCTTTACGAGTTCTTTTCTGTTGCTATTAGATCCTGTTTATGAAGATCCCCCTGTGGCACACTGAGCAGCTTTTCTTCTATAAACCTGGGCTTATTTCTACTAGAGTTTGAACATATGATCATACAGTGGTTTCCTTATTTTCTAATTCTTCCCCAGTGTTTCTTTCCTCCCCAGAACTTTCCTGTTTTTGGTTACCCCAGCTAACTTCCTCTTTAATCTCTCCCAGCACTTCTTCTCCTTGTAATATATTTTTCATGCCTCTTTTTGAATTATCCTTTCAGACTGATTTTGTGATATTTCTGAATCCATTCTTCACTGTACAAAGGCCACACTAACAGCAGTACAAACACACAAACAACACTCAATACACATACTCCGGAGCTCCTTTATGATCCTCTTTATATTTCATCACCTGGCCAGCTATCCTGAGTGCCTAACTGCCTTAGAAGACAGGGCCCTCAGCTTACCTGAGTACCTACTGCCCTAGGACAGGGGTTAACTGCCCTTGAGACAGGGTCCTCAGCTTACCTGAGTACCTAACTGCCTCAGAGAAAGAGACAGGGTCCTCAGCTTACTTGAGTACCTAACTGCCCTAGGACAGGGGTTAACTGCCCTAGAGACAGGGTCCTCAGCTTACCTGAGTACCTAACTGCCTCAGAGAAAGAGACAGGGTCCTCAGCTTACCTCGCTACTTAGAGCAAGACTCTTGAATTTGACAAAAACACAAACACAAAATACACGCATTTTTACACTTCAACTGTAGTGTCCTTTGCGACCTTTAGTTTTTGATTGACCCTATTTCTTTTTACTATCCCTCGCCCTTAAATTGCTCTGGCCAGAGACTCCTGGGAGGTTCCTACTTTTCCTGCCATACCTATTCCCGGAGTCGGATCTTGAATTTTCCCTTGCCCTATTCCTGCAAGGTTCCTCAGTTTCCCCACCATGCAGACTAGTAACATCCATTTGCCATAGATGATTAGGTAACAGTCCTTTAGGATTAACTCCTATAGAAGGTGGATGATGGAGGACTGTACACTGACCACAAGATTTAACAATAGCACGTGCAGTTTCTTTAGTAATGGGAAACTTCAGTTTTAATGTTGTAGAATTAACATGGAATTGTTGATGATAATATTTTGCTGCCTCAAACGCAGAAAAAATGTGGGAATCCTTAGTTGCTATGTCTGCTACATTATTCCCTAGAGCTAAAGGTCCAGGTAAATTGGTATGAGCTCTGATATGTCCAATAAGGAAAGAATTATAACAATCCCAAAACATTTGTTGTAAAGTCCGTAAAGTATAAAAAATAGTGAAGTTTGAGGCAATATTCTAAGCCCTGCACATTCTAAGTTACTGAGAGCTTGAACTACATATAAACTATCTGAGTAGGGAAAAGGAATGTTTGGACTTTATCTAGATAACAAATAGCTCCAGTCCCTGTTTTGGATTCATCAGTGAAAATCACAGGAGTCTTAGGAATAGGTTGTTGTCAGGTAACTCTTGGGAATATTACAGAATTATTACTACAAAATTGTATATAAGGATGTTTAGGATAGTGAATATCAAAGTTAGCTTGAGTGGAGCATCTAACAACAGTCCAAGAATCCATGAAATTACATAACCAAGAAAGTTGATGCTTATCATAGGGAATAATGATAGTAGCTGGATGAATTCCAAACACTGTGATAGATGATTTAAGTGCCTTTAAGATTACTTGAGCTACTGCTTCAGGGTAGGGTAAGAGAGTTTTATTGCGTGAACAAGCTAGATGAACCCAAAACAAGGGACCCTCTTACCAAAAGACTACAGTGGGTAGTTTCTTGTTAGGAATAACAATGAATTGTAATGGCTGAGAGAGATCAATACGATCTACTTGGGCCTCATCGAATCTTTTTTGTATAATATTCAAAACCAGACGCACTTCAGGAGTGAGCTCTCTGGGAGATGTGGGATGGGGATCCCCTTTTAAGATATTAATTGGGCTCCTAAGAATTCTTGTGTAGTACCAACTTGAACCTTTTCAGGGGCTATAATGAGTCCCCATAATTTGAGTTGTTCTTTTAATTCAGAGTAAATATCCTTTAAAATATCTTCCTCAGAGTGGCATAATAATATATTTGGAGTATTAAAAATAGGGGTATTCCAAGGAGAAGTTGAAGGTCTAATATGATTTGCTTCTAATTGTTGTTGTACCAGTTCTTGGGCTGCTTTAAGTTTTTCTAATGTCAGGGGCCACTGAGAGACCCACACTGGTGCATTGGATTTCCAAGTTATTTTTACAAACTTTTGTTCAGTGGCCCCAAGGAAAAACCCAAGCCTTGGCGACCTTGATTGCTCTTATCACTAATTGGCTGGGTATTTCCCTGGCCATAGCGGCCTATCCCCTTGTCCCATTTATGACCTTGTTTTACCATTAGATTTTGAGCCTTTTGGCTATAATGGCCTTCTGTAGTGAGTACTAAATCCATTTGCATGAGAATATCTCTGCCCCATAAATTAACAGGTAAATGGTCTAAGACATAAGGTTGAAATGTTCCCTGTTGGCCCTCATTGTTTTTCCATGTCAATACAGAACTACTCCTTTGTGGGCTAGTAGCTACACCCAATCCCCTCAGGGTTTGTTCCGCTACTTGTAGAGGTCATTCTTTTGGCCAATCTTTTAGGGTAATAATGCTAGTATCAGCTCCTCTATCTAGGATTCCCGAAAATTCTCTATTTTTAATCTTTATTTTAAGCATTGGCCTATTTTTTAAGTCCATGGTAAGGCAGGCAAAATCAACCCCAGAAGATCCCAAACTAAGTTCCCCTGGTTGCTGTGGTTGATGGAAAATTATTATAAAGGCTGGGAATAATCAAAAGCTGAGCTATGCAGTCCCCAGGTGATATGGAGATAATTCCTTGAGGAGAATGTGCAAGAACCTTAATTTCTCCTGTAAAATCAGAGTCAATAACTCCAGGGATAACTAAATCCCCTTAGTGCACTAGAGGTCCTACCTAATAAAATTCCAACAGTATCAGGACGTAAGGGACCTTTTAGGTCTGTAGGGCAAATCCTTTAAGGGACCTTCCATGCGCATTCGTGACATTTCAGTGCCCATTAGCTACTGCTAAACAAACCAAAAGCAGACCACTTTAACTAATAAAACAAAAGCGAAAGCACACACAAACACTTAGTCTCCGTTGCTTATCCCGCGAACTTTAACTCCGTCGCTTATCCTGCGAACTTTAACTCCGTCGCTTATCCCGCGAACTTTAACCTGGTCAGACTGTACTTTACTTACCCTGTATTTACCTGATCAGTTCCTTCTTTGTAACTCGAGTTCCCAGTTTTCGGCACCACTTATGATTGCCCACTGCCCGCGGGGACAATCACAACACGTACGCTCTTCTTGATCACAGGAACCAAAAAGGGCTTTATTCCACAAGTCTCAGACTTATATTGAGAACATCAGCCTATCAGAGAGTAGACTACCAGGAAAGTCAGCCTATCAAGGAACAGTCTCCAGGCAGATACCAGGATTGCCTCATGTACACAGCCAACCAGAGTTACTTCCTAAAATTTGTATATGATTGCAGCTATGTCTGGCAAGCTGCCAGGCGCCATCTTAGAGATCAGGCCACGGTGTGGCTCTGGGGCCCTCAGAGCCCGCCCCTGACATTGACAGAAAAAGGGGATAGCTTACTACCTGAAATATGCATGCAGGTGTTGCTCATTAGCTGGTACAGATCCCACTGGTAAGCTATGGGAATTCCCTGTCTGATGCACAATGTCGTCATTGGACTGAATTTCCTTTTCTGTTTTGTAAGCCTAAACATAGTGTAACTAATGCTTATCTTGCTACCTTGCTGTCTGAAGTAGATTCTTGTGGTTCATGATATCCGGAGAGTGGGTCCTTAAGAACCAAAGATTGGGAAGATATAGGTAAAAAATTGCGTGTGGAGACAAGGATGCTATACCTGTATTATGTGCTTGGTAATTGTGTCGAGATGATATCTCAAAAACAGCCATGACAGCGTTACCAACTTCTGTGATAATTCTACTACTGAAGTTTTTTCTCACACACCTCATCCTCTTCCTTCTTCTCCCACAGGCCAGTTTTATTTATCTGAATGTATCAGGCAGGGAGCTGCTGAGGGAGAAACTCATGCATTGACTGTTTGTCCCCTTAGTTTAAATAATGTAAGGTCCAAATACGGGTCACCTCCCCACCCAGGACCAAAGGAGGAGGAAACCTTTTTACCTGCAGAGGCAGATGTCTCTTTCACAAATGTTTCCAATTCAAACAGAAACTCCTTCCACAAATTCTTTCATGCTGCTAGAGGGAGCACAGGCGTAGATTTGATTACTACTGAGTTGCTCAAATATGTGTTCCTGGGGCAGTTTTGTTACCCAAATTCAAGGACTTCTCCCCAAAGATGCCTTTGGTTTAATTTTCCCACTCCCATGGTACTAAAGAAGAAAAATTATAATTCCTAGACTAATTGATTCTGATTATACTGGTGTAATGCACATTCACATTTGGTTTCATGTGCCCTTAAATCTCCCCAAAGTATCCATCATAGCTCAATTATTTGTGATTCTTTATATTATTGCCCAATAGCTCCTCAATGAAAGGGGGAATGTAAGATTTGGGTCCTATTATTGGGGCAGGTTTATGTATTATGAAAATAGACCAAAATTAACCCTTTATTTGAATGAGCAGTCCATCACAGGGTTATCGGATATTGGTGTTGATGTTAGAGTTAGACCTCTCTCAATGTATCCTTGTGCATGGAAATTACAAAGGGCCTCACCAGTTTGGAGCATAGAAGACAATAATAAGCAGGTGCTTAAGAGCTCTCTATGGTTGTGATGCTCCACCCTTCCAATTCAGAGCAAGGTATTACTCATATTCAACCATACATTATGAAATTCCCTTTCCTATATGGGGCAGCAACATTTTGCTCAAGTTCCAAATGCCTATGGAATCTCCTTTTTCATAGGGGCCTCTGCAGATTTGACTGCCTTGCAACTAAAATGGATGGAAGGTCACCATTCTTGTCTGGCTATAAAAATGGCCATGGTCTAAGGAGAAAATGGCAGCTGCAGAGGCCCTCAATCAAGAAGTATTTCAATTGGGACATATTGAACATTCTACTCACCCATGAGATATGCCCATTTTATCATAAAAAAGAAGTCAGGGTAATGGAGAATATTACAAGATTAAGAGAAGTTATAAATGTATACAACATATGGGTCTACTTCAGTGTGGATTGCCTCACTGTAATCTAATTCCTTAGGATTTTTTCTTCCATGTAATAGCCCTAAAAGACTGGGTGTTTTTCAACCATTCCTCTCTTTCATCATGATAGAGAAAAAATTACCTTCCCAGTTCCTGTTTTCAATGATCATAAGCCTCCTGATTGATATCAGTGCAAAGTTGTTCCTTACGGTATGTTCAATAGCCCCACATTATGTCAACATTTTGTGAATAAGGTTCTTCAGCCTTTCTGACAATTATCCCCACATATTCATGTTTATCATTATAAGATTGATACTTTGATTTCTTGGCCAATACTAACACAGAAGGTACTTTACTAAATTGCAACACATTCTATTACAATCTGTCCTCCATATGGTCACAGAAAAAAATTTAAATGACAACTTCCTATTAACTATTTAGGACATAAAATACTCCAATGTTATTATGTTCCTCATATTCCAAAATTGACTCTTTCTTCCAAAATTTTCTTAGTTTATTTGCAATAATTATTAGTACATTTAAATTGGACCTGATGATATATTTCTTTTTTTAAAATTATTTTTATTAAACTTTTAATTTTTTACAGACTGCATTTTGATTCATTGTACACAAATGGGGTACATCTTTTCATTTCTATGGTTGTACACAATGCAGATTCATACCATTTGTGTAATCATACATGTACATAAGGCAACGATGTGTGTTTCATTCCACTATTTTTAATACCCTCCTCCCTCTCATTTTCTTCTACATATTCTAAAGTTCCCTCATTATTCTCTCATTCCCCATCCCCACCCCCATTATATATCATCCTCCACTTATCAGGGAAAACATTTGGCCGTTGTTTTTTTGGGCTTGGCTTATTTCACTTAGCATGATATTCTCCAATTCCATCCATTTATTTGCAAATGCCATAATATTATTCTTCTTTATGGCTGAATAGCATTCCATTGTGTATATATACCAGATTTTCTACATCCATTCATCTGTTGAAGGGCATCTAGGTTGGTTCCACAATCTAGCTGTTGTGAACTGAGCTGCTATAAACATTGATGTGGCTGTGTTACTGTGGTTTGCTGATTTTATGTCCTTTGGGTATAAACCAAGGGGTGGGATAACTGGATCAAAAGGTGGGTCCATTCCAAGTTTTCTTAGGATTCTCCATACTGCTTTGCAGAGTGGTTGCACAAATTTGCAACTCCACCAGCAATGTAAAAGTGGGCCTTTTCACCACATCCACGCCAACACCTATTATTGTTTGTGTTCTTGATAAAAGCCATTCTAATTGGAGTAAGATGAAATCTTAGAGTTGTTTTAATTTGCATTTCTCTAATTACTAGAAATGTTGAACAATTTTCATATATTTATTAATTGTCTGTGTGTCTTCTTCTGTAAAGTGTCTGTCCAGGTCCTTGGCCCATTTATTGATTGGATTCTTTGTATTTTTGGTGTAAAGTTTTGTAAGTTCTTTATAAATTTTGGAGATAAGTGCTCTATCTGAAGTGCGTGTGGAAAAGATTTTCTCCCACTCTGTAGGTTCTTTCTTCACATTCTTGATTGTACCCTTTGCTGAGAAAAAGCTTTTTAGTTTGAGTCCATCTCATTTATTGGTTCTTGCTTTGATTTCTTGTGCTTTGGGAGTCTTGTCGAGGAAGTCTTATCCTAAGCCAACATGATGAAGATTTGGGCCTACTTTGTCTTCTGTTAGATGCAGGGTCTCTGGTCTAATTCCTATGTCTTTGATCCATTTTGAGTTGAGTTTTGTGCAGGGTGAGAGATAGAGGTTTAATTTCATTTACTGCATATGGATTTCCAGTTTTGCCAACATCATTTTTTGAACAGACTATCTTTTCTCCTTTGTAAATTTTTGGTTCCTTTGTCTAGTGTGAGGTGACTGTATTTATATGGTTTCTTCTATTCTGTACCATTGATCTGCCTATTTTGATGCCAATACAGTGCTGTTTTTGTTATGATTGCTCTGTAGTATAGTTTAATGTCTGGTATTGTGATACCTCCTGTTTCACTTTTTCTATTCAGGATTGTTTTGGCTATTTGAGGTCTCTTTTCTTCCAGATGAAGTTTGTGATTGCTTTCTCTATTTCTATGAGGAATGTCATTGGGATTTTAATTGGAATTGCATTGAATATGTATAGTGCCTTTGGTTGAATGACTATTTTGACAATATTAATTCTGCCTATCCAAGAACATGGGAGGTCTTTCCATCTTCTAAGGTTTTCTTCAATTTCTTTCTTTAATATTCTGTAATATTCATTGTAGAGGTCTTTGAGCTCTTTTGTTAGATTAATTCCTAAGTATTTTATTTTTTGACCCTACTGTGAATGGAGTGGTTTTCCTAATTTCTCTTTCAGAGGATTCATCACTTATGAATAGAAATGCATTAGACTTACACATATTGATTTTATATCCTGCAACTTTGCTGAATTCATTTATTAGTTCTAGAAGTTTTCTAGTGGAGTTTTTTGGATCTTCTAAATATAGGATCATGTCATCAGCAAATAGTGACAACTTTAGGTCTTCTTTTCCTATTCATATCCCTTTAATTTCTTTGGTCTGTCTAATTGCTATGGCAAGTGTTTCAAGGATGATGTTGAATAGAAGTGGTGAAAGAGGGCATCCCTGTCTTGTTCCAGTTTTTAGAGGAAATGCTTTCAGTTTTTCTCCATTAAGAATGATGTTGGCTGTGGGCTTAGCATAGATAGCCTTTACAATGTTGAGGTATGTTCCTACTATTCCTATTGTTTCTAGTGTTTTCAGCATGAAGGGATGCTGTATTTTATCAAATGCTTTCCCAGTATCAATTGAAATAATCATGTGATTCTTAACTTTAAGTCTATTGATGTGGTGTGTGGCGGGCGAGACCTGGGGCCCAGGATTACGCCACATGCATCCAAAGATGGCAGAGAGCCAAGGGGCATGCTGAATGCGCCTTGAGAAAAACAGGAAGCATTTACCATTGGCTGTATGACAATTAGTTCAGCCGCCTAGTGCGTGGACAGATATATCTTACATGTATGCTTGAGCTCCTGATCGCTTGACCTTTAATAGGTTTGGATGGACTTATCTGGTTACAATTGCATATGCATGAGACTGCTTATATATTGAGGGTGTTATCCGAATAAAGGGGAAGCTGCTTCTTGAACTTCTGAAGAGTACGTGTCATTTGTCCCGCTGGCAGGTGGCAAGCGGCAAGCGGCGGCAAGCAACAAGTGGTGGCCCAGACAGGGTATCGATAAGCGACAAGTGGCGGTCCGTACCAGGAATGGTGAGCACTCAGGTAAGTAAAAGACAGTTTCGCTAGTGTAATTAATGAGAAGGTTTCCCTATTTGAGGAAACGGTGGCCTTAAGGTTTTAACGGAAGATTTCCCTAGAGAGGGAATGTTATGAAAGGCTGTCCCAAGAGACAGCGAAGGACGACCTGTGGTGAATGAATATGTGTAAGATGTTACCTTTTCTTGTTTCATTTCTGTTTGTTGTTGTTGTGGCACGTAAGGTGTTGTTTGTGTTACCTTTTCTTGTTTCATTTCTGTTTGTTGTTTTTGTGGTGATATGGACATTAGTTCGTTTCTGTCTGACTTCCAAAAAATCAAAATTTCAAGAACGGTTAAGAGAAGGGGAAAAGATATTAGAAACTGTAAAAGAAGAATCTAGTCGAGCTTCTGAAAGAGAAAGTAGATGTTCAGACCTCTGTGCCTCCGCCACAGCAGTATTAACTCCAGAGATGGGAGTACAAGCAATACCAACTTCGGTTGTCAGCCCCTTACCTAAAGGAACAGTGGGACTAGTTCTGGGGAGGAGTTCTTCTGCTTTAAAAGGATTAAATATTGTCCCTGGAGTTATAGACCCTGATTTTACAGGAGAAATAAAAATCCTTGCTTCTTCACCAAGAGGTGTAGCAATAATAGCTCAGGGTGATCACATAGCACAATTGTTGGTCTTACCCAGCTGCCATGATCAATATCCATCAAAGCATATTATTAGGGGAAATAAAGGATTAGGTTCTACTGGCCAAAATATGGTCATGTTAACATTGGACTTAAAAGATAGACCTACAACAAAGTTAGTGATAGAAGGCAAAAGTTTTGAGGGCTTATTAGATACTGGGGCTGACAAAAGTATTATCAAAATTACAGAATGACCCAAAGCCTGGCCACTTCAACAGGCAGATCAGACTTTAAAGGGATTGGGTATGGCTTCCAATCCTAACAAAAGTGCAGTCATATTAAAATGGAAGGTGGCTAACCAGGAGTTATGTTCTGATACTGCCCGACGTTATGCAGTTGTGGGCAATCCTCAATGGAATCTAAACATGCTGACAGGCCAAGGACCATATGAAGGGCAAGGTAATCAGATTAATCTCCACCCCAGTGTGTATCAACAAATTAACCCTCAACTTTTAATCTATCATTATATGGATGATATTTTGCCAGCTCATAAGGAAAAACCTGTCTTAGAGCAATGTTACCTTCATTTACCCATCTCAAGTTTGGGCCCCCTGTTTGATATTCTTAAAGGTGATTCTGACCCCCTTTCTAAGCGGGTGCTTACCCCTAAGGCTTGAACCGCTCTCAAGCTTGTTGAAACAGTTATGGAAAATGTTCATCTTGATCGTATTGACCTAGCTAAGCCTTTATCATTCATTGTCTTGGCCACAAATAAGTTACCCACAGGAGTGTTTTGGCAAAAGTGTCCTATTCTATGGGTTCACATGAGTTATGTCCCTAACAAGGTCTTATCTTTGTTTACTGAATCTGTGGCAGAATTAATCCTTAAGGTTAAAAGTATCCCTTTCCACCTTTGGTATTCAACATGTCACAGGAATTCCCTATAATCCTACTGGACAAAGCATTGTTGAGCATGCCCATTTAATGCTTAAAAACATGCTTTTTAAACAAAAAGGGGGAATAGGGACATCATACAGATCCCAAAAAGACAAATTATTTGTTGCCTTGTTCATCTTAAATTTTTAAAATCTCGATTCTGAGGGCTGATCGACTGCTGAACGTCATTCAGAGCCTAATAAAAAACATCTATCTCAAGTGCTCTGGAAGGACATTCTATCGGGACAATGGAAAGGCCCAGATCCGGTATTAATCTGGACAAGAGGGTCTGTTTGTGTTTTCCCACAGGACGCACAATTGCCAATTTGGGTGCTGGAGAGATTGGTCAAGGTCTCAACAGAGACCCAAAACAGGAAGAAGATGAGGAGGCTTCTCCTGCTGATGGTGTTGGTGATTTCTCACCAAGTTAATGGAGGAGACTCACGTGAACTATGGGGGATAGTAAAGATGTGGCCCTATCCTGTACCCCTTACCAACTCCTCTATTCTATATCCTCCTTTTTTTACAATTGGCCACATTTCTCCAGTCTGCTGTTCAATGGGGAAAGGAATGGTTTGGGTTTTTGTCTGGGGAAGGTCTATTGTGTGTTGTATCTCTTCTGTGCATATAACGTTTATACAAAATGCATATACATTGGTGAAGAGAAACAGCCATTATTCACCAAGCTCTCATCGCAATTGATGCTGGCTCATCCCCCCAAGTCTGGTTAAATATGCTAGACTGGTAGTCAAAGATGGATAAGATTCATGGGGAGCTCATACCGACCTAAGACAGGAAATGAGGGCTAGAGCCTCATTGTCCAATGACAGGTAAGAATGTTGCTCTGCCATTGACAACCTAAGACAGGCACAGTCTCCTTTATAAACAGACAGGGGGAAATGTAGCGGGCGAGACCCAGGGCCCAGGGTTACGCCACATGCATCCAAAGATGGTGACTGGCAGAGAGCCAACAGGCGTGCTGAATGTGCCTTGAGAAAAACAGGAAGCATTTACCATTGGCTGTATGATAATTAGTTCAGCTGCCTAGCACGTGGACAGATATATCTTACATGTATGCTTGAGCTTGTGATCGCTTGACCTTTAATAGGATTGGATGGACATATCTGGTTACAATTGCATATGCATGAGACTGCTTATATATTGAGGATGTTATCTGAATAAAGGGGAAGCTGCTTCTTGAACTTCTGAAGAGTACGTGTCATTTGTCCCACTGGCAGGCGGCAAGCGGCAAGCGGCAGCAAGCAACAGTGGTGAAATACATTTATTGATTTCTGGGTGTTGAACCTACCTTGCATCCCTAGGATAAACCCCACTTGATCATGGTGCACTATCTTTTTAATATATTTTTGTATGCAATTTGCCAGTATTTTGTTAAGGATTTTTGCATCTACGTTCATCAGGGATATTGGTATAAAGTTTTCTTTCCTTGATGTGTCTTTGTCTGGTTTTGGTATCAGAGTGATACTAGCCTCATAGAATGAATTTGGAAGGTTTCCCTCCTTTTCTGTTTCCTGAAATACTTTGAGGAGAATTGGTATCAGTACTTCTTTAAAGGTCTTGTAGAATTCAGCTGAGAATATCTGGTCCTAGGCTTTTCTTGGTTGGTAGGATTTTTAAGACTTTCTTCTATTTCTAAAATTATTCTGTTTAGATTGTGTAGTCTTCCTGATTCAGTTTGGGAGAATCATATGTCTCTAAAAATTTGTTGATGTGTTTGATATTTTCTATTTTGTTGGAGTACAGATTTTCAAAGTAGCTTCTAATTATGTTATGTCTTTCAATGGTGTCTGTCATGATCTTTCCATTTTCTTCACAAATTCTAGTAATTTGAGTTTTCTCTCCTCTTCATTAGTGTGGCTAGGGGTTTATCAATTTTGTTTACTTTTTTGAAGAACCAACTTTTTGTTTTATCAATTTTTTGAATTGTTTCTCTTGTTTCAATTTCATTGATTTCAGCTCTGATTTTGATTATTTCCAGTCTTCTATTATTTTTGGTGTTGATCTGTTCTTCTTTTTCTAGGGGTTTGAGGTGTAATGTTAGGTCATATAGTTGATGACTTTTTATCTTTTTACTGTATGAGCTCAATGCAAAAACTTTCCTCTTAGTACAGCTTTCATAGTGTCCCAGAGGTTTTGATTTGTTGTGTCATTGTTCTCATTTACTTCTAAGAATTATTTTATTTCTTCCCTGATGTCTTCTGTTATCATTGCATCATTCAGTAGCATATTATTTAGTCTCCAGGTATATGAGTAGTTTTTGTTTGTTGTTTTATTGTTCATTTCTAATTGTATTCCATTATGGTCTGACAGGATACAGGGTAGAATCTCTATATTTTTGTATTTACTAATGGCTTATTTGTGGCATACCCTATGGCCTATTTTGGAGAAGGATCCATGAGCTGCTGAAAAGAAAGTATATTCACTTGATGATGGATGAAATACTCTGTAAATATCCATTAGGTCTATATCATTGATTGTATTATTTAGTTCTATAGTTTTTGTTCAGTTATTTCTTTAACTACTGATATGCTATTACTTTTTACAGGTGTTGAAAAAGCAACATAATCCCTCCAGGTTTTTCCAGTTAATTCCTGCACTGATTACAGCTCTTCAACATGTTAATGAAAAATTATATACAGTTCTTATGGATAGACTCCCAACATTCATTGCTCTTTTATCTCTAATAATCTTTACAGGAAATCCTTATCCCTTTGCTGCAGTTGATGCCATTTATAATCAAGACTTGTATATAATAGAGTAGTTATATGCTCCTCACTTTTCAGGAAGAAGTAGTCACCCTTATGCTGATATCTATGCTCAATGGATCTCTGATGGTCACAACCATATTTTATCTCTTATAGGAACTGATATTCATGTACTTTCTCAAACTTATGGAAAAATTTTATATTCACAACATTTACAATTTTCTTCATATCATCAAGTTGTCTTAACTGATGTTTTAGCTCTTGTTGCTTTCCATGCACCTCCAGATGAACACCTTTCCTTATTGTGTCAAGTCTCTGTGTTCCTTCTTCTATAATCTCCTCCATTCCACTTTCCAGTGAGATTACTGTCTACACTGGTGAAGGAAAACAATGGGACATGGTATCCATATTGACTGATAAAAAATGGACTGATTATTACACATTTCCTCAAGCTTCTCCTCAGTGGGCCATATTAGCTGCAATTATTTTGGCTCTTCATATGTTTCCCACCACCTTAAACATCATGGCAGATTCTCAGTATATAGCCAAACTGATACCTCATATTTCCTCTGCAATTCTGTCACCTCATCTGGACTCTAATGTGTTATCCCTGTTTATCAGTCTTTGATCTCTTTTACAGGATCTTACAGCTCCATTATTTCTTGCTCACATATGTAGTCACACTAAGATTCCGAGACTGCCCACTGATGGAAAAGCTCATGCTGATGCTGCTATGAAATCACTTTATTCTCTCTTTTCAGATGCCATGGAATCACACAATTTTTTTCATTAATATGCTCACTGTTTAATGAAATCCTTTTCTATTTCTCTTAACATGTCTGTTTCATCACTAATAATTGCTCTCCTTGCACACCCTGTTGTTCCCCTACTTGGGAAACTCTAAACCCTCCAGGTTTACATTCTAATGCACTTTGGCAGATAGATGCAACTCATTTTCCTCGCTTCCAATCCTATTCTTTCTTACATGTTACCATAGATAGATATGTCCTCCGGCCTTATATGGGCCAGTGCACATCATTCAGAGATGGCCTCAGCCTGTATCTCTCATTTCCTCTTCTGCAGTGTCACCATGGGTAAATCTCATCATTTAAAAACTGACAGTGTTAATACTGCTTATACTTCCAATGCCTTTGCTCAGTTTTGTAATCAATATAATATAATTCTAACCCATGGAATTCCCCACAATTCTACTGGAAAGGCCTTAGTTGAACATGCACATTGCATGCTTAAAACGTGCCTTTTAAAACAAAAACATAAAAGGGTATCTAGCCTTATTCATGTTAATAATGCTGTCAATATTGCCTTGTTCACAGTACACAGTGCTGGTCCTCTGTCTTGAACAGACACTTATCACCTAAGGAACCACTACCAAAAATTTATGTAAAATACTGAGTTCCACCAGATCCTGAGTTCCACCAGATCCAAAATGGTAGGACCCTGTACCTTTGATTCCTTGGGGGAAGGGATATGCTGCTGTTCTTACTCTGCAGGTGGTGTCTTAATTCCTGCCAGGTATGTGATGCCAATCATGAGTTGGCATCAAGGACTTGAAACCTGATTCCCAAATTCCAGTTGTTACTAGATGAAGAGGACCCTAATTCAAGAAGGAAACTCCTCAAAGAACAAGAGACCCAAGGGAATATGTCTTCTAATCAACTAGTGACTTTGAGGGACACAAAGCATTTAAAAACATCTGACCAAGAATTCTAGCATAGACATTTTGAAATGTACCCCAGAAAATGTTTATAACTCTGTTTATAAATGTTACCCCAAATTCCACAACTCTCTTGAGCCTATTATTGCATTTTTTCTCTGTTTTTGCACCCCTGTTGTTGTTGGCCCTGTACAAAGTACTCTTTCATCTTTGGTTTCCTGCATTCATTATAATATTTGGGTCAACTTAGTAAAAATTTTAATTCTTCTGAAATTTGTATCATCAAGCTATTCATTATAATAGGATCACTACTGATTATTTGGTGCTGTTGCATCATAAGGGATGCCAGGAACTTAATAATATGTGGGTTTATCAATTTAACTGAGAACAGTAACCCCATCCAAAAAGAATTGGATCTTCTTAAAGCTTTGTAACAAAAGATCAAAAAGATGATGGAGGTTGGGAATTATTAGATTGGTTAACCTCATGACTATCAAATTTTCCATGGATCAAACAACTTTTCTATGGAGAATGTTTATTGTTACTTGCCTTATTATGCTGTGCCACTTTTTGCCAACCTCTGCCTTGCTTTCTTCCTCCACCTTCCTTACACAAAAGTCAAGTCATGTCTATTTAAAAAGCCATACACAACAAAAAAGGGGAGTTGTGGAGGTTTTAGGTCAGTCAATGTTCAGAGGAGTGTACGTCCTTCAAGTGAGCAAACTCCTCAGGACAGTAAGACTTTCTGTTTGAATAGGTTAGAAATGCTCTGCAACTCCTCTGCCCCTGAGGCCTGGAGACATTATCTTATTATAAAATCATTTGGTACTAGTGGACTCTGAGAAGCAAGCAAGTTATGTGTCTACAAATGCCCAAGGCTAACTGCACAAATATAAGTTCATGTAAATTGATATAACCCTGGGATAGATAGCAAAACTGAATTGGTTTTCACAAGGGAGCCACTTCTTGCTTTCACCATCTTGTGGGCTTTTCTTTTTATTTCCTCTCCCCTTAATCTTTACAGCTGGACACCAGTTCACCTTACAGAAGATCCCTTTGTCTAAAAACAATTTGCCTCAGTCTTGTTGACACTTTCCATTATATTCCTTTCTTCTCAATTGATCATAATTATTTACAATGATACTGACTGTATATCCTGAAAATGAGGGTTCACTCACAGTTACAGCAGTTCTGCAGCATCTCAGGCAAGTTCATTCCTGAGTCACCTACATCATCATCCTCTGCCCTCTGCAAACATGGATCCTCCTCCTCACCACATACACCCTTCAAAGTTATCTTTCTGCTGCACCTGCCTGGGCCACTCTGGGAAGGTGTGTGTTCCCCATGTTCAGGGTGGGTGGCCAGATACTGGTATGTTGCTGTTAATTTCACAGTGAGGGTGAAGTTCAAGGGGTCCTACTCAGACTACCTGCAATCTGTTTCTTTCCCCATCTCCCATTCCTCTCTGACACAAACCTGACTTTCACCTGAGGAATATTCTTGTTCACTGCTCACTATTTACATTTTCCTTTTTTCAATATATTTTTACATTCTTTATTAAGGTACATCAGGTGTAAGTGTGGGGCAGTGTGTCCAGTGTTAAAAATGTTTCCAGGGGCTCACAGCCAAGAATTTACCTTGAATTTCAGGTGAAATTTTGGACTTGCACTTTGAAGAAATGCTGGAATTGCACAGACTAGTGACCTTTGCAGATGGACTAAAATCATTTTGCATTGTGACATGGACATGAGTGTAGTAAGTCTCGTGTTGAAATGTTGAGGATGGAATGTGAGATGTCTCCCAGAATTTCCTGTTTGGCAAGGAGTTTCCAAGGTAAAATGATTGGATTTTGAGAGCAACAAACTAATCAGTCCATCCTGGTTTGAATTAATGATTTGACCAGGTGGCAGATTTCTGCATGTGGGGCATTGCTGATGGAGGTGCCTCTGGGGTCAAGCCCTGGAAGCAATATCTTCCTTCCATCCCCTTTTTCCTTCCCTGTCTTTGCTTCCTGGCAGCCACTTCCTGAGCAGTTTCCCTCTGCTAGGTCCCCCTCAATGTGCCCACACCTTTGGCACAAAGCCATGGAATTAGCAGAAGACAGGTGACGAAAACTCTGAACCTGTGAGCAAAAATGTGCTTTCCTTGATCTGAGTTGTTTTATTGTTTGGGGTGTGGTTTTTGTTGTTGTTGTTTGATGTTTGTTTTTAGTACTAGAGATTGAACTCAGGGCCACTCAACCACTAAGCCACATCCCCAGCCCTCTTTTGTATTTTATTTAGAGACATCATCTCACTGAGTTGCTTACCAGTTTGCTGTTGCTGAGACTGATTTTGAAGTCATGATCCTCCTACCTCAGCCTCCTGAATCACTGGGATTATGGCTATGCACCACTACACTGGGTTATTTTTTGGTTTTTGATCCAGTATTTTTTTCACAACAACGCAAACCAGTCAGACACAATTATTCAACATAATCTTAGAGAGTGTTAATTGTTTATCAGAAATTTCAAAGATGGCAAAACATATGATAATGAATAAATCAGTTGTTTTTTATTAGCAGCATGAAAAAAATTATGCCCACCAATGCATATGTTAATTAAAATATTTCTGGCACATATACTTAATGGAATGCCATTCATCCTTAAGTAATGAAATAATGGTACATGCTATAAAGTGGATTAATTTCAATCATGTTAGGCTAACTTCAGTCAGAATACAGATCATATACTGAATAATTTTATTTATATGATATTTCACAAACATGTAAGTTCAAAGACACAGAATACAGTTAGCGTTTTCCAGAGACTGCAGTTAGAGATAATGTGGACAATGTTGAGTAATAGATCAATGAGTCATTTGAAGTAATAAAAGTATTTGGGAAAAAGATGAAGCTGGAAGTTGTACAGTTGTGCAGTACAATAAATAACACTGAACTGGTCACCATGAACTATTACACCAGTTAACTTTATGTAACCTGAATTTTATCTCAATTGTAAGGATTTTTTGCTGTTGAACTGCAGTGTTAGCTGTTTCCCACTTGCAGGTTGCTGAGCCAGTGAGAGTTTTCACCACCCTAATGTTAACTGACCCCATAAACACCCCTAACTCACACTGAGGTGAAGGAGGCAGAGATGAGAACACATAGTAAGCCCATCAGTCTCTCCTCAGTGCTACTCATTTCTCAGCAAAGACTTAGGGTGATGCTCAGCAGAGGATTCCCCTGTGCCATCCACTGCCCATGCTGGCAGGTAGCCAGGTCCTCTCTCCTGGGTTCTGGAGATGCACTGCCTGGTGCTCTGCTCAGACTTCCTGCTGCCTCTGCAGGCTGAGCTTTGGGGTCCCGAGGGCCCTGCTCCCTCTGGCAAGGTGCCATGTTTACTTTAAGCAGAGAGACTGAGCTTCTCACATCTCACATGGCACTGTGCTGGATGAAAAGACCCACACTGGTTGCAGGCACAATTGACAGAAGCTGAGGAGAGACTCTATTCTTCTTCCCTGTGGAGAACTGGCAACACTCAGGAATGATTATTTTAGGATTATTTAGGAGTGACCTTTAGGATCTAAATGCACCTGAAGTCTCATTTTTATTCTGTTCAAAAATTGCAATCTCATCAAGAGAGTCAGCTATCCCAGGAAACAAATGTTTAATTATGCAAAATAACAGACTAGAGAAGTTTGTAAACACCGTAGTATTTGCTATGACTCCTAGTGCTTCTGTAGTAATGTGCCTGGACTGTCATGGATGTTTGCACAGTGTTTACAAGTAACACATGTGACAGTTTTTCATGCTGCTGCTTATGTGTTTAAAATTACTCTTTTCAAATTACTTTTACTTACCACACACTTAGAAAATGGACAAGATTATCTGCACAGATAAGAGAGCTGACAAAGAAATACATTCATAATAAGGCAAGAAAGACAAAATCTCAAACAACTGAAAGGTAACAGGTAGATAGATAAGAGTTTACTTAGCAAATGACATGAATTCTTGTGTTTTA